>NC_086197.1:3797874-4128985 GCF_035770615.1 Melospiza melodia melodia | reverse complement strand
GACAGCCTATTTCAATGGGAATGCAGCAGGATTGATCTAGAGCCCTCTCCACATGGAGACATTTGTTAGGGTAACTGATCTAAACACAGGTAAATCCACACTGTCCTGCAGCATTAATTATTCTGACATCCATCCTCCTGGAATCCCTGGGAAGAAGAATTTTTGCTCCTCAGTAAATGGTGTTAAATTGTGTATTTGTATGTATGCAAGTGCTTTCAAAATGCAAAGAAAACAAAAATCTGAAAATCTCTGCAGAAAAGTGCTCTGGAGGGCTTCCAGCTGGTTAAAGGACTTTAAGAGCCTATTAAAGGATGTACCTTCAAAAGATCCATTTAAATGCTGCCTGCTTTATACTCATTGTTTATAAAGTTGAAAGCATCTCTGATAGTGCCTATTCATTCTCCCAGCAGTGCAGCAGAGCAGGTTGGTTTAACCCCATCCCTGCCATGTCCTGGAGAGGGAGCAGGTGGCTCTGTGGGGAGGAGTTCAGCACAGGCACTGAGGGATTGAAAGGGCAGGGAAATGAGTTCCTGCAGCAATCCAAGGCTTTCAGCACTGGCAGGACTGGGGAGCAGTGTTATTTTGTGAACAGGAGCTGTGTTATGCTGTGCAGGACACTGCTGCCATGTCTGTGTGTTGTACAACCTCATGTTGTAGGGCTCTGTCTGCTGCAGGACCAGCACTTCACCCTCCCACAGAAGGGTTTGTCCTGTTCCCAGTGCTGCAATGGAGAAAGCCCCTGGGAGATGGTCTAGAAGTAGAGAATGGCTGATTGTCTTGGTTTGGAAAGACAGGAGTCTGCTAAGGAAGGCAGAAGCCTCCCCTGACTGAACTTGAGAACGTAAACCCTCCCCACCCCTCCAAATTGCTATAAGTTTTAATTTAAAGGGCTCTCGGGCAAAAATATGGGAGCAGGAAAATAACAGTTCTTTAATAGGAAAGGAAAAATAAAAGAATAAAATAAACAATGCAGTACACTAGAACAACACTGACAGAGTCAGAACCCAACCTGACACCGTGTGGGTCAGGATGTTGGTGGCAGTCCCATTGGAATTGTGGCTGCAGCCCTCCTGCAGTGTCAGAGGTGGTTCTGCTGGAGCAGGGATCCTGTAGAGAAGGATGTATTCTTCCTCTGAAGATCCAGTGGGAGAAGAGGCAGCTTCTGTTCCTCTGGGGAATCCAGTGGAGAAGCCGTGCTGGTGTTCCAGAATCTCCAGATTATATCCAGGTAGGAATGCTTGGCTCCTCCCTCTGGGCTCACATCTCCCCACGGGATGCTGTAGTTCTTATCAGCCATGCAGTGACATTCAATAGCTGTTATCTGCAGATGTCCCCTCCCAAGGGAGGAGTGATTGTGAGCACTCAGAGAGAGAGAGATAAGGCAAAATGGCCACTTGACAAAGGTAATCTGTCATACAGATGGCAATAGAATACATCTTGCATTGCAATCTGGAACACTGATATATGGATATTTGTTGTCATCTTACTGCAGGGGTTCCATACTGTCATCTCCTATCACAAAAGTGTCACACCTTCTTGGTGTTTCTCATGGGCACCTCCTCCTAGCACTGACTCTTTTTCCTTCACAAAGCCCCCAACTGACTCCAGTTCCCTTCTTACTCAGCCACCCCACTCTTTTATAGCATCTTCTGCTCATTTGTTACAGCTGTGGCCTGTTAAAGTCAGGCCTGTTCCTGATCTTTGATAATTGGCCCAGCTGCAGCTCCTTAGGGGTGAGATTACTTTCTACACTATCTTTATTTTCTTATATTCTATCCCCCTACAGATATTCTTAAGTCAATTGGTGTTAAATACATCAGGAAGTGTTTGGACAATGCTCCCAGGCACCTGGTGTGATTCTCAGGGGTGTCCTGTGGCCAGGAGTTGGACTGTGATGATCCTTGTTGGTCCCTTCCAGCTCAGAATTTCTATGATTTTATAACTACCCTGGTGCAGTGTCCATCTCTGAGTGCAGGAAGGGCCTTTACAATCCTCCTTGAGCTCTGTGGTCACAAAAGATGGTCATGAGGTCTGTCATGGCACCAAACTTTTTCTGTTGTGTGAGTCCAGAACCATGACCAGAAGTTTAGCTTGAGCATTTGCTACCCAGGGATGCTCCCACAGGTGGTCAGCACTCTGTCTGTCACCTGCCTGCAGGGCAGAGGGACAGGACACTCTTTCCAAGCCTTCTGCAGAGCTGTGTGGGTCTCACATTGAGCAACAACATTCCTGTTGTTTGCTCAACATCCACAGGCAGGACTGCTGAATTTGCAGGCAACTCCAACATGGGAAGAGATGAGAATCTTTCATGTTTCAGAAGGCTGATTTATTATTTTATTATATATATTAATGTTAAAAGAAAATGAGATATTAAAACTATACTTAAAGAATAGAAGAAAGGATTTCATCAGAAAGCTGGAATGGAATGGAATGGAATGGAATGGAATGGTAATAAAATCTTGTGACTGACCAGAGAGTCTGAGACAGCTGGACTGCGATTGGCCATTAATTAAAAACAATCACATGAGATCAATCACAGATGCACCTGTTGCATTCCACAGCAGCAGATAACCATTGTTTACATTTAGTTTCTGAAGCCTCTCAGCTTCTCAGGAGAAAGGATCCTAACAAAAGGATTTTTCATAAAACATGTCTGTGACACAGGACCGCTGCAGGGGATAAGGGCATGGCAGAACCTTGAGAATCAGGGAGTGGTTTGGGTTAGAAAAGACCTTTAAAGGTCATCTAGTCCAGCTGCCCTGCAGTGAGCAGGGACATTTTCAACCAGATAAAACCCCCCTGGCTGCTCCAAGTGCTGACAGGCTCCAGAGCCTCCCAGGACAGGCAGGAGCCATCAGCCAACTTTCCCAGGACAAGGGGCAGTGAAGTGGAGCCTGTGTGCAAGAACGTCCCCCCCGCCACTCCGACCCTTTGACCTCAGCTCTCTCTTGAATTTTTGGTGGTTTCTAGAACGGGTTTTGCCACTTCCCATATTTAATGTGCTCTGCAGATCTCAGACCTAGGAAGCTGACTGCAGCAAGTTGTTGCACTAGGCCTTTCTTGGTTACACCTCACCACTCATAATGACGTAGGGCTGATCTCAACCAGTTCTCTTCCATGAGCTGTTCCAGGAATCTGCACTTCTTAAGAAGCAAGGGGAACTTCCAAACCCCTTCCAAGAGCAGGAAAGTCAGGGTGATCCTGTCTGTCTTTTCAATAGAGTTTTCTATAGCACCTGATATATCATAAACTTCAGTACTAAACATTCCTGAGTAAAGTTTGTATTCTCCAGCTCCATGACTTAAGGAGCAACAGGGTTTGTATATGTGGATGTAAATTATTCTGAGGGATTGCTCCACCTTTTCTTCCCTCAAGGATGCTGCCAGAGTCCCCAGTTTCAAGACAGAGTCCCTGGGTTCATTTAAACAAGTACATCAGATGTTGCTCAATCCATGAACAAGCAGAGCATGACTGCTCATTCTACTGGATAAACAAGGATTTCAGGCTACAATTAGAGATGTGTGATGAGGTGCAGCCAAAATCAGTGGACTTTACAGGGGAACTGAGGGGGATTTTTCCTTCCCAGCCCCCTAAAGCTGAGTCTGGCCCATTTCAAGCCCCATGAGGTTTCTTCAGTCCCAGCAGGACACACATGGTTGCTGGTGTGTTGTTGGCTAAACCCCATCACCTCCCTGTGCACCTTCCCAAAGAGCATCTGTTCACGTATTTTCCTGAGCTCACATTGCTTCCAGCATTTATACATTTCTTCACTAAATTTCCCACCTTCCTCTGGCCTTTTTTGCTTGCTGAAACTCATTTATGTGCACAGCCCCCTGCAGGTGCAAGAAACACTGAAAACCTGCACCCATTTGGTTGAGTGATGGAATTTGTATTCTTTCCCCAGGAGGCCAGATCTGGCTTTGAGCTTGTTGGATAACAGGTGGGGTTTCCAGTGAGTCCATTTAAATTAGAGTGCTGTAATTAAGAGGATCTGGCTAAAGAAATTGCACAAATTAGAGCAGACAGCTGTTGTTTGAAAGGAACAAGCACTTTTGTGGTTTTTGAACATAGCCAGCTCTTGGCTTGCTGCCAGAGATACTTACATTAGATTTTATGGATAAAAACCTTCAACTGTTAAAAATATAAGTGAAAATAACTCTATTTCCCCCCCAGAAAAAGTGCAATGGGCAATAGGCAACACAAGGAAGATATTCATAAACTTTATAGCATAGCCTAGAGATGACTGACTTCAGGTGTGTACAGAACAGAGAGAGGCTTTGAGGGGGAAAAATACCACATCCATTTTGTTTTATTCCTGCACTTATGCACAAAAGGTGAGATTCCCAAAACAAAAGTTTAAACTGGGACCATAGCTCAGTGTGCAGATCCGTTCCTTCAGAAAAAGGTGCCTTTTCTGCTTTGTAGAGACAATTCAGAGGGGAAGGCATCAATCCAAACCAGCTTCTGCAGGGTTCTGGTGGTGAGTTTTGGCTCTTGCAGCTGTGAGTGGATCAGTGTCATGGACATGAGCAACCTGGCCTAGTGGGAGGTGTCCCTGCCCAGGGCAGGGGGTTGGAACCTCAGGGGTCTTTAAGGTCCCTTCCCACCCAAACCATGCAGTGATTCCATGATTCTGTATCAAGGATTGGAAAAGAAACCTCAGTGATCAGTTCTGCTCATTATATATAGAGAGATTCCATCATTTCTGCGTGCCAGGAGGAGAGTTTTTCACTGCCCTGGCTGAACAACTGATGGTTCCTTGTAACTGGGGACAACAACTCGACCATGCAGGTGCTCAATGGGTATCTAGAAACATGATTAATTCATTACTTTCCCCACCAGCAAGTTACATAGAGCAGCTTTCAGGCTTAAAATCAAGCATGTGCTTGGAACAAATGGCTGTGTCTGGCTGGTGTCTCTGATGACTTGAGAGAGTCAGCCCCAGGTGCCTCCATGGAAGCTGTGCAGGAATGCAGGTGACACCAGCTTGAAGTGACTCCACTGGATGGGTACTGAACTGGGATGGGGACCAGAGGAGAGCTGGGAGTGATTTTTGCCTTTTCCACTAGAAGCTTGTCCATCTGTCCTTCTGCTGTACGGGCACTGTAAAGTCACTGACCCCTTTCTGTGAGCCTGGAGCTCTGCTGGTAAAAATCCACGGCCCCAGCTGGTTATGAAGGGGCTTTGCAGTGTTTGCTAGTGGTGTTTATAGTAATCAGAGCAGGGAATGTGAGTTTGGGCTTAGGGAACCAAGAGGAGAAATGAGGAATCTAAAAAAAAAAAGCTGTTTTCTTTCCAAAACCCTCACAGTAACACTTTCCTTCCTCTTTTTGAGTGCTTTCTGAGCAGTTTGATTTTATTATTTATTATTTATTATCTCCTTGTCTCATTCTCTAGGAAAACCTCTTTTTTGTGATGGAATACCTCAATGGAGGAGACCTCATGTTCCACATCCAGAGCTGCCACAAGTTCGACCTCCCCAGAGCAACGTAAGACATTTACCATTGCCTTTGGGCCTGATTTCATTCCCTGCTCTGCCCCTGCCCCACAGAGGAAATCTTGGGCAGATTATTTCACCTCTCTCCACCTTGCCCAGCTGAAAAGTGGGGATGATGCTTGTGCTGGAAGCCTCTCTGTCCCAGCTGTCCCCAAACTCAATAGAACAATACAGGACATTCTCCCAGCTCAGGGGACTGGAGTGAGTCACTTCCCATCCTCTTCCCCCTCCCACAGAAGACTTTTAGTCTTGGTTTCACTCAGACATGACCTTGCTTCTTTTCAACACCCTGTAGCCAAGCTGCAGGACCTGCTTAAGCTGAGGTTCCCAGCCCAGTGGTCAGAGGTGAAGCTGTTGTTTGTCAGAAGTAATGGGATTTTCCCTTTTTTCCCCACTTAAAGTTCAAGGGGGTGGGGTGAAAACCTATCAAAAGCACAAAAGGTAAATTTAAACAAAAAATTAATATACCAGCAGAGAATTAAATATGTATTTAGCTTTGATTAAAGCAAATAGAAGAATTAGAATAAATGAAAGGTGCTTTTGATCCTTCTGCAAGCAAAAGGTATTTTGAACGTCAACATTGAAACCACTATAGGAATTGCGTTTATTTAATAATTTAATAATAAAAAACCCACACCATCTTTTAAATCAGTGTTTGGTGATATTTTTCAAATGAATTTGAACATCCAGAGTTAAGGGCCAATGCATTGAAGACTGAGGGAGCAGAGCTGTGCCACACTGGAGTGGGATATGATCCTGTGGTTTTATTCACTTCTGGGACAGCACTTTCATTCTTCACAATGATGGCCTCTTTGACCTTTGGGTCAAAATGTGCTGAGAACAATGACTTCAAGCTCAAAAAACAACTCCAGAGAAAGGCCACCAGCCTGCTGGATAGCCCATATTATGGATAAGCTTTCAAAACCAGAAAACAATTTCTTTACTGAAAGTGTACTCAGTCATTGGAACAGGCTGTCCAGGGAAGTGGTGGGATCACTGTCCCTGGAAGTGTTCAAAAAATGTGGATGTGGCACTTGGGGATGTGGTTTTTTAGTGGTGGTTTTGGCAGTGCTGGGTTAATGGCTGGACTCGATGCTAGAGGGGTTTTCCAGCCTAAATAATTCCAGAATTCCAGGATTCTTTGAAAAGCAGGTCATAAATCTGGGCAGGGAGCCTGTCTGTGCTCCCCATCTCAGATTCCCCCTGCTTTTGGGAATCTCACATCACCCATCAGGAAAACACAGTCACCCCAAGCCTTCTGGAGACACTCCAAACCTTCTGGAACCTAAAGAAATTTTGGCTCTTGTGGGGACAAGGTTTTTCTCTTTTTGGGTCTAATTGAAAAAACCTTTGGGAAGAAGCTCCTGTTCTGACCTGTGCCTTCTGTCATTCAGGTTTTATGCTGCTGAAATCATTTGTGGGCTCCAGTTCCTCCACTCCAAGGGCATCATATACAGGTAATTTTACTCTTTAGTGTAATAAATATGTTAAATGCTAAACCTTTTCTGCTTTTTCCTGCAATGGCAGCAGAGAGGCTGTTCCTTGGCTGTACTTACTGGCATTGCAATTCCCTGCACATTTCCCTTCTACATAGTTTGGGTGTTTTATTTTGAAGAGAGACTGTAGAAAAGGCAGTTTTGATCCTTCTTTCAGAACCCACTTCTATTTCAGTTAACAGTAAAACAAATGGATTTATTGGGATGTGGTTTTTACATTTTGCATTTACACAGAGCCATTCACACAGCACCCAGTGCAGGCACCTGGTTTAAGCTTTCAACATATCAAGGTATATTAGGGTCGAGTCAGAAACAAGAAATTTGGTACATCTGCTGTGCTGGTTACCTTGGGACAGTGGTGACAAGCTCAACCCTAGTAACAAAAACAGTGAGACAGTGATATATCTTAATTTTGGATTAATTTTGTGCACAGTGGGGAGATGGGATTCGTCTCATCATCATGAATCTGAGTTGTCTGTTAAGTTCTTCTTGTAATAAGCAGAGAGTAGAGGGCATTTTTAGGTTCATCAAGCCTGTGTTAAAATGTGTATGGGAAATGTCCAGTTCTACCAGAAATTAGGCCACAGTCTGATTTCCCATGGCCAAAAGGAGGATCTAAATTTCTGGGGAGCTCTGGTTAAGCTCAACCTCATGGCAAAATTCAGTTATTACACTGCAGCCTTCTTTAAAAGCAGAAAACAAATAACTTGTCACAAATAAATGAGCAAGCTCCCTACAGCAATGATGTTTGCAGAGCCCAAAATGAGCTTATTTTAGTGTTTGTCATGTAGCATGAACATTAGAGCAAATGCTGAAAGTGGATGACTTGCTCACAATCCATTCTCCCTTTAAAACACGAGTTTTGATTCTTATTAGTACTCATGTGGGAGCCATTTATAGTCTTTATTGACCAGTGATGGTGATTGCATAAACATGAGATCAATATCAGTGGCATTAAGCTAAGATGATCTCTGGGGCCTCAGCAACTTTTCTGTCTCTAATTCTTATTCTCCATGAGTGAAGGGAAAAATTTTCTGAAGTGCACAAATCACTTGGCCATGTCTGTTATTTTTAGTCAGTCTTCTCAAAAAATCTGATTAAATATATCTGCAGGACATGGTGACTTTATGGCAGAGCTCCTAACGCTGACATTTTATCTATAATTCACATTTTTACTTGGAATCACTGTGCCAGTGCTGTGCTGGGGTTTGGGACCCATTTCCTCCTGAAAGGAGAGGGGTGCTTAGAGTCTGGAACCTTGGGAATTGAGGGCACTGGGTAGCATGTGGATAGGAAGAAATATCTCATTCCCAGAAGTTGGTGATATTGCTTTGGGTATCAAGCATTGAGAGAAAAGATTTAACCAGTCCTACTCTCTTTTCCCTTTTTCACTGAAAACAATGACAACAAGGTCAGCTGAGAACACAGAGTCATCAGTATATCTGTCAGAGCAAACTAAGCACTTAGGAAAGTGAATAGAAATAATTTTTGAAGCTGCATCTCTTGTGATGTTGTAAGAATAATGAATCCAGCTGTTCTGTCTCATGCACCCACGTTTGGAAACATTGCCTTAAATTTTAACGAATGAGCCGAGGTGTTTTTTGGCAGAAACTCCAATCCCTGGAGCCAATGAGTTTGAGACTCATCAAAATAATGAAAGGGAACTGTAGGTGATGGTTTTTTTTGTTTTGCTTCGATCTACCAGATGAATAAAAGCAGTGCTGGCAGCCCGAGATTGATCTCAACGTTGTAACTAAAATAAGTCATTCCAGCTGGAAATTGTGACAACATGAGTGTCTGCCACTTGGAAGGCAAATGTTTCTCAGTTTTCTCTGTATTTCTCTTTGATTGATGACTCCCATTTTGTCTGGGGCCATATTCTTGCAGCACACAACAATTTAGTGTGTAAACACTGCAGTGTCTCCCACCCTGATGGGGACCTGGCCCGAGCAGGACAAGGAGCTTTGCACAGGCCATTATCCCAAGAGCATCAAGCACTAGAAATACCTTCCTTGAGGAACATTTCTGAAAAAAACCCCGCATTGTAAAGCAGTTGTCAGAGGGAGGGCGTCCCTGCAGTAGCCTCGTTGTTGGGCCTCTTGCCTGAAATGTGGAAAATCACAGAATCACAGATTCACAGAGTGGTTTGGGTTGGAAGGAGCCCTGAAGATCACCAGCCCCCTCACCATGGGCAGGGATGACATCCACAGGATCAACTCCCATCCAACTTGGCCTGTTGGCCAAAATATGTGTAGGCCCTGAATTAGTGTGAAAAATAACAATTACACCCTCAGCTGTGGGTGTAATTGTTATTTTTATTTATTATTTTTCTATATTATATTAATATATAATAATTTTTAAAATATATATATTAAGACACACAAATGTGTCTGGGTGCTTTGGGAGAAGGAGCAGTGATTGCCAGCACAAACCAGGCAGTGCAGGAATGTCTGTGCTCAAAGACCAAGTGAACCAAATTCTACCCACATCCCCAGCTGAGTGCAGCATCACTGATCCAAACATTTTACCTGGGTCACTATCTCAAATCAAAACAAAACCTTTAGGAAAGATCTAAGAAAATTAACATGGAATCCATGCCACTCTTCCTTTCTTTCTGCTTTTTCTACTTTACAAGTTTTTCTCTCCTTTCACAGTTAGTTCCCACTTGAGGACCTCTTTGTTCTCCACCAATGGTCATGATTCATCAGCTCCTTTGCTTTTATTTCCTTCTCTGTCCATTTCTCTTTTCTTCCTCTCTCTGGGCTCTTTGTTTCCCAGAGAAGCTGAGAGCCTGAAAACTGAGACAGCAGCCTGGCAGCTGAGTGTGAAAGGCTTTCTAAATCCTGGGATTCAGATGGTGCAGCCCAGCAGTGGTGGGAACTCTAAGATTATTCTGGGATTATTCTGAAGTTATTCTGGGATTATTCTGGGATTATTCTGGGGTTATTCTGACCCTCTGCAGGGCTTGTGGGTCCTTACCTCTTGTGGCATTTGTAGAGTCTGCTCTACAAGGGAGATCTGGCAGCAGCTTCAGAGAAAATATTGAGATTCCCAGGGGAGGAGAGAGTGAGAATTACCTGCTCTCATTCTCCAAACTGTGTTAGGGAAGAAGCACCAGCTGGCACAAAACCCTTCTTAGCTTCATTATTGTGCATCCTTGAAGGAAACAGCTTTTGGAAGATGTCTTGGGTGATGTGATCCTTGGAAGTATCCAAGACCAGGTTGGAGGGGGTTTGGAGCAATATGGGATAGTGGAAGCTGTCCCTGCCCATGGCAGGGGATTGGAACTGGGGAATCTTTAAGGTCCCTTCCAAGTCAAACCACTCTGTGATTCCATGATTCTGTGTCCTCTCCAGCAGATAAATCAGATAAATCAGTGCTGCAACAAGAGAAATGCAGGAGGGGAATGCTGAAGCCCAAGAGAGCAGTTCCTCATTTGTCCCTCAGCCTTCCTTTGTATTTCCAGCATGGAGGCAATACACAGAGGCAGAGAATGAGTGTAATAAGTGTAACCTGCTGAAATAACTTGTGCGCTTCACACTTTGAAGAAATTGTTTTCTTCTCTTCCTCCACAGAGACCTGAAGCTGGACAATGTCCTCCTGGACAACGAGGGGCACATCAAAATTGCCGACTTTGGGATGTGCAAGGAGAACATGTTTGGAGATGCAAAGACAAGCACTTTCTGTGGCACTCCCGACTATATTGCCCCTGAGGTAGGTGTGGGGCACAGGGAGTGCTGTGGGACAGGGAACATCTCCAGACATGACTGCTGTGCAGTGGTGGAGGTTGCAACGAGCAGTAACCTGGTTAGGAGCAGTTCCAGGCCAGAAACTGGATTTCAGCATGGCTCAATCTGTGTTACTGTTTGGCATTGCTTATTTTTTTGTGGCTAATTCATTTTTTGGTGCAAGTGGAACTTGGCTTAAACCAAGGAAGAGAATGCTCAATGGAAATTCTTTTTGGACCATGGCAGAAGAAACTCCAAGAGGTCCTGAAATTGAGGGACAGACACAGCCTGAGGAATGCTGACTGTGCCCTTTCCCTTATTTCAATTTTTACCCAGACATAAACTTGTTCTTTATTTAAGCTAGAAAATTTAGGTGTTTTGGACTAGATCTCTCCAGAAAAGAGAAAGTTTCCTTAACTTGATGGCTTCACACAATGATTGATCCTACTATAGAGAGGCTTTGACTAATTAGGTGGCCACAGAAAATATTTTTTTAGCTCAGAGAAAAACCTACAAGTCATCCATGCATCATGTCTGACGTTGGTCTGAAATCCATTTATTTACCTTTCAAGATCCCATTTTGTAATTTCCGTGTTTTCATGATGGATATTGGTATTTTCCAAAGAGTTGTCAAAACCTTTAGGGTTTTTTTCCCCTCTGCTGTAATTCATTGGTCCTTCACTCGAGTCTGGCTGAGGTTACACCACTGCTGGCTTAAGGGTCTCTTCAAATCAATTGGATTTCTATTGCCTAAGAATGGGTGTAAGTGTGCTCTGCAATCAAGCTGCAATTGTCTTTTATTCCACTTCAGTATGCCTTTATTTAAGAAAAAAAATGCTATCTTTTGCTCCTAAAAAAAAAAAAAAAAGCCAAGAGTTGATCCATTATATGTGATTTTATTTTATAGAAAAGAGAAAAACTGAAATAGCTCAGAGTTTTATTTCTACGCTATGTTTATTTTAGGGATTCAATGAGTGCCTATAAAACATTTTATCTCCAAATTGAAAGCACTTCTGGAGTTTATGGATCATCTCTCCTGCCACAGGCGGGAGCACTGGACTCTGTCAGTATTTCACTGCAGCTGCTGCCACTGTAAATTTTTACAGACCCAGCACCTTGGCCACAGCCATGCAAATAAGGGGGGTATGGGTCAGTAGACAAGCAATTTTTTTTCTTTTCAAAAAAATCTGACCAGAAAAAAAGACAGCCTGAAATTAAATTAATGAGTTTATTTTTGTCCCAGAGAATTTCAAACAAAATAAACCCTTTTATTTCTGAGTGCCATAAAACACTTCAATTTCAATTTCCAGATACTTAAGACTTTT
The DNA here is from genome assembly GCF_035770615.1 of Melospiza melodia melodia. Lineage (NCBI taxonomy): Eukaryota > Metazoa > Chordata > Aves > Passeriformes > Passerellidae > Melospiza > Melospiza melodia. Next base: position 4,116,939 of record NC_086197.1, on the reverse strand, counting down.
AAAGACGAAGTCTTATAAAAATAATTTCTCTTTTCAGAAGGAAAGGTTGGGATGATTTTGTTTGTAAGTGATCCAGAAAAAAATATATTAAGGGGTCTTGGTGATTTTTATTTTTTTTGGCTCTGAGTAGAATTGTATATATTACAGCATATTGTATATAGTACAGCTCATTGTATATATTACAGCATATATTCAAATCTATTTTTTGTACCTTTGGCCTCTCCTCTTCTGGAGACAGATGGAGCATAGAGCATCCCACTGCAACCAAGATGTGGGCTCAAGAGTAAAGATTGTGGCCCAAAATTAAATTTTCCCCTCTACAGCTCTAAAATTCTGATAAGAATCCTACGCACCACAGTCATCACGTGAACCTTTAGATATCTGCAATGTAAAAATCTATATATGAGCAGGTTTTTGAGGCTCTTTGAGAACCAAAGGAGACACACAGGGGTTGTATTTTACAGCAGGTAGATATTTAATTAGATGCTTAAAACCGGATGAATTCCCTTCCTTGGCTATAAAAGGAGCTAGTGATAAGTGGTCCAGCTCTAGATATCTCCACAACAGATACTTAAAAGCAGGTGAGATTAATTTTGCTTCTCCAGAGAGGAAGTTTGAGAACTTGGTGATGGTCCTTTAGACCCTGGGGAGGTCATCATTCCAGCTGGATGTCACTTTATAGGTGACACTGAAATGCACAAACCAAGGAACTGACTGAGGACAAATTCCCATTCCTCCATTTAAAGACATCTCAAGAGGACAGATCACCAACCCCTTTCATGTTTTTCCTGAGGAAGATTTTGCTGGGGTAGAGTCACACCCTTTTAAGTGACTGATAGTCCCCAAGTACCTTTAAGCTGCCACATTTGTAATTTAAAACTCAGTTTGTGTCACTGGAATCAATTCCAAGATGCTGATTCCTGACCATTTGTCCTCTTGGACTTCACAAGCCTGATTTGAACCCTTGGAGAGCAGGCTAAAGATGACTCGTCTCATCTTTTACATTTGAGATCTCATTGGTAGCCAAGGATTTGTTCAAGTAATGGAAGAATTACATGCAGCTTGTTGTCTGTAGTGCCAGGGACTGTTTTGGCACCCAGGTGTGGCTCCAAGTTTCCAGTGGCAGAATTCTGGCTCCTGCTGCAGGCAGGGGGAAGCACCTCTGACAGAGCAGCTGTTGCAAGGCCATGGTCTGCCCGCCCTCCTGAAGTTGAAAAACTCATGTCAGACATTTGATTTCTGCCTTTGTGGCTCCTCTTTCTGGGCAGATACTGCTGGGGCAGAAGTACAACACCTCTGTGGACTGGTGGTCCTTTGGTGTCCTCCTGTATGAGATGCTCATTGGCCAATCCCCTTTCCATGGCCAAGACGAGGAGGAGCTTTTCCAGTCCATCCGCATGGACAACCCCTTCTACCCTCGCTGGCTGGACAAGGATGCAAAGGACATTTTGGTGAAGGTAAGAGTCAACACCCATCAAATGAAAGCCTTTCTGCCAGAATTATTGCTTTGTCTTCAATTAGTTTATCCTCAGCTGTTGTAGAGAGGAACAGATGTAGTTTAGTCATTGTCTTTCCTGTACCACACCTCTCCCACAAGGAGATTTGGGTGTATTCCTTCTCCTGATATCTCCTCACAGACACCAGCAGAGATCAGTTTATTTGCAGAGCAATCCCTAAGGTTTTAATGAGCAAAGCTCATTAACTCCTGGGAAAAATACTTCAAACTAAGGGTTACATGAGTCTGAGATGTTGAACAACTCTTTGGGGGGCACATGCTTCCATCTTTCTGCCCAAACATCCTGTACTGGTGTAATCTGTCAGGATTAGAGGTAAGAATCATCTAAATACCAATCAGTAAACTTCCTTGTTTAGGAAAAGAAAATCCTAACATTTTCTCGATTATGGCCTCCTCTCTGGATAATTACACATTCCACCCTGCTTTATGCCTGTGTTATCATCAGAGAATTTAACCTATGGGATCAACATTCCAGCTTTTTGTAAGAGAGCCCGAGAGGAGGCTGGGGGCGAGAGGGAACATCCGCCAGCACGCCTTCTTCAGGGAAATCAACTGGGAGGCTTTGGAAGAGAGAAGGATGGAGCCTCCTTTCAAACCAAGAGTGGTAAGGATGGATCTTCTTTCACTTCCACCCATCTCAGGTCTTCTAAACCGTGCATTTCTACTGGCTGCTCCTCACAGCTCTGCTTGGTGGTGGCTGCAAGCCCAGGTCTGGCACACCCACACCTGGGAAACCATAAATTACTCACTGCTTTCCCAGTTACTGCAGCAGGGTAACACCTTCCCTTCACCTCAGAACTGCAGCCCATTCTGAAGGGATTGCCTTTCATTGCACTGCAGAAAGTAAAGCAGCTCAGGAACCAAGTGTTTGGCTATATCAGAATAATCCTGACTATTAATAACAGTCTTGTTAAATTATTAAAGTCCTGTTAATAACAATAATAGAATTTAATTTGACAAGCACATAATATTTTCATTTTACAGTCTTCCACAACTGTTATGCAATTGGTGAGTTCAGTCTGCCATGTTACAAAGCTGTAACATCCCTGCCTGGCAGAATTCCTGGATCACAGGTTCAGTGCCTCCTTTATAATATTTATATTTACTGGCTCCCAGCTGAAGGTTGAGCTGGGCCCATAGGAATGAGCCTGACAGAGCCAGTACCATGGTAATAAAGATCTGACTATTAGTGGTTTAACTTTTTTTTTTTTTCTTTTCTTGAAGAAATCTCCAAGTGACTGTAGCAACTTCGACAAGGAATTCCTAAATGAAAAACCCAGACTGTCCTGTGCTGACAGAGCACTGATTAACAGCATGGACCAAAATATGTTCAGCAACTTCTCTTTTGTGAACCCTAAAATGGAGAAAATATTTTCCTGAGATCTGCCTTACTGAAGGAATTCTCTGTAATGATTTGAGTAGCACTTTGTCAGCTGAAGACTGTGCATGGTTGTTTTTATCAAGAACCCTCCAGAAAGAAAGCACCTCAGAGAAAGTTTATACCATGCCTGGAGGCTTCTGACTTTCTCCAGTCCATGGCAGATGCCAGCCCACTCTTCATTGATGATAAAGTTTCTTTGTGGTATCTTTTGGTCTCTCTTCTCTCTCTTCCCAATGTTCTTGAAGTAGAAAGTGTCTGAAAATGAGGAGGTGCCAAAACCTGTTCCCCACTATTGTACACTCAGCCAACAGGTTTCTCTGTAAGAAAATATTAATATATTTGAGCATTCTGGTGATGTCAGTGCCCATTTCTGCAACTCTGACTCAGACCCACCTTCTTCTGAAGGAAAAGTGGTTTGCTCAAGGCCTGAGGGTATCAGGGAAGACTCAGGTTGGATGCTTTGGTAACCTCCACTTGTACATGTGCAGAATTGCCAAAGTGTGCACAGCTTTGAAGAAAGAAATTTGCTCCCTACATCCTTTAGAAATGCTGTTCACACGTGTTAGGATTCAGTTTTTCTCCACGGGACAAAGAGACTTTTTTCAGGTGTCCATTCCACATCTCAATGGATCATTACCAAAGAGAGTGCCAAGATTGGTACAGAAAACCAGAGGTTTACACTTAGTGCCTGAGCAGGAAGGATGGGAAGTTGTAGAATGTTTCAAGAACCCTGTTCTAAAGCTTTAAGTGTCTTCTGACACACCAGACTCAGGGCAAGATCTCAATGGGGCTTTCTGACATTTTACCCTAAAACCACATGAGAAAAAGGCAACATTTCCTCAAACCATTGTTTAAGCATTGCAAAAGTGCCTTGCACTCACAGAATTGGGGTATTTAAGTTTAAAGGTGCTAACTGGTCCTGCAAAGGCTGATTTACTTATTTCTGTAAATGATGTCCCAGCTCACAGGTCAATGAGCTGCACACAATGGTCACAGGGCAGGAGGCACCTCAGGTGAGGGTGGCCCTCACCCCCACCTTGTGACATTTTGCTGTGTGTTCTATCCAGTCTGTGGGAATGTGGGTGGGTTTAAAAAAATGTCTTTTCCATGATCCTTTCATCATGGGATCCTTTTAAATAAAGGTGCACTGTTTTCTGAGATTGGAGATGCGTGAAACCACTTGTCACTGAGATACCCATGAAAAGCTGCGTCAAAATCAAGTCAGAGTCTAAAAAGAAGATTTTGTAACAACTTGGCTTAGCCAGTCTCTCAGGCTGGTGTTGGGATTTATTTGAAGAACATACATTTGGAGCTTTGTTGCATCAGCCTCCAGTCCATGGAGAAGAAAAGCTCTGGCAGGTGAGTTATCCCAAAATCTGGTTCCCTTTCAGAGGTGCCTTCCTGGTTCTGCTGGTCCAGGCTGTCAATTTGGAGCTCCCAACAGGATGAGTGCAGCCTTGCAGGCAGTGCTGGGATATCACTGGCAGTGGCTGCAGGCACAGAATCCAGCAGGAGCAAGGCTTGAAGCCAACAAGAAGAGCAGAACACCCTGAGAGAGGTTTCAGTTCAGTGATTCTGATGAAATCCTTGTTTGTGCTGTGTGAAATGCAGGAGGGGGCAGCTGTTCTCACAGTTTGTGGAGCTGGTCATCATGTTTAATTAGAACAGTTGACATGAATTTTTTAAATGCCAGTGCTGTTTGTACAGTTAATAAAATGTTGTGTATAATTGGGAAATGGGCATTGAAGTGATTCAATAGGGACAAAGAACAGAGGTGTTTAGAAAAGCTATTAAAATGGCTCTGTGCTGTCTGGGGAACATTCTCCAGGGGAATTTTGATCCATAAATACACAGCAGCAGCAAGCACTTGAACAACTACTACTCCACAGGGCAACATCTAGACCAAGGATTTGATGCTGTGCAAAGGTACCCAGGAAGAGAGTGAAATGTTCCTTTTCACTACCAGAAGGTGACACAGCGCTCAGTGGGGTCTGGTATCTCTGAGGGGTTGCAAAGGAGATGTGCAGAGGTATTTATTAAAAGAGGGTGACTTAGGACATGGTCCTTTGACACCCAGATGAGGGTGAGCCAAGTCACATGAGGGCCTGAGTGTGTCCATGACTCTGATGGCGTCTGGCCAGCCTCATCCAGACTAGAAACTGCATTTCTAAGCATTTGAAGACTGGCAGTATCCCTGGAGGACTTTTAGGGATGTTCTCTTTGCAGTGGAAGAGCATTTTGGTCTTGACTCCAATTCAGGGACAACCCAAGAGCACAGACCAAGGGAGGAGGGTGCTGGCTCACCTCTTGTGGTTAAGTCACTGAAGAGAAACAGGTTTTAACACCTCTGTGATCAGAAGGAGGGCTCTCTGCACTCCAGCTGTGGTCCCATAGAACCACAAGCATGACTTGTGAAGGAGCTGCCTGAGTAGCTGCTAGAGCAGGCACAGCGTGAGGATTAGTGTGAAGCTTTTGATGCAAACCACAAGAAGCAGCACCTGCTTCTCTCTGTGAGGCACCTCCAGCTTGAAAACCCCACAAACCCACTGGGGATGGGGGCAGGGAGAGGGGGAGGTGGGTACGATGCACCACAAACGTGCTCACTGTGTGTCCCAGCTGTGCCTGGGGGTGTGAAGGGTGACGTGGGAAGCAGCAAACGCTTTCCTGTGGTGACAGTGATTGAGAGATATCAGCCTGGGAGGGCTGAAAGCACCCACACAGAAATGAGCCCAGGTACCCACAGAGATGCTCCTCTGCCTTAGCTGAACCTGGCACCTCCATTTCCACCTTATTTCTCTTTCTTTCTCTCCCCTCCTCCATGAAATATTCATTTTATGGCATAGTAGATTGTCACAGACATGTTTTATGAAAAATCCTTTCCTTAGGATTTTTCCTCCTGAGAAGCTGAGAGGCCTCAGGAACAAAATGTAAACAATGATTATCTGCTGCTGTGGAATGCAACAGGTGCATCTGGGATTGGTCTCATGAGGTTGTTTCTAATTAATGGCCAATCACAGTCAGCTGGCTCAGACTCTCTGTCCGACCCACAAGCTTTTGTTATCATTCCTTCTTTTCCTATTCTTAGCATAGCTAGCCTTCTGATGAAATCCTTTCTTCTATTCTTTTAGTATAGTTTTAATATAATATATATCATAAAATAATAAATCAAGCCTTCTGAAACATGGAGTCAGATCCTCATCTCTTCCCTCATCCTCGGACCCCTGTGAACACCATCACAGTAGATGGGGCCTGACAGGTTTGGTTATTTGTTTGCTGAAGGCTCCATCCTGTTCTGGAGCCCTGTGGGATCACAGCACTGCTGCAGGACCATGGCACCAGCAAACATCTGGGCCTGACCTCCAGCACCACCTGCTTCAGCTCAGGTTTTGGGAGTCCCAAGTGCTCCTTTCTCAGTCTTGCTGCCTCACCTGGTGGTGAGGATTGGATGTATGGATTCCTACTTGTTGGCATCCACCAGATCAGGATGAGTGGGAGTCACCTGTCAATGACAGCCCTGATTCCAGCACTCCTGCAAAGACCTCCAAGAGGAGCTGGGTTGGTCTCACAGTTCCTCAGCATTCAGAAGAGAAAACCAAGCTCTGTTCTGCACCCCACCACGCTCTTTGCAGCCTGTGCTGAAAGGAAAGACAACTTTGCCCAGTTACTACAAGACACTCTTGCAGTACAAAGGTGTCACCAGAATTCCCTGTCTGACAACACAACTCCCAAGAGGGGGTCCTGGCACTTGAAATGCTCTTCCTTTTGTAGTTATATTTGTACCTTGGACATATAAAACCCACATTAGAGATCCCAGCTGGGACCTTACCTGCTCCCGCACTCCAGGGATGCCACATCACCTGCAGCCACCACATCATCATCAGTGTGTGGCTCAAAGTGTGTCTTGTGGTGTGAGGCCAGCAGAGGTCTCAGTGCAGAGCCCAGGAAGCTTTTCTACCTTCCTTGCTTACACAGAAATTTTATCTCTGCTCCATCACAGCACAAGCAGAGCTGGTGAAATACAGGAAGTAAATGTAATTTTAGCTCTTCTGTAACTGGCACTGAGTGCAGCCCAGTGACTGTACCTGCTGTAGTGGGGTCCATTCCACTGTTGGTAACAGGAAATTTGGAGTCCTTTATCTTCTACATCATCTCAATATTTATGTACACGAAGATAGAATTGGAAAATAGATGAGATGTGAAACAAAGGAGAAAACAGCATCGAGCTGTGGAAGGTGAAGCAAGCACAGAAAAGGCAAGTAAGGAAGAAAAGAGGGACACAGGTTGGTGTAATGTTATGTAACACTTCCCTCATCCATTGGTCTCAATTAGAACTCTGCTGTTTTCCTTCAAAGCCATCAGCACCATCCTAGAGTTGCTTTTGTTGGCAAAGCACAGAACTTTTGGAGATTTCAGAGGATGGGACAGCCTCAGACCAGAATGGCTCTGATCTGGCCTCCCAGGCAGCACAGAGCTGCCACTCCTGCTCTGACATCTCCCCTAGAAATCCAGATATTTCTGCTTTGAATCTGGATTCAGGTCCCAATTCAAGTATTTTAATTAGGCTCTCTATAGCAGAGGAATGCAGTTTAACTGTTTGCTTTTAGTCAGGCAGCACCTCTGAGACACCCTGGGTTATCCTGGAGGACTTTTCCTAAATATGGGTCTGCCCTACAACCTGTGACTTACCCCACAGCCCTATTTCCCCCAAATACCCCCAACAGCCATGGACACCTCTCTGTGAGCAGAGTCAGGCCTGGAGTTCACCCTCCAGCAGGCACCTGCGCTCATCCAGGCAAGTCTTGTCAGAAGAAACATCAAAAATTAGTTATCAACTTGTTTTCTGCAGTTGCTAAAGAAACTTCATGAAGGAAATCCTCCATCCTCCTGGTACATCCTCATTAAGAGGGACCAGAGGGCATTGCATTCCCATTTTCACTGCCAAGCATGTTCCCTGCTCCCACACTAAAGCAGTGATAATGAGAGAGGCACCAAGCTCAGTAGTTATGGTTTTTCGAGAACTCTTTGCTCTTGAAGGGGAACACTTTTAAGCTGAAAGAAGGTAGGTTTAGATCAGATGGTAAGAAATTTTTTTTTTTTTTTAAGATGGTGGTGAGGCCCTGGTACAGGGTGCCCAGAGAAGCTGTGGCTGCCCCTGGATCCCTGGAAGTGCCCATGGCCAGGCTGGATGGGGCTTGGAGCAGCCTGGGACACTGGAGGGTGTCCCTGCCCATGGCAGGGGGTGGAATGAAATGGGCTTTAAGGTCCTTTCCAACCCAAACCATTCTGTGATTCAATCACAGGAGATACATCACAGGGGGTGCTCAGTTACAATTAAGCTCAAGGGCATCAGTTCTTTCTCATCATTCTGCATTTTCACATGTTGAATTAAAAAAAAAAAAAAAAAAACAACCCTTAACCTCTCTTCCAAGAGTCAACTGGATTCTGCCTGTCTGGGACCCAGCAATTTCCCAACTCATGCTGCTCCTCTGCCTAAACAAAAACCTGCCAGTGCACAGCAGCTGGGGAGGTGAATCATTATTTTAATAATCACCTAGAGGAAAACATGCTGCTTGAGTGGAGACAAAATAAAAATTAGGTACCACATTTAATTTATGATGTGGCCTTTTATTTTAAAGGAACATAAACTGAAAATATTCAGACATCAAAGGAAGAATCTCAGCTTTCACTTCTAAATTCTATTTTATTATTGCTGTTAGCCTCCCAGTAGCAAAGGAAATGAGTTCTTTGGTAATCATTTCCATTTAATTTTCAGCTCCCTTCTGTTGATAGCATCGTGTGTAACCTTTTTTCTAACAGTTACTTTAAATTGTGTATTTTGATATTCCATTCAGCTGGTGGAGAAAGAAAAATCAGTTCTAAAAAAGCCGTTTTATCTCTGCTGTACATGAGCTCAGCAGGGTAATGTGATATCTCAGTGAGCATATTTATTTTAAGTTATTGGTATTTTCCACCAGGGTGAAATTGTTCAAGATATAACCTCCCATTGCCGCCCCTCTTCCTGCCCAAAAAATGTCGCGGGGCCAAAGCTGTGGAGAAAAAGGAACAAAATAACAATGCTCATTGAAAAGGAACAATAATCCACCCAGCAAATCAACTCAGTTCTGGTCATTCTGGGCAGGATGAAAAGAGTGAAAAAAACCTGAGAAAATGGGGGAAATGGAGCACACAATCATCATAGGGATAATAAATGCCTGGGCACAGTTTTTGAGTAGTGAGGGAGAGGTCAGCAGTGCCACTGAGCCACCTTTCTCATAAAGATGTTAAAGCTCAACAGTGTGGTTTGGGTCTTCAGGAGATCCACCAACACTGGAATTCAGGTGGAAAGAGGAATGCTGGTTTTCCTTTATGCTGGGCTGTCTCTGCACCAAATCTCAAACTTGCTTCTTTTTCTTTGGGTGTACTGAAAAGAAAGGAATAAATAGAAAGCCTCCACAAAAGACCACAGCAGCTTTGGCTGAAAACCAGCCAAAAGCAGGGCTTGAACCTTCTGCAATGAGGACTAAGTGCCTTAATATTCCAATTAAATTCCTTGTTGAGAATCAGCAACACTTTCACAGACTTATGTGGAATAACCACTGAAGAGAGGCAGCTGTAACAGCTCAAACCTCTGCTTTAGGCAGCAGATTTACCTTGCAGCACTTCCCATGTTCCAAATGGAGGGTCTCCAGTGGAGCTCTGGGGAGCTGTGATGTGGTTCTTTATCAGCACAGGAGCAGATGGCAGATTAAGATCTCACACTTCCAAAGTCTTCCAAAATGTTATGTCTAGACATAGCTGAGAAGGTGACAAGGAAAATTCAAGGCTGGGGCTGCAGAGGGCCACAGCAGGAGAAAATGTGCATTTTTTTTCTTGGTATAAAGAAATAATAAAGACTGGTTGCTGTGGAGGCACTCTCTGAAACACACAATTCTTACCCACCCTCAGTGCTCAGCCAAACACTGACAGTGCAGTGGTGAAGTTATGACCAAGCTCTTCATTTTCAGAAGAAATAAGTCAGCCCTGCACTGGAGGCAGCTTTCCACCATGACTTAGCACAGGTGTAGCTCAGTGTCCCTGGCACAATTCCTGATTTACACCAGGGAATCAGCCCCAAACATCTGCCTGTTCATTTGATTAGAGATTTGGGATTAACCCTGTGCTTCTTCTGTTGCTACAGAGGAGAGGTCTGGAAAGTGTTTATATTTGAGTGTGGCTCTGCAAATGACACAATGTTTGGTAAGGATCCCTTTTCTTCACAGTCTGTAGACCTGAGCTGGATTTTGAGTTTGGAATCTATTTTCCATGATAGGACAAGCCTTATTTTCTTCATCTGACTTTAGCTATAGAGATCATGGAATCATAGCATTGTTCAGACTGAAGAAGACTTCTAATTCCATGGATTCCAGCCATTAATCCAACACTACCAGGTGCTCCAAGGGTCCAGCTCAACAGGACAGGGAGTTTTCCCACACAATCAGCAGAGGCACATGGAGAGGAAGGCTGATCCCATCCCAAAAAGGGGATCAACAGAAAATTCCAACAAACCACTCTCTAGCTGCCTGTAAGGACTGAGCCAATATTGTGTCTGTGACACATCTGCAGCCCAGGTGACAATAAAGTGCTGTAGAAATCTGTGATTTACACCTGCACTAGAGTGTGTGGAGTGTAGGTGTTTGTACCTGACTGAGCACAACCTCAGCTCCCTCTACAGTCACTGAGGACTAATTATTACTGTCAGAGAAACTTATAACCCTCTTACAGCCTGCCCATGGAGGGCTGAGGGTTTATTGCCTTGATGGCAAGCACCAAAAATGCTGTGAAGTGTTTGAATCAGAAACATAAGAAATTTTTAGAACTTTGGGCCTGTAAACCAAAGCTTAGAATTAAACACAGGATTTAATCTGAGACTTTGGAAAAGATTTCCAAACTAAAGTACTAGAAGAAGAATTTATAGTTTAAAGCAGAGACGTGTTAAGAAGAAGGAAGTTTAGAGTTTTAGAGTTTAAGATATAGTAAAAATAAAACTAATTACAAAGATAAGAAGTTTAGAAGTTTAGAATACAGTATTGCAAGTTTGTGTATCATAATGGTTGACTAAGAAAATTTACACTGTAATATGAATCTGTAAAACAAAATATTTAAGGATTGGATCAAAAACATAAATATCCTTATTAGCAGTGTTTTATTAGTCAATAAATCCTTAAAAGGTCTTATAACTAAGGGTCTTGTAATCTTCTGAATTACATAGTAAAGATGTGAACCAAACTCACACTTCCTGTCTATGCAGAAGATAAGAAAAACAAATCCTATCTCTAACTCATTCAAAATTCCCTCCAAAATCCCTATAGTGAAGTAAACCCAGGTGAGATCTCTGTGATATTCTGCCTAAGTTCCTGGTGATCATGCCAACAGGCTGAAGATATTGCCCTCTCTTCCTAGACCTACCATCTCCAAAAAAGGAGAAATCAGCCCATGCTGAAGTGACCTCATCCAAAGAATTCAGTGTTATTACTCCAGACTTACACCACTGTAAAACATTCCAGGTGTCTCCTGAGTCCCTGACAATGGCAGGGCAGCAAAGGCCTGAGACTTCTCCCCTTTGGATCAACTCTCTGCTCCTCTGCACCCCTCTGCATGTGCAGATGTTCATCCTTCTCTCACCTTTCAGCTCTCAGAGGGGGGATTTCATCTCTCCAGAATTATTTCAGAAGTCACTTTGTGCCAGTTGTGCACACTGAAAGGCCTGGGTGAAACCTCTGGGTCTGTTCCAGGGCAAAGAAAAGAAAAATCTAGAAGGCTCAAAATATTAACTTGAAATAAAATTTACTCAAGTAGCTTTAATGAATATCAAAATATTCTTCCTGTGAGGGAAAGAAACCACTTTGATCTACTCTGAATCCTAGCATCTTCCTTCAATGGTTTCAGCAATGTCCTTAGCAAGTTGAGGACTTGGATCCACAATTCCTGCATGTTTGGCCATCTTTGGACATGGAGATTTAGCTCATCTCATCTCTTTTTCTCTCATCCACTCACTGTGTGTAAATTATTCCTTCCTTTTTACTCACTCAGCAGAGAACTGAAATTTGCTGATGTCAGGATCTCGGAACAGATGGGAGAGCAGTATTGATTAGGCAGTTGAGAGGAGGACATAAATAGCTTGTTAAAAGTAAATAATAATAGTTTAAATGCTGTGTACAAACCTTTATAAAACCTAGTGAAGCAAATCGAATAATCCTTCCAGAAATCCATCCGAGTTTTTTAGCAAGGTGATGAAATTCAAGAGCCTTTTTCACTTCCTTATGTTAGTGCTGATATAAGAGCTGATTGAATCAACAGTCTGGAACTGCCAGAGATGAGCCTGCCTTCAGCATCCCAGCCAAATGAGATGTTTGCAGCTGATGTGTAAAAGGGAAAAGAGAATTGATGAGGGGGAGAGAGCAGGAGGACAGGAGCTGCAGAGTGTGAGCCAGTTTTGTTAGCAGTGGGGAGGGAAATTTATTTTCCATCATAAATTCAGACTCTGGGCCCAAACTCACTGCTGTGTGTGACATCCAAATTGGGGTCTAAGGCAGAGCATGGTATAAAGCCATGGATGAGATGTATCCTTATTGATTTTGGTTCAGGTTTGATATGTACAAAGTCCTTCAGAAATGAGAGCTTTGTGAAGTCCGTGCTTAAAATCCATCTGTTCCTCCATCCACAAACCACACAGTACCCAGCTGGTTGTGACTCCCAGTTATCATGGTAGATATCAAAAAGAAATTAAAATTCTAAGGTTATATATCAAAGAACTGGAGAAAGAAAATTCATTCTGAGCTTGGGCTGCTATTTTCCCTCAGATAAAAGCCATGTTTTCTTGATCCATGTCTCTGCCGATCAATCAGAATCTGGACAAAGTCTGCAGCAGAGACTGAGTCACTTCAGAAGTGTTCAGAATTATAATAATAGATCAAGATGAGGGACAGGATGTTAAAAAAAAAAAAAAAAGAAAAAAAAAGAGGGGAAAAAGAAAAATAATTCATTCAAGTTATTTGCTAGAGAGAAAAGAGGATTTTCCTGTGGACCCATTCCCTGCTGCTGTCACATTGACCTGTTTCAGCCAAGAAGGTACCCAAGAACATGGTGGCAAGAACAATGATGGCAGGGCTGGCCCCTGGAATGCTGGAGATGCCTCCTCTGGAAGGACATTGCTTCCCTCAAGTGTTCATCATTGCTTTTGCAGAAGGAAATGCTGGAAACTCACTGCCTTCATCCCCTGAGTCCTGAATGTCACCCACGATGGGTTGGGCACCATGAAGGGGGTCCCTGCTCCCTTCCCAGCCTGGGGCAATGGGCCAGGAGGAAACTATGTCCTTTGCACTTAGGAATTGACCGATTTCAGAAAAACTGAAATGCTCTGTGTTGGAACCCAGGACATTCCTCTGGCTGCCCTGGAGGACTCAAGACCCTTGGCACAAAGTCAAAAACACCTGTGCCTTTGATTTTAGCCCATGGAAACAACTTTGTGTGAGGAGTTACAAGCCACAACAGTTTGAGTAGAATGATAGTGAATTTACCATAGGGTAGAAACGTAGAATTTCAGAGTTTTTAGAATGGGGGTTCAAGAAGAAGAAGGAGAAAGACAGAATACGCTCAGATTCCTCCATCTTGCTTCTTGAACCCCCATTCTAAAAACTCCAAAATTCTCCAAATTTTTCACCCTGTGATAAATTATCATTCTATCCAAATTTTTGTGGCTTGTAGCTCCTCACACAAAGTTGGTAATTGTTTCCATGGGCTAAAATCAAAGGCACAGGTGTTTGTGACTCTGTGCCAAGGTCTCTGAGCCCCCTGCCAGGGTCTTGAGTCTTCCAGGGCAGCCAGAGGAATGTTCTGGGTTCTGACAGCCCTGAACAGATTCTGTTGGGATGTTTTCAGATGAAATTTCTTATAGATTCAAGGTGCTGTGGAAAGATTCCCATTTAAAGAAAAAGTGAGAGATCCCAACAACTTCTAAAGCAGATTCCACATCTCAATGTAGAGACAAATTAAATATCTGGCCCCAGGACTTTCAGCAGAAGTGACAGCCTAGGAATTTGAGACGTGGGCACACTGGAATACACAGCTCTGCAGGGAAGCAAAATTTCTTACACAGCCTCATAACCAAAAAGACAAATCAATTAAAGATTTTGCAACAGCTACATGCAATGAATAATTAACTTGTGAAAATCACTGCTGAAGGATAATGTGGAGTTTAACAGCACATCAAATGTTTTAGTAATATTGGATGAAAACATGTGAGGAATAGGAAAAGAATAAAAAGAGAAACTCACAGCTGGGTCAGATCAATAGAACTCATGGTGCACAATCATCTCCCCAACCATGGTGAGAAGTCCTTGTGCAGGGAAATCTAAGAAAAAAAGGGATCCTAATTTTCCCTCTCTTTCAGCTCCAAACTTAATGTAAAGAAGGAATAGAATACCAACAGAAAAAATAACTTTCTGATAATGGCAGTACAGAAGAGATTTGGATATAATCCCATTTTCCATTTAGCAAAGGGCAAATATTACCTCTGCACACCTCCTTTCCTATGAAAAGAGATTACCAGTCTTCCTTAAATAGCAGGTGTGCTAATATAGAGCCAGAGCACTTTGGAGATTATCTGCTGATACGATTATGAAAAACAGATATTAGATAAAAAGATCAATAAAGGAAAAGTTGTTTGTGTTACTCCCGATTCTCATGAAGAAAAGAAAATTCCCACAGTGAAGAATTTTCCTGATGAGCAGAAGGTTGCTGTGTAACAACATTAAGGCATCACAGCAACATTAAAGAGAATTGCTGCTATAAACAAGTTATTTGATATATTGAGAATGTTTTGTTTGCCTTAATTATTCACAAACAGGTGTTATTTTTACTAATTTGTTCTCTGCTCAAAATACTTGGTTTAAACATATTTTTGTCTCTCTGATAGCACATCAGCAGTGTTCTCATTAGTCCTTCCTGGCTATTTGTGTCACTGTTGGATATTAAATCACACATCAGAAATTATGATTTTGCCACTACAGCATCAGCTGCCTCTCAAAAATAAAAAAAAGGGGAAAAACATCCTTTCCTTTTTTTATTTTTTTTTTTTTTGTTGGCAAATTATCTGCAAAAAGCTTAGCATTGTTTGAATAATAAAAAAAGCTTTTACAGATGGCCGCAAAAGTGTTTGAAACGAGAGCATTCTCATGAATATTTATTCTCACCAATTCTCCTGACAACTTAACTTTCTGCAGACATTCTTACAAGTAAACATTCAGTCTCCAAAAAGCAAATAAAAAGCTTTTGCACATAAACAGAAGAAAACTCACAGATCCTTTATTTTGCAGCGGTACCTTGAAATCTCACCCAGAAGAAAAGCCCTCTTGTGTTCAGTTCTGTAGAGGCACAGATGAGAAATTTCCTCCTTAGTGGAGAGTTTGGTCTAAATGCACATAAAAGAAAAAGGATCCAATACTGTCCTCATTTTCTAGACATGGAGCTGATGCTGACCACAAAGGAGACTTCTCCTAAATTAGACAGAAAATAGAAAAAAAATCACAAAATTGCCCTCTGCTCTCCCTGAATACCCAGCCTTGCATGAGGTTTAGTTCTAGGTGTTTTTTGCCAGGCAGTGATTTAAGGGTTTTTTAGTGGGTGGATTTTTGGTCTTTCACTCTCTGATAACTCCAAACAATGTACAACCCCTATAAAGGGTTCCCTATGTAAAATCTAAGAGTCATGTTGGAAAGGAAGACCTGAAGACCATTTTGTTCCACCCCTTGCCATGGGCAGGGATGCCTTCCACAAGCCCAGGTTGCACCAAGTCCCATCCAGCCTGACCTTGGGCACTTCCAGGGATCCAGGGGCAGCCACAGCTTCTCTGAACCATCTGTGCCAGGGCCTGCCCACCCTCACAATAAGGAATTTCTTTCTAATATCCAATGTAAACCACTCTCTTTTAGTTTAAAGCCATTCCCTGGGTCCTGTCCCTCCATGCTTTGTCCCAAGTCCCTCTCCAGCTCTCCTGAAGCCCCTTTAGGCCCTGGAAAGGGCCTGAGGTCTCTCTGGAGCCTTCTCTTCTCCAGGTGAGCACCCCCAGTTTTTCCAGCTTGACTCCAGCCTTAAAGCATCTCCATGGCCTCCTCTGGACTCATTCCAACAGCTCCATGTCCTTCTTGTGCTGAGGGCTCCAGAGCTGGAAGCAGCACTGAGGGTGGGGTCTCAGCAGAGCAGAGGGACAGAATCCCCTCCCACGACCTGCTGGTCACCCTTGAGATGCAGCCCAGGATGTGTTTGAGCTTTCAGGCTGTGAGTGCACCTTGCCCAGGCATTCTGAGCTTCTCATCATCCAACATCCCAATAATTCGGCCTCCTCCTGGGAGCAGGTTTGCCCCTGAGCAGGCTGCACAGGCTGGATAGCTCAGTCCTTTATGGGGACAGACTGCCCAAGAACCCAAGATCTTAGTTGCTGGCAACCTTAGCAAGCTTAAGTGTTATCAGCTCTTTTAGTGATTAGCAGCTCTTTGTGAGTCCAGCTCTTAGCTTGCAGGGTGCCTAGGCAGGCAGACTCAGGGAGAGAGAGGAGAAGGCCGAGAAGGCCGTTCTGATGTTCTACAGTGATGTCTTTATTGATTATTTATTTATTGATTATTAATTTAAAATTTCTAGCAATTCAGAGGGGTGGGGAGGGTTTACATTCTCCATTTCAGGGGAGGCTCCTGTTTTCCTTAGCAGACTCCTGTATTTCCAAACCAAGACAACCAGGTTTGCAGAGACCCGCCTCTGCAGCCTGTCCTGGACCACATCCCCAAACAAGCGCTTTGTAGTTGGTGTCAGTACTCTCCACATCCTAGCAAGGGCAAGAACTGCAGTTATCCACTTTAATGAGCAGGGGCTCTTTTGCCGCAGCCAAATTCCACGTCCACTGCAGGATTTTTGAAACAAAGGCAGAATCCTTTCATGGACTGCCACAGTGAGCAGCATTTGAATGGCACAGCAGCACGGGTGCAAGGCACAGAGGCTGGAGCTATGGAGGGGTGACTGTGAAAAACGCCAATCACTCATTTTTAAAACCTTAAAAGTTTAATAGTAATAAAATGGTTATAAAAATAGTAATGTAATTAGAGTAATAAAAATTTTGGACAATTTGGATTTAGGACAATATGAAACAATAAAAACTAAGAGTTAGGGACAGTCTGGGTGTATTTTTCTGGGCAAAATAAGCCCAAAAAAGGACCCACGTTAACAGAGGATTAACCCTTAAAAGCAATAACCTGTTGCATATTCATGGGCTCTCAGCTTATCCATGATGCATAAATTCCATCCAAACACAGGATTCTGGCTGGTCAGTGTCAACTTCTTCCTCTGAATCCTATCAGCATCTTCATAACTGAGTGAGGCAGGAAGAAGTTCATTTCTCCTGATAATGGGGCAATAAATTCTCTTTTTCTGAAAGATTCAGGCGTCCTGTGGCTGCTATCTCAGTGTGAGTCCTCTCTTTAAAAAAAGTATCTTACATAGCATAGTTTATATTATAACATTATGTTATAACCTAAAATTATATTTAAACACTACTTAAGAAAGCATAACCTTCTAACATAACACATATAATATTCATTTTAATATTTGCAAAAGGCAATCATAAAATACACATTTTTCACAGTGGTGTATTCAGCTGGGATGCTTTTCCCCACATCGTTCTTTTACAGGAGTTGAATCACTGCAGATTATGCCTGGTTGAAAGGAAACAGTATATTCTGTGGTGTTTAAAGATGCCACACTCATTGCAGAGCTTTTGCAAACCAGTGAGTCAGCAGGAGGAACACAATGCTGGTTCCAGCTATTAGGCAGTTATTTAAAACAAAACAAACAGGAAAAAAAAAACCAGAAAAAAAAAATTAAAAAAGCCACTTGTGAATTCAACAGATGCAGTGAATTCCCTGCTCTGCAAAGGCTAAAGTGTTTGCACAGAGGAAAGGGACACTTTTATTAACATAAAGGTCACTGCAGTTCAATTCTTCCTTTGAATGAGTTATTCAGTATTTCCTTTTAATCTCGTTAAACGTGGATGTCTGTAAACAAATTCTGAAGATGCAGAGAAAATCAGACTAGCAAAAAGCACGTGCAGCGATGGGAAAGAAACAGAGCTGACAACTTTTGGGTGCACAAGGAGCACAGAAAGATTTTAGCTCAATGGAGGAATCACACGTGAGAGCTCAAAATACCATTTTGACTTCTTCAACCCTTCTCATACGTGTCCTGCCTTCCCCATGCATGGATGGCTTGTTGCAGATGTGTTTCCAGCAGTGCTTAGAGAATGGAAGGGCCTGTGATTCACAAAATTCATCACTGAACCCTCTAGATATCCAGGCTCCCAGGTAAAATAGGATTAAATTTACTCAAAATGGGATTAGACAGCCCAAGTTCTCCTAAAACCATGTGTTCTGTGTTTCCTAGTGGTGTTTCAAAGCCTTCAGAGATGCTGTCTACTTAGAAAGACTGGCTTCATGTAACTAGGTATAATTTCAATATCAGCTGTAACTAACTGCTTCATGTTTTCAGAATATTGAGATGCTTAACTTCCTTTAAGAAACAGAAAACCTGAAGCCACCACAGATGACATGGCACAATGTAATTACACCAAGCTTTCTGGCACAGATCTACTCTCTCCCTCTCTGTACATCTATAAAATCTCAGGATAGATTTGGAAGGACTCTCCAGACATAACTGGAATTTAAGAAATAATGTTTTTCACTTTTCCATGCATGGTAATTAATATATGCAAAGACAGAAGCTCCAGAGCTGTGCATCCAGCATCTGGATGTTGGAGCTCTGGAACTAGCTAAAAATCAAAATAGAGGAAAGGAAAAAAAATCACAGCATCTTCTGATTAAGAATTTTCTGTTCTCAGACTTTTAATTTTCACCAACTCATTTGTCAGTCACAGCTATTTGAGGAGTGCTTTGAGCAGCCATCTCATCACTGATCTTTGTAGCTTATTCTTTTGCAACATCTGTATTTATTTGCATTTAATGAGCCTGCTTGGGTGGTGGTCTCACTGTAAATATTCCCTTTGTTTTCTGGTTCTGGTTCTAAAACACTCTTCACTTTTAGGCAGCTCTATTTAGCCAAAACCTGGAACTAGCGTCTCTTCTGGTTAAAGGGAACACTGTATTTCCAGGAATAACTACATGCTTTGTTTTCATCTAATGAATTCCTGGTGTTTAGTTACTAAAGCCCTTGGGTTTTATTTGCAGCCCTGCCTGAGCACAGAGATAAATCTAAATCCAAGACTCATGGCCACTGTAAGCTTCTCCTGGTGGATAGTGATTTAGGCTTGGTACTTTGATCTATGGATTTTGCCTCTCCTGAATTGGTTCTCTTCAGATTGAGAACAGGGTGAAATAAATTTTTAAAAAGTATAAAACAAGCTAAAATTGCACAGATTTGCTCATTGCTAGTCTGAGCTTGTTAGCAAAGGAAGGTATTGCAGAAAACTTATGAACTTTTAAGTTCTTGTGTGCCAAAGAAACGTCCTATTTTCTCAGAACTCCTCTTCCTTGTAACTACAACTTATTCCCATGGCAATGGCACCAGCCTTTTTTTTTTTTTTTTAGTTCACAGAATTTTTTTTTCTCTGAAACAGAAAACCACATTGCAAGTTGATTACCCTTGTGTATGCTTGAGTCAGATTCAAAAATAAAGAACAGGCAAGTTCAGACCCAAACAATGGCATGAAAGAAGGCTCTCCAAGACAGAGCTGGCTCATAACCAACCAATTTCCAGTCACATTTCAGAGAAAGACCTCAAGGAGACTGCTCTCAACCATATTTGGTGCTACTGTACTGGCTCTAAATTGTTCTCTCCTTAAACCCTTTGCATAGAAAAGGACAGATCCAGCAATACCCATCTGTTGTCACCTTTTTCTCCTCAAATTGCTCTGTGTCAGTGCTTTCCTGACAAAGGAAAGGAGGAATAACAGCAGCCAGGAGAGGGGTGGAACTCTGACTCAGGATAGCAGCCTGACCCTGAGCCTAACTTCACTCACCTGGATAATGACCTTTCTCACAAAGTTTAACACTAACTATGTCAACATGGCTATTTAATACCTTAAGAAGTGCTTATGGCCACCTAAAACACAAGTCTAACAGATTCTGCCATCCTGTCAAGAGGAAAAAGCAATTAAAGTTCAAGCACCTGAGCTGAATTTAGGACATAACCCAGAATTAAGAAGCAGACTTCAGGTAATGCAGGGCACCCCTAAAAATACCACCCCAGACACTGCATTGAAACCAATTTCAGTAAAGAAAATATTTCAATTTCCATTTTCCTCTTCCTTTTCTAGTTAAATAAGACTTATCCATTCTGTTCTCTGATTTCTTCTCTGCTTGTCTTTTTTCATTGTGCTCCATTCACCTTCTGGATCTATTGAAAACAAGTTAATAAGCAGAAAAAAGAGAGTGCCAACAGGGAAATTCACCACAGTCAGGGCTCTTCCTGTGGCCCTGAGGTCCCAGACAACATCCTGTTCATCTCCATCAAGTGCAACTCTTTCAGGTCTCATCCAAACTGACTTTTGAATTGCTCTTTGACCCACGCTAAGTTTTGGATGGTGGAAGTTGTCTGGAAGAACATCAGCCAGTGGGAGTTTCATTTTTATTTTTTTTTTAAATCATCCCATTAATTGAACCATTACAGTCCAGGTTCTTGTGCAATTTCTTGCTATGAACACAACCAGACAGATGTGATTAAAATGTGTCTGTTCATGGCAAGTCAAGAACCATTCTTGTACTGCCAGATTACTCCACATTTCTGCTTTTCATCCATCAGAGCCTCAAAGGTTCACAGAATTCTCAACGGGGGAGAGAAGAGCTTCTCTGAATGAAGCTGATCCTTTCCAAACTGCTCTAAAGTGGAGGACAGTCGGAGTTCACAGAGCCAGTAATGGCCAGTAATTTAAAATGGTTTCTTTTCCTCTTTTCCCTTGTTTTTGGAATCAGCAGATGAGGATTCTCCTTCAGACTGGAATCCCAGCTGATGGTCAGGCATTGCCCAATTCCCTTGAATTATTTGTAATTCTTCCACAAGCAACACTTCCCTGTCACAAACTCAGTCTGACTCTAAGTTTGGACCACATTAATTGGGATCAGATGCCCTGGAGTTGAAAATAGCTCTAAGACCATGACCTTCTGCTGGAGCTTTTTAGCAAAGATTTTTCCTGAGAAAACAAGGAATTGAAGAAGATATTTTATAGCTCTGGGTGACCAAGCCTGCTGATTTGTGCCCACCCTTGAGAGACTGTGAGCCCCATCAAGGTCACTCACAGCATTTTTATTGTGCCCACCTGGGTGAGAGATGCACTTAGAGCACATTTCCAGCATGCCTGTTTGATTCTTGTAAATTTGAAATCTGCTCTCCAAATGAGTTGCTTTAATTAGCTGTTTGAGTGGAGTTTTCTGCCAGCAAACTCATTTGCTAAAATATGCATAGAAGGTAAATGCAGAAGAATATCTACCAGTTGTGAGCGTGTCTAGAAATTAGAGTGAATATCCACTGCACTGATTTGACAGTAATTGCTATGATGCATTAAATCTGGGCCATTTTTATGCCTGGAACCATGATTCCTGAAGTTGTCTGAATCTGTTCTATACATCCACTTCACTTGTACAGCTGCTGATTCCAGTTGAGGTCGGGAATGAAAGGAAGTCATTTTTATCTGACAGCCATTTGTTGGCAACAATAAAATCAGCTGGCAATCACAGCTCATTTCCTGCTGCTGAGAGGCCTCACCAATAATTCCCAACCCTCACACAATTCCCTGCAGAGCAGCCTCAGGATGGATGAGCAAAGCTGGTCTCAGATCCACAGGGTGGGAATTGTGCAGCATCCCAGGCCCCCTCTGAGCTCAGAGGGAGCAAAAGCTGCCACCCCTGCTCAGGGCAACAGAACAGGGCACTCACACCCCCCTGAACTGTTTGTTATTGAATTGTTGGACTCATTGGGGTCTTGTTTAGCCTAAATGATCCTAGGATTCCATTATGATGCACTCAGGGAGGGCAAAAATTGACTTTTTTCTCTCTGAACCTCCTATGTGCAACCTGTGCATGAGCTGCATGGCTGGGAAATATGACAATTTATATCACAGTTTAGATCTTTCCAAACTCTTTAACCCTCTCCTTGAGGTGCCTGTGCCATGAAACACAGTACCCATGAAACACCCTGAGCCAGGAAAGGAAAGGGAAAGGGAAAGGGAAAGGGAAAGGGAAAGGGAAAGGGAAAGGGAAAGGGAAAGGGAAAGGGAAAGGAGACTTTTCCAAAAGTTCTCCAGCTGCATTATCTTTTCCCACACTGATGTGGCTTGGTGGGCAGCAGGGCAGGCAGTGCCAGTGCCAAACCTTCTTCTTACTCATGGTGTTTATTTGCATTTTTCCTGTCCCTGTATAAACCTCTCCTCTCCTCTCCTCTCCTCTCCTCTCCTCTCCTCTCCTCTCCTCTCCTCTCCTCTCCTCTCCTCTCCTCTCCTCTCCTCTCCTCTCCTCTCCTCTCCTCTCCTCTCCTCTCCTCTCCTCTCCTCTCCTCTCCTCTCCTCTCCTCTCCTCTCCTCTCCTCTCCTCTCCTCTCCTCTCCTCTCCTGTTTTCCATCTGGATTATAAAAATTCCATCTTTCTAGTGCACTGGGGTTAAAACTGTTCAAACTAATCAGTGAAATAAATGAGCCAGGGGATGCTCCCATGTACTGGGGTCACCTTGAATGTCATGGCTGGCTCTGTGGCACTGACCCAGCAGCCAGAGCAAGGCTGTGAGCAAACTGCCAGATGGAAATGGTCCCTGGACTGGACTAATTGCCAAATGTGGGAATGGTTTGGAGGTTACTTAGTAGAAATAAGCCAAATTTGTGGCTTCTAATATTTCACAAACATTGGCAGTGGCCAATAATATCTCAAGCACCCTTGACCAATTTTATTAGCATAATTATACACAGGGTATATACCTGTACTGGTGTGCTTGTGTCCAGGGACACCTGGTCCACAGAGGGAATTCCTAATTATCCCTCAAAGCAGGTCACATAAATGAGTAAATTATGATTAATCTCATCCCTCCTTCAGAACCATGGTCTCTGATCTCACAGTTTTCCCAAAGAGCAATTGTGACACAAGCGTATTTTGCAACCAGCAGCAAATCTGTCACTGCTTCAAATCTGGCCAAATGTCACATGGTTTCTCTTGCAAATGTCTAGTGCAGGTCTGGGTCAAAAACTGGGCACTGAGGTGACAGTGTGATAGGAATTACACAGAATGACAAATATAAATGTTGCTGTGAGCAACTTTTTCGTACATGTAGGTTGACTGGGCAAGATTTAATCTGGCAGTGCCCTGATTTTTGAAAAGAAGCCAAAACTGTCTTTAAAAGTTTCAAGGGCCTTTTCTGGGAGGGAATTGCTGGTTTGATTTAATAACACAATAATCAAGTCCAGATATAGCCCATCAGACTAGATAGTGCAAAGTCTCCATGCACTGAAACTTTACAGGGTGGGAAAAAGAATCAGATGTCTGGTTTTAAAGGGTGGTTGTAGGGATTTGCCAGACCATTTATGATAGGAGTGAGCACAAAGCTGAAGCACCTCCTGGGATATGAGTGCCACACACCTTTAATCAACCATGATGTGCAAAAAAAAAAAAAAAAAAAAAAATTAAAATTACTACCTGGAGAGCCTGGGTGGGATGGAGATGGAGCCTGGCCTAGACTTTATGCTTCTGTCTTGTGTTGATCCAGTGTTTCCAACAGTTATTATTTTCCACAGGAAAGCTGCCAAAGAGATTGAGAATCTGTAGCCTGTTCAGCAAAGAAAAAAGCCTCTGTCCTTTCTCCAGAAGTGAACACAAGATGGTGCTGCCATCCACCAATTGCCGTAACCTTACACTGCTTCTGATCCTTGGGATGTTTAAAATGAGAGGTATTTGAAATGCCTGAGCATGCTCATGTAGGAATTAGGGCTTCCCCCCCACAAATGTGGTGGGATCAATAACCCAAAACAAATACATCTAAACCCAGTGCCTCAAATTACACCAGAGGAGGTTAAGGCTGGATATTAGAAAAAATTCCTTCACTGAAATGCTTGCCAAGCATTGGAATGGGTTGTTCAGGGCAGTGGTGGAGTCACCAGCCCTGAAGGATTTAAAAGATGTGTAGATGTAGCTCTCAGGGACATGGATTAGTGTCAGGCTTGGCAGTGCTGCATTAATGGCTGGATTCAACGACATTAGAGGTCTATTCCTAACTAACTGTTGCTCTGATTCTGTGAAAATCCTCATTAGTCCAGGCAGAAAGTGCCAGATGGCAAATGTAAGACGAGCTGAGCAAAAAACTAGCAACAAAAAAATGCACTCTCCAGGATTATACTGTAACCAAATTCAGAGCTGCTGTATCTGCAGTGTTCCCACCCCAGTCAGCATTTGGGAAAGACTTCTCAGTCCACTGTGGATGCAATGTAAATTCCCAGCTCTTTGCTCCTCTCTAAGGAAAAGCTCTGACTGATGTGTGTGAGGCTTGAGCCACTGGACCAGACTGAGCCAACATCAAAAGGAACGAGCTTGAGGAAAAGAAGCATCAACTACCAGGGAGCTGGAGCAGATGGCAACTCACTGCTCCCAAAATCACATGGTTATATGAGGCTCACTCTGAAAAAGATGTGCCAGACTAGCAAATTTTAATGAAAATGAGGAAACCAGTTCCTCACAACATCAAAATCCTTCCTCTCTTGGCTCCTGAGCTGAGCCCTGCACGTGACTGAGACATTTATGAATCACATTTCTGCTCATGGCTCTTGCACAGGGCCTTTTGTGCCCAGTGACTTTGTGTCCCCTTCATTAGAGCCTCTCACAGAGATTCTTCTTCCACCCAGCCCCATGCTTGCAAAATCCATGGGCATGTCAGTTCCTGGGAGACTTGTCCCTCCCTCCTGACTGAGACTGGAACCAGCCAAGTGGTTCAATGGTTCTTGGTGGGACCCACAGCACTGAGGAAGTCTCTCCAAAGGAAACCAGGCTAAAGGGAGATTTCTTTCCTTTCTGGGGAGACTTTCCCATGCATTGAGAACATCATGCAGATGTTCTTTCCATGAGGAGGGAGAGAGCTGCTCCATGGTTTTGGACTCTGAGTGCTCTGTCCCACCCCTCATTTCTTGACTTCCCAGTCCAGAGTAGACCATTTGGATCTCTGGCCCATCTTCATGGTACTGTGGCAGGACCAGGGGCTGTGGTTTCTACAGATGTGGCTTAAACATTTTCTCAGGTGTTTTTTCCTTCCATCAAAATCCACATGGTTTCCTCCTCACACAGCCATGCCACTGGGTCTTGGAATATTGTGAATATCCTGAGTTGGAAGGGAACCCACAAGGATCATCAGCTCTTGCAGGGATGTTGCCATCCTGGTATCATCCACACTGCAGCCCATGTGGGTTTCAGTGACACAGGGAAAACTCACAAGGTGTTATTGATATTTCTAACCCTGAACTAAACCAACCTTCTCCTCTCAGACCCCTCAAACTGGTTTGAAGCCATTCCTAGATGTCTCCACTCCAGGTTTCCTCCTCCATGGCACAGACACACATTACCAAAAGCCAATCCTCCCCTAGGAGTGCCTGGAAATTTTCAGCCTGACATTTTTCAGTCTGGGCTCTGAGATTTGCCTGCAGTTTGACAGCATTGATAGCTGGGTGGTCAGAGGTGAATAAACCAAGCAGTAGAAAATTGCAGGATGGCTCAGATGTTCACCAATTCAGTGGGAGGGTGTTGAATCCGGTGATCAAATCCTCATCCTTCTTTAGATTCCCATTTAGCCACCCCTTCCCTGCAATTACCTTGATCTTTGTAGTAACCAATCTATTTCTTTGTGCTGATTTACCTTCAGGATCATTTGTTTGGAGAGAAATGCCCCTCCTGGAAAGGCCTTTCTGCTGTCACATGAGCATCCTCTTTTCTGTCCCTATTTCTGTGACATCCTATACTTTAAAAATAAATAAGGATGTGGTGGGGAATGTCACTCACAGGCAGACACACACACAGCTCACTAGTCCAAAACTCTGTATTGTTTGTGAGACAGATAGATGATATCAGTATGGGTAAATACTGCATGGGATGGAAAATAAGTGGGGAAAATACTCATGTAAACTTTCAAGTGCCAAAAAGCAATTCCAAAAGGCAAACAGCCTGGATGTGATTCCTCTCAACACCACAATTGTACATCACAATTGTGTCCAACCCTTCCCAGTGAGGAGGATGAGAAGGCTACAAACCCAACAGAATTATCTGATGATTCTATGAAATAAGTCATCATTATCTGATGATTCTATGAAATCAGGGAAGTTCACAATACGTCTGTCCTGGATTGCCAAGCAAAATGTGTTCTATTTGCCATCTGTATGGCAATGGTCTTCTGTTCAGTGGACAGTTTTCCTTATCTCTTCCTCAACCAATCCTCCCTCTGGAGAGACATCTGCTGAAAACAGGCCATTGAATGTCACTGCATGACTGATAAGAAAACTACAGCATCCCACTGGGAGATGTGAGCCCAGAGGGAGGAGCCAAGCATTCCTACCCGGATATAATCTGGAGATTCTGGAACACCAGCACAGCTTCTCCACTGGATTTCCCAGAGGAACAGCAGCTGCCTCTCCTTCCACTGGATCTTCAGAGGAAGAATACATCCTTCTCTACAGGATCCCTGCTCCAGCAGAACCACCCCTGACACTCCAGGAGGGCTGCAGCCACAATTCCAATGGGACTGCTGCCAACACCCTGACCCACAGGGTGTCAGGCTGGGTTCTGACTCTGTCAGTGTTGTTTTAGTGTACTGCATTGTTTATTTTATCCATTTATTTTCTTCCCTAATAACTGTTATTCCTGCTCCATATTTTTTGCCTGAGAGCCTCTTAATTTAAAATTTATAAAATTCAGAGGGAGGGGGTTTACAGTTTCCATTTTGGGAAGGCTCCTGCCTTCCTTAGCAGACACCTGTCTTTCCAAACATCTCAGCAGGGAAAAGTGAATATCAACTCAAAGAGCATCAGCTCAGGGATCCAGTACACACCTAGAGCTGCAAGGATGTACACACAGCTCAGGTTCTACCTGTTGGAGTGGAGACAGACAGCAACAGGGATTGTCCAGGAGGAGACAGCTGTCAACATGGATTGGTCAGGAATTCAGGTCCTTACAGCTGCTCATTCATTCTGTTTATCACCAGAGGCTGAGCAGGAATACATTGTCCAGACCACATCAGTGGTCAGACAAGTGAGATAAGACATCTTTCTCCAAAGGCCAAGCACTTCTGTGCTCCCTGTCAGCAGGTACCACACACCTGGGATCACTGCCAGCAGCAAAATGTTGCACCTCAAGAGTCCCCTACATCCCTAAAGGAAGGCACAGAAGGCTGGCCTTGCAATGATATGGACATTTTCTGTTCAGGACCATGCCAAGAACTGTCAAACTCATTCATCAGCTGCCTCTGTACAAAGGGCAGCAGCATTCACTGGCCAGAAGCTTGGCAGGGCTTCAGAGCACTGACCTAGAAGTTAAAGGCTCTTTGTTTATCACTAATCCCTGGAGCTATACAGTCCCAAAGCCATTCCCTTTCTGTGCAACACAAGACCAGCTTTCAGAGCCCCCAGCCTGAGCCCAGTGAAGCCAATAGAAAGGCTGCCATTGTCTCTGGTGACCAGTGCACTGTCCCTGGATTCTGCAAAACGAGACTGGCTCCTGCTTTTGTTGAAATCAATGCAAGTATTACCAGTGGCCACAGCTGAATCCAGACGGGGCTGTGGCACGTGTCCCTCAGGAGCCTGAAATCCATGGGTGCCTTTTTCTGAATATTTCAGAGAATGCAGGATAAAGGATTAGATTTTCAGCAGGTTTTTAATATTTTAGGTGCCTTTTATTCCCAGAAGGACTTCTTACATCATGTACTCCTTTGTCCTACTCCCACATAACCCTTTTTGAAAGCTTTACATCTCCTAGAAGCTCTTCTGCAGTGATGTGAAATCACAGTCTGGGTATAGCAACACCTTTTCTAGTGCAAAAACTGAGCTGGGAAATGGCAGATCCAGCAAATAAACATCAGCTAATTGTTTGAAACCATGCAAGAATCTGTTTTCATCTTAAAAGCAAAACCCCTGGGTTATATCCTTGAGCAAGTCTCCTCCTGGACTACTGGGATCTCCTCTGCTCCCACTGTCTTTTTGTCATTAACAAAATCACTGCTATGAATTGGTCCTTGATAAAGATCAGAATGATTCTCAGATTTGGGGAAAAAATAATAAAAATTAAAAAATAAAGCCATGAAATCCTGTGCCAGGCATTCAAGAGAAGGATGAGTTGGCCTCTGGAATTATCCCCTTCTCCATACTGACCACAAGGAGAACCACTCCAGTATTTTACACTAAGTCCTTGCACTTTCACTGACAGAACCCAGAGGAAAACTGACCCACAGAAAGCAAACCCATCCCACTGACCATGGCAAGCACAAGGTTAAACCACAGTGTTTCAGGCACAATTTTTCAGAGCTTTCTTCAATTTTGAATAATTATTGCAGATAAAATGCCTTTTCTGGATCTACGCACCAAAAAACTCTGCATATTATTATTTTCAATATTAAAAGAATTGTTTTCGTTGGAATTTTGAATGTTGAGAAATGAAAATTTGCCTCCTATTGATTTAGGTTATTTTTATTAGGAAAAAAAAAAGGCTGAGTGGGACATTTTTGTGCTGAGTTCACTTTGTTTAATGCACTCATAGAAGGGCCCAAGACAGATGCTGGTGAAGGACTGGCATTTCCCTTTATGGCAATAGATGGAGCTACATCCTCAATAATGTTCTTTTCCACCCAGGAGAGCCCAAAAAAGGAGTTGTGCTCATCACTTCTCCCAAAACTTCCTCCAGAAGGGGACTGGGTGGACAGAGGAGATGAATAAGCAGGGGTGGAAAGAATGAAGACATTTCCAGGAGTGGGATCATTACCCACTTCTCCAAGGGCTTTATTTACCAAACATTTACAGTGGGAGGTGTAAACCCCCTTCACTCCATCCACTGTAACCTGTGCTAGAAGAAAATCCCCTGAGTTACATCCTTGACCAAGACTTCTCCTGGACAGCTGGAAACTCCTCTGCTCCCAGTGTCTGTGTCATTAATAACATCACGGATATTTATTAGTTTTTGATAAAATTGGAATGATTCTCAAATTGGGGAGAGAGGGATAATAATAATAATAATAATAATAATAATAATAATAATAATAATAATAATAATAATAATAATAATAATAATAATAATAATAATAGAAAAATAAACAAAAACAATGCCAAAGAACTTGTTTGCTGCACATCCAAGTGTTTGCATTTCTCCACAGCGTGGCTGTAGTCAGCCTTCAGGCTCTTCTCCCAGAGTTCTTTTACTCCCTCCTGTTGAATGGAAGAGTTGAGGTTCTTCATTAAATTCCACGAATTCATCATTTAAGTGACTTAAATGACTTCATTAGCCTGTGTCTTCAATGTCCAGATCTGGAAGACCTTCCATCTCCTGCCAGGAGCTCTTGGCTTCTTCTCCTTTCCCATGAACAGTTTAAGCCCTGCAGATCTTTTTAATTTATATGGATTAAAACCTCCTCTGGCATAGGTTCATGCTTCATCTTCAGGACTCCATAAATTCCTTCAACATTCTCCTCCAGACCTGCTCCTCCCAAGTTTTCATGTATTCTCTCCAAAGGAAGAATAGAGACTCCTTTCTCTCCCCCACACTGACAGAAGCCATAATTTTGAATATTATTTCCTTGAAGTGGTCAAAAAGTGAATCATTGTGTAAGCACAACACCTTGTTTTTTATGAGCAGGCAAATCACAGAAAGACATTTTAATAATACCATGTTTATCATCACAAAAACTTCAGCAACGTTTCCACAAGACTGAGCAGCTGCAGCCCAGAGCCTTCAGGTTATTGTGAAAGGCATCCATGAAACTGTAAAATCATCTCAAGCTGGGTGGGGCAGGAGGGAAAGTTTATTTATTATTTCTAAATCCATTTTATTCTAACCAGGGCTAAACAAGCTGTTCCTGGATGGCAGAGCCTGCCTGGATTTGTTGTTTGGAAGCTCGTGGTCGGATTTTCAATGCCTGTGAGCTTCCAGTGGGGTTTTCCCTCTACCTCAGGTTTTAATTTGAATTCTTTGGTGCCTTGTAAGGAATGATTTCATGGCATAGAGCTTCCTTCAGTGGAGGAATTGATATATTCTCTGTCTTCCTTCGGGCTACCTATTTTCATTAAACTCCTTGGAATCAGTACCTTGCAGCCTTTTTCTCTCTGCCAGGTTCAGTTTAAACAATCTGTAGCATCCTAGAACTAGTGTGATGAAAGGATTCACCTCAGCATCCTCACAGCTGGAAACTGGAGATGCAGCAGGAAAAATGGGGGATTTTGACATGCTTCGAAAACAAGGCAGTTCCCATGAATGTGTCAGTGTCACCAGCCTCACAAATTCCAGGGAAAAAAAATTAGATTTCCTGGGATAAGAGCTGCAACTGTTGCCTGAGTGTCTGATTCAGCTTGCATAGCTGAGATGTTTCTGATTTGTGGACAGGGAGACGCTGGCAGAGCAAATTGCCATTCTCTGGTGTGTTCCTCCCTCTCTTCCCTTGCCCCTGCCAAGAAAGCAGGAGTGGAGTGACCACTCCCTGGTAATCAACCCACACCTCTGCATTAAAAAGGCAGCTTCTGCAGCTTTTAATCTGACCTGAAACGTGTTGGGACCGGGCAGAGGGAGCTGAGCAGTGGGAGAAGCTGGCAGACGTGTGCTTTGCCCTTGTTGTCTCCAAGCATGGAGACAATTTTGAAGGAGCTGCAAGTCTGAAAAACACCCAGTCATTTCCAGCTGGGAGGCTTTCCAATGCTCTCCAGCAATGTTTTGGGTGCTGGTGGAGAGAGGAGCCAGGTAAGAGAAGGAAAGCCCTGGAGTTTTTCAATCGTTCCACCCACTGCGGAGCCAGGCAAGAACCAGGAACACATTTCATAGCATCTGTGATGTTTTCCCCTCTGCAAGAAAGAGCTCTGAGC
This sequence comes from Melospiza melodia melodia, assembly GCF_035770615.1. Taxonomy (NCBI): domain Eukaryota; kingdom Metazoa; phylum Chordata; class Aves; order Passeriformes; family Passerellidae; genus Melospiza; species Melospiza melodia. The sequence goes on along the minus strand of NC_086197.1, from coordinate 4,085,943 downwards.
TGTGGCTCACACACTCAGATAAGATCACAGGGTGCAGGGGCAGAGGGGAGGCACTGACTGGAACTATTGTAACTCTCTCCAAAACTCCTCAGTCTCAGGTAGGATCCACGTGAGAGCAACACGTGCCATGGGAATCCAGGCAGGAGGGGCACTGGGGCTGGATCTTGTTTATTGTTCTTGCCTGAGCCCAGCCTGGAAGGCAAGGGGGAGCTCAGGAGGACATTATGTACCCTGCTCCCTTCCTGTGTCCACCCAAAGGCAATTTATTCTCAAGCTGAGCCGTGGCCCCAAAGCAAAATAAATTCCAGTGTTTGGCTCCGAACACAGAGTACACTGCAGCTAGGGAAACCTTCAGTGTAAAATGCTTCCCATATGGGAAATGTTGATGGAAAACATTGGAGAAGGGCTTGTCCATCCATTATTGGCACTTCTGGCTGTTGCAGAGGGTTTCTTCTGCCCTTAGGAGGGATTTCAATAGGGTTCATGCTCTTGTCTCACCTTCAACTCCCCCTTTTGGGTTTCCCCAACTTTTGTGCCCACAAAACTCCCTCTGTCCTGGAAGGATTCTGGATAGTTTAAGAAGGTGATGAGAAGGACTGGGAAGGATGCCTGGCTGTAGGGATGGGCTGTGTGCCCCATAGTCCTGGTTCCCCAGCTGCCCAGGCCAGGGCCTCATGCTCTTGGTGTCACACCAAGCCTCATGTCCCAACAGGAAACAAAGGTGTGTTGGCAGTGACCAGGGCTTCAAGCAAACCATGAATGGTACTGAACAGCATCCTGTGCCTACAGGACCTGGGTCTTACTCATATTGGGTCAGGTCAGTGGTTTAATATCTTCTGGAAATAATCATAAACCACAGGAATTCATAAAGCTAATTGAAAATGGAGCACTGGCAGAGAAGATTTCCCCACTCAAACTCACTTTGTCTCTTAAAAGTATTCCCTGTGGATGTTCAAAATCCCTTTTTTTTCTCTTTCCTCTTCTTTTTTTTTTTTTTTTTGGAAGAAGGGGTAACAGGAGATATCTCTCCCTAATTATCTAAGCAGCAGAATTAAGATGAATCTCTTGCTGTCACAATCAGAAGGGAGGGACAAGCATCTGTCTGTCCTGTACATTTGTCAAAGTAATGCAACGGAGGTTGTTTGCTCCTGTCACCTCCTTACTGTGATGAACTCCTCAAACCAATGTCTCTCAGATGTCTTCTGCAAAAAAAAACCACCAGGGTTAGACTCCCTCCAGAGCCAGGGAACACTTCTAGCACACAATTTATCTGCTACACATCTGTGTTTGGAAAACTGAATCGAACATCACAGTCAATAATCTGGGCAGTGACATAACTCCCTCTGTGTCAGGCACCTGCATGTGACTGACTGGATCCCTGCCCAGGTTCTGTTGGTTATCTAAATCTCCTTTGGGCTCCTAAATCACAAGGAGATGCCTCTGAGTGCATGCACTGGATGCCTGTGTCAGTAAGAAGGATCTGATTGTGTTGGCTTTGTTTGTGAGGTGGAAAGAGCAGCATGGAACACCCCAGTGGTCTCTGATCCCCACTGAAAGGGAGGAAAAAAAAGGTAGATGGAAATTTCTCCTGCCTTGCCATTTGCAGGTCCCTCAGTGTTCTGTGGTCACTACAGGTGGGTTCATCAGCACTGCAAAAATAGAAGCTGTTTCTAGACCAGATTAGATTACATTTATGGTAGGTTGTGTCACACTATTCCAACATGACTGTGCAAGTAGCCATCTCCTTCCTGGAAATGGCAGCACAGAGCACAATACCTTGATATTCTCTTGCTTGCAAATGAGTGGAGGTGAAGTCTAGAGAGGTGAAACTACACAGAATCACTGAATGTCCTAAGTTGGAAGGGAAACACAAGGATCATTGGGTCCAACTCCTGGCCCTGCACAGGACAGCCCCAACAATGACACCCTGTGCCTGAGAACAGAGCTACACTTTCCCCAAGGGATGTCCAGTTAGTTGGAAATGGTCATTTGGTTTCTAAACAGGCAATGAGAACCAGGCAGGTGCTCCAGGTATCCCAGATTGTGAATAACCAGAGAAACTGCTGTCAGATCTGCTGCCACATCCCGCCATAACTTGTATCTGAAGAAAAAGAACCCACACTTCATCCCTAGCTGCACACCCTGCCCTGAGCTGATCTCCTTCACCCAAAAAATATTTGTGGGCTGCTGGGTTTCGATACATTCAAGTGGCAGAGTTACAGGGCACCAGCCCTTGGGCACCAGCTATTGAAAAGCAGCCCTCCTGTTTATCTGATCCAGCTCTTACCAACCCCTCCTTCTCCACAGGATGGAATTTGCTGGCACCACTGCCAGCCTATTCCATCTTTTCAATAATTGCCATGACCGTGCAGCATCCCAGGGTGTTGGCAGATGCTCTTCAGAGGAGGAGGGCATTGCTCTGCATGCCTTTGCTTTCATTAAAAAAATTCCCCAGAATTGTTATATTAGCCCCTATTCCCAAAACATGTCTAGACAGAGTTATTTAGGGTGGGCTGTATTACAGAGTCCTGCCTCAAAGAAATAACCAATTGTTCATGATTTGTTTATTGAGAGTATCACAGTCAGAGATCCCTGTCTCCCTACATGCAGTCAACTAGAAAGAAAACACTTGAAGTACAGATATTCATCACCTAAAGCCTGAAAAAGATGAAATAAATAAAGAGAGAAAAGAGACCATTGCATAAGAGTGCAAAATTATTTAGGCTTTAAAGACCTCGGGTCTAGTACAGAGAAATTCAAGGGCAAAACTGATGGTTTTACCTGTTTTTTCTCAACCCAAAACTTTAGGAATTGGTTTTCAGGGCAGGTCTTTAGCAAGAGGGAGTGGAGAAAAGTATGAGGATTGTTTAGGTATTGTGAATCTTTTGAACTCTCAAATTTAGAACAAAGTGTAGTCGGATTTGAAACTGGGGGTATCACAAAACATTCCTCCATGCAATTTAAGACATTGTTTGTACAAGTGAGATGCCCTGATTGATTTCTTTGACTTTGTAACTGAATGCAAGACTGTGTTATGCAAGCTTTAATTATTCTTATTTGGAAACAATTTTCTCTTTTACTTTCAGGGTTCTTTGGGGAATAGGAGGCAGCTCAAAACAGCAGAGTTTGCCAAAGCTAAGAAAATCTTCCACAAAGTTTCACTCTGTTCTGAGTCTGTGTTGCAGCAATTCTGATAAACTTTAATATTGGCAGAAGAATGTGTCTTCTCCTGATCTTCTTTTGGGTACCAAATATTATCCAATATATCCAAATATACTGCTTCAAAGTAAAACTCTCTGGAGTTTAGAACACATGAACACTTCAGGGTCTGACAGTTTCAAGAGAACAACACCAAGTTTACTGAGATTGGAGAATCGAACTTATTAACCTCAGGGTTTACACATTTTACAAGAAAAACAAAAGAGTAAAAAATGTCAGGCTGGCTGGAAATTCAACCAGAGTTGAATCCTAGTTTAAGCCACTGCACCAAGGACTTGCCTACACTGGAGTTCTAGCTGAAATGCCATTCTGCTGCAGCCATATTGATTTTGGTATATGAAGCAGTTCTGTATATGGTCAGTAACATTTATTCTAATTATCATGAAGATATGCTCCTGAGAAAGTAGAATCATGAGTATTTAGTCTTTCCACTTTGAACTGTGCCATTCAAATGGAACTGTGCCATCCTACAGCTGTGGGACAGGTTAACCTTCAAGATCAATGGATAGAGGGGTGATATTTTTAATTTGAAAGTCTCACTCCAGATCCCACTTCAGACCCAAATGAGTATCATTACAGTCAATGTGGGAGTTTTTGTTCAGGATGAAAGTAAACTCATCTGAGCTTTCAGGTTGTTTCCATATTGGGGTTTTGGTTTGGTTTTTTTCTATACTTAAATTCATAGAATCACAGAGTGGCCTCAGTTGAAAGGGATCTTAAAAGGATTTCTATTCCATAGTCAGAAGTCTGTGCACAGCCTTGCAATGCCCCACCCCTGTTGTACTCTGCTCCTGATGGTATGGGTGCAATTTTCTGAGAAAAGCTATGGTAAATGGAGCACTGGGAATGTCCTGAAGGTTAATTAGGTTGACTTGTACAAACCTCCATCTTGTCTACCAGGTCACTGTTGCACATGTGGGCAGTGGACCTGAAGGATCTGTCCCTACACCACTGCTGGGGGACTGACACCTCCCAGTATAGACTGGGACAGATATAACCTGCTATGGAATCCAATGTGTAATGCTGTCTCAATGTCTTGACAAGGTTTTAAACTTGAGTTCTTCCTTTCTTTCCCAGTTTCACAGCAAACAGCAAAAAAATCAACCCCTTCTTACCCAAATTTTGCACTTTCCCTACCACTACCTGCTGCACATGATTGGGCACACCCAGCCAAGGCAAGACAGGGAGCAACCTGGTCTAGAGGAAGGTGCTCCTGCCTATGGCAGGGGGTTGGAACTAGGTGATCTTTAGGGTCCTTTCCAACCCAAAGCATTCTGTGATTCCATGGTACTTTGATCCTAAGATTCTATGACCAGGGTCAGCTGCTCTGAAGCTCATTTCATCCAAGATGCTTCTTGCAGCCCCATCCCACACATCCACTCTGTGCTTTGCAAAGGACACTACATTCATCCCCTTCATGCCCCTACCCACCCACAGCTGCAGCACCAGGAAATTTTGGACCAGACCAAGGAGGGAGAGTCATCTCTATGCTGTCCTGTACCTGGCAGCCTCTCCCAAGGTTTTTCTGAGATCATGAGCCTTTCCATCCCAGGCATTGTTGTCTCATGCCTTGAGGGTCTGGAGCAAAAGTCTTATGAGGAGCAGCTGGGAGCACTGGGGTTGTTTAGTCTGGAGAAAAGGAGGCTCAGGAGGGATCTTATCACTCTCTACAACTCCCAGAAAGGAGGTTGTGGAAGGTGGAGGTCAGGCTTTTTCCACAAGTAACAAATGATAGGTCAGGAGGAAACAGCTTCAAGTTGTGCCAGGCTGGATTTATACTGGTTATTAGGGAAAACTTTACCACATGGGTTTTCAAGCACTGGAACAGGTTTTCCAGGGAAGTGGTGGAATCACCATCCCTAGAGGGATTTAAAAGATGTGTAGATGTGGCTCTCAGGGATGTGCTCTAGTGTTGGGTTAACGTCACATTCACATTCTCTGAAAAATCCCTTCGCCCAGGATTTTTCTCCTGGGAAGCTGAGAAGCCTCAGAGAAAAATGAAAACAATAATTATCTCATTTGCTTCTCCTCTGTTTTGCTTATGTGGAATGTGTTTGAAGATTGTTTACCCACAGGTGATTGTTTCATTGGATTTCTGGTGTGAGTTGTTTGGCCAATCAGTGCCAAGCTGTGTTGGGACTCTGGAGAGAGTCACGAGCTTTCATTATTATCTTTTTAGCCTTCTGTAAGTATCCCTTCTGTATTCTTTAGTACAGTTTAGTATGGTATTCTTTAATATAATATAGTATCATAAAATAATACATTAGCCTTCTGAGAGCATGGAGTCAGATTCATCATTCCTCCCTGCCATGGGGATCCCAGCAAACACAATAAGTTAATGGTTGGACTCAATGATGTAAGAGGTCTCCTCCAATCTTAATTATTCTGCAGTTCTATGAGTACATCCCCCCACAGAGCTGTCACCTTGGGAACAGCCCTAGCCCTCTACCCTTACCCCTCTGCCTCCCCTGTGAAATGACATCACTGCAGCCAATTTACAGCTAATCAATAGGATTTACCAGAGGCAGATACAGCCCTGACAGAAGCCGCTGATGCAGCTCTATCCCGCCAGCAGTGAACGCCTCCACGCCAGCAGAGCATGCTCTGCCTTTGTTGGCATTTTCTGCTTTGTCTCCCACCAGCATTTGCATCTCCTCATTAAATAAGTATGGGCAACTGTATAAATATATATATAGCATTGCATTAAAGCCCTGGGATCTGTCTGACAGCCCAGCATGATGCAGCAGCATTAGCAATGTTTGCTGTACCGTTTCAAATTACCTCATTTGGAAGGGAATTGCAGCCAGCCTAACCCAGACAGTTGCAGGCACATGGGTTTTAGTAGAAATACATCCACTGAATTTCGTTTGGCTGTCCTTTTCTTTGTAAAGGCCATGAGTGCTCTTAGTGAAGTTAATCTGTGCCTGCACAACTGTGGATTACATTCTGATGTGTTCCATCAGATAAGTGAGCTGTCAAGCTGTGATGGCAAACTGTTGGAAGCTGACAGATGATTGATGCTTGGGAAACTGCAATTTGGCCTCCTCACACACCAGGACTAGGTCTTCAGCTTCTTCTCCCCAAAATGTCTTTCTCCTCCACGCACAGGATGAGCAGCTCTTCAAGGACGGGTTAGTGTTCCATTGGGGGAGGAAGAACTGGGATGAAGTAAAAGTGATAGGAGCAACTGCTTGCTTTGGAGGGTGGCCTTCCCCTGCTCACCTTTCCTTTGAGGAGGATGACCTAATCAGTTCCACAAAGTTTTGTGCATTACTTCCATATCACCTTTTTCTAAGCAAACACTGCAACTCCAGGCTCATTTACACACAGATCACTCTCGTGCAGGGCAGTGTCATGCGCAGCCCAGGCTGGAAATACTTTTCCACTGACATCAAGAGTTGAATTCAGTCCAGAGGTGACTTTACAATCTCAGGAGTCATCCCTCCTCTCCACCTAACATGGCCTCCATTGTTCACTGAACAGCATGTCCCGTGTCAGCTATTGCTCAGCAAAAAACAGAAGGGATGATTCAGATTTCTTGGCTTACCTATGAGCTGATTCTTAGAGCATCAGTGAGGGTGACAATTAACCCTACTCTCCCAGCTGCCAGTGTTTAAATAAGTTTCTTAGTCCTCCAAGCAGGAAGCAGGATGATGAGTTAGATTATCTCATCATTATCTGGAGGAAGGAGGCCAGCTGGGTCAGTGCAATGCTGCTTAGCATGACAGCCGGTGTATAAATAGGAACAGGACTTACAGAAGGTGACCAAGGTTAAAAGAATAACTAGTGTATAAATATACTGGGATCATGCTTAAATCCTGCCTGTATTTCCTGTGCAGGGGCTGAGCACAATGAGCATTCACCTTGTTAGGAGCATCAGGGGATCTCTGAAGGCACCACGGGCAGACAGGAGAGGGCTGGGCACTGCCAGCTGGGCAGGGTGGGTCTGTGTCCCCCATCAGCTCCCCAGGCAATGATGGAAATTGGAAATCAGCTTTCCCCTCCCCATGACCTGGGACAGACGCAGCACAGCACTGTCATGAGCACCAGTCAGTTAATAAGATGCCAATGTCCCCAGGCAGGCAGAAATGTGCACACATGGACAACCCAAGGATGCGCTGTCTGTGGAGGCTGGAATGCTGGCATGGATCTGGAGGGTTTGCTCTGGCTTCATGCTTCAGTCAAAGCCAAACTAAAGTGTCTTCTGGAGTTCACAGCACCATTCACACAGCACAGGAACCTGCTTGAATGACTGACACAGCTGAGGAGATCAAGATGGGTGGAAGGGGAGGCTCAGGCTGCTCCCTGCCAAGGAGGAGACCTTGCTCCTCTACACACAGTTGGAAAAGGCAGGGAATAAGGGTCAAAACTCTACCTGGTGGCTTCAGGAGGCTTTCAGGCAGGTGAACAGGGAGACAAAGAGCTCAGCCTAGCCCACAGTCTGCACTGTGCCTTGAGAAGCCAAGGATCATGTTTTCTCTTCCAAAATCCATGGGCACTTGGTGCTTGTTGCCACAGAGGTCTTGAGTTTGTGCATCTCCTGAGAAGCCTCTCTGCTTTAGCAGTGACCTGCAGCAGATGAGAACAGCCTTAGCTTTTGATGGTGATTTTCCATTCTTTAATTCCCTCTCCGCCAAAAAAAAAATTATATAACCCCATCCATTTTTAGAAATGTAGATCCAGGGCTCAGCAGATCCGGCTAATATTGATTCTTTCAGCCTTTGTGAATTCAGAAAGGCTCCACGGGGTAGGACAGGGCAGGGGAGTGAGAACAGAGCACTTAGGGGGTATGGCAGCATTTTCTGTGTTGCAGCCATGTGCTCTGGTGGAACAGAGGATGTGTTATCCTGCTTGCACAGCATCTTCTGACCTGCTTTTGACCCAAGAAGTATTTGCATTCATAAATACTGGATCTGTACCGCTGGGAGGTGAGGGAATAAGAGGAAAGGAAAAGAGTAGGTTTATCAAACCAGCAATCTGGGATCGCTTCAGGGCCCAAAAAGAAAACCTTCTTCCTCTCTCTTCCAACTGTAAACTACACTGCATCCAAGAGGGCTTGTTTATTAGCCCTTAGATTGGACAGTTTTCACCATGACAGTTCCCCAGTCAGACACCTTTGGTTGAGAGCACAGAAAAACAGATTCACAAGATCATCCTGCTCCCCTCCATGCCTCCAGGAAGGTGTTGACTGAGCAACTCAGTTCTGGAAGACTTTACTCAGTGCTGCTGTTGTTTTGGGCAGAGAAGGGCTTGAGAAGGTTCTGTATAAGAAACTACTCACTTCTCTGCCATGTGACAACACAGAGAGACAGGGGAATAGTTTGGGGACAGCTCAAGGTGGGTGGTGAAAAAGGACATTGGAAGAATGGCAATGAAAGCCAGCATCTAACTGGAAAGATGAGGGTAGCACAGATATCCAGATCTGGAATATGAAACACAGTTCTTGTTCTCCAAAACAGACAAACAAAACTGGGAGAGATACAGAGAGAAGCAATAGGAGGGCTGAGATACAGATCTGACTTTGCATTTCAATAAATAAAGCATTTCATCTAGAAATGGTGTGTTCTGAGTGGAATAAAATGCTTAGAAGATCATGAGTGGCCTGAAAGACAAAAACTCAGAGGGAACACCAATCCCACCTCCAGATCCTGAGCCTTGGCTGTGCCCTTCTGACTGACAGAGCTGTCAGTCCCCAATCCATGTGTCCTGACAAGTGGTTTTTCTTCACAAGGGATTGCACTTGCTAAGTCAGGCAGGCATAGCTGAAAGATAATGGTTTTCTCCTGTTGAAAATTATTTTATGCCTGCAAGAGCAGCCAAGGCACGCTATGAAAAAGCAACTAGAGAGCTCTAAGGATGGATCTAAATGACTATTCACATATGTCTATTCACAAATTTAAAATCTATAGGAACTTGCTCTTGCTATAGAGGTTCTGTGGCTTTTGTTTAGGGTTTATTTAAGATAAGGCATCTCAGTGGTAAGCAGATATCTAAGTTCAATTCCCTACCTTCTTTAGTGGTTATTTCTTCTGGGCTCTTCATTACATCTCTCTGCGCACTCCAATTTTCCCAGAAATAACTCTAACTACCTGCCTGAAGAGTTGGGGGAGACACAATAAAGGCTGTAAAGAGCTGAGATAATATTGTAACAGGAGCTGTAAAATTACCTACAGAAAATAGAGATCCCTTTATATCACCACTGGAACTGATATGTGATGCAGCTTGTGGAAAAGGCACATGGCTGCTGGAGTGTCTTGGGCTCACTGGGGGAATCAAGTTACATTCAGCACTAAAATCACATTGTGTTGTTTCCCAGTCTCCGGCAGAGCAGGCAAATGTTTACACACAACTTCCACTTTCACTTCAGACACTGTCTGAAAGCTCACCCTGTGCCTGGGGAAGCAGCTCACACCTGAACACACAGTCCTTTGTTTTGTTGCTAGTAGTAATTTTAAGGGACTTTTGGGGGTTTATAAGAAGGAGGGAAAGAATCTTCTTATACAGGCAGCGATAAGATAGAGGGGAACATTTTTAAACTAAAATAGAAGAGATTTAGGTTAGAAATTATGAAGAAATTGTTCCCTGTGAGGGTGGTGAGGCCCTGGCACAGGGAATCCAGAGAAGCTGTGGCTGCCCCATCCCTGGAAATGTCCAAGGCCAGGCTGGATGGCGTTTGGAGCAATCTGGCTGTGGCAGGAGGGTTGGAACTGGATGGTCTTTAAGGTCTCTTACAGCCTAAACTATTCAATTATTTTGTTACTTTTTTCATTTAGGTAACCACATTACAAAGTGAATTTTGCTTACACAAAAGCAAGTCACACGCATGAGGACAAGGGATAACCTGATTTATCATCACTAAAATATTTTCTTCCCCTCTTTGAAGCTGTATATGAGACGATGGGCTCCATTCAAGAACACATTCCTCAATGCCAGATCGTGTGCTGGGAACATGGAAAGGAGTAAGAAACATAATCGTCTTTCACTTACAGGCGTTTCATCTTATCAGAATTCGATTTTTTGCCTCCCAAGGAATTTTGTGCACCAGTAATTTGCCACTAGGCAATGTGCCATTAGCCTGGCTGTGAAAGGGCACAGTCCCAAGCCAGATAGAACCTCAAAAACATCAACAGCACAGTCACAGTGCTCCCCTCGGAGCTGCGTGTCACCTGAGGAAGAGGAGAGCACGGTGCAGCCTTGGGGACAGCCACTAGATGGGGGCACAAACACACAGGTCCACAGGGCCCCAGCTGAACCCCAGAGCACGAACACCAGGAGGTGACACCTCAACCGACCTTCCCTGCCCCTTGGCACCGAGCAGGATTCTCCACATTCGGCTATTGTCCTGATTTAGGGCAAATCTGGGAGAAAACCTCCAAAGGGGGCCCCTCCAGAAAGCAAACCCACACGGCCCCTCCCCTCAACCAGTTTGGGAAGGATTCTCAGAGAGCAGTGGAAAGAACCTGTTTATTTAACAGGCACAGCACCCCCAGCACACAAAATGAGCAATACTGGGTGACAACATTCTTTCGCTGCTCTGAAAAAGATGACAAATTCAGAAAGTCTCTCTGGGGGTGGTCGCTCTGTTCTCAGTCCCTCCTGTGCTGGGGATGGCTGCTGCCCAGAGTAGGCCCCAGTAGGCCACAAGGTGCAAACTCTCAGTGTTCCCAGGTCCCAGTCCAGAGCAGGCTCGAGTAGGTCTAAAAAAGGGAAAAGAGAAACAGTCCAGAGAAAAATTCAGACTGCTTAGCTAAACTAACTAATAAGCAGAAGCAAAGAGCAAGAGCAAAGCAAAAAGCCCAGCAAAAAGCAAAAGCAGCACCATGTACTGCCCTGTCTCTGTGTCCCGCCAGCCGTGGGAGAGCGGCTGATAACAAAACCAAAACAAAACTTTCACTCTTCAGAGTCAGTCCTGAAGGCACAGAACACAATATCCAGCATTAACAGAACACTTGAATGGGGATACAAGAATCATAATGTCTCCCTAGGACAGCTATCCACCAAATTCACCCCAGTGAGCCATGCATGCATCCACCCACAGCTGGGGTGATAGGAGCTGACTGTGTTGTGGCTTTGGGGAGCTCAGGCTGGGCCATGGACAGCAGCTGGATGCCCCATGTGGCTCCCACTCGAGATCTTTCTGGAGCCACAGAACTCTGGTCTTGCAATCTGCTCCAAAAGATTTCTTTGTTTGGTACTTCCAGACAGCCAATTCTCTCTCACACCACAAAAAGGTGCCTGCCTGTTTCTCTGGAGACCTCAGCTCTTCCAGACCATCACTGGAAACAGCCTGTGGGTGCTGTCTGCTGCCTGCCTTTTGACAGGGTGTCCCTCAAATTGGCTCTGACTGAGCACAGCTCTGCTTTCACAGAGCCTGGAGCATGTGAAACTTCCTCCCGACCCCGACACATCCAACATGTTCTCTTGGTGAACGAGCAACTTCAAGAGGCTGCCAAACACATCAGCCCTGGAGCCTGAGCAAATCTGTCATGAACTGCAGTTTATACACTCACAAATATATTCCCTCCTCCAAAAGTGGAGGGAGGGGGAATTTTTACCCTTCTGGGAATGCTAAGCCCTGTTTGTGTGACCAGCTTTGCAGAAACATAAAGAGGCCTAAACAGTTGCCACTAATGATGTGTCATCAATTAAGCAGTTTTATGAGGGAAAAAGATTTGGCTAATGCACAATCCTGATGACATTTCCATGGAAAGGCTCCTTGAGCAGGCACCACTTCATACCCATCCTTCAGATTATGAACAAGCCAGTGAAACTGGGAGCTTTCTTGACCCAATGACGAGGCAAAGCAGTGGAGAGCAGCTTCCCTCCTTGTGTTCTCAAGGATGCTCATAGCAGGTTTTTCAGGAGCCCTTGGATGGGAGCCTACACAGCCAGCCTGTCTCTTGAAATGACTTTTCTCACCCCCAAAATAGAAAGGTCCCCATCATTTCTTGCATCCCTGCTAACTGACACTGGTCCAGCAAGTTTTCCCTGTGCTCTGAGGCAGAGAATCCCTGCCATTCACTTTGAAAACCCCTGGGAATTTAGTAGTATATGGCAAGATCATATATCACACAGAGGTTACAATAAATCACATCCCTTTTCATCCTCCAGCACCTCATGGCCACCACAGTTTAGAAGCACTTGATCTGAGATCTGGGAGTTGCAAATACTTCTGTCCAGACACTTCCCAACCAGCCTGACCCTTGACAGCCTCTGCCAGCCGAGGCAACAGAGAGTTTTTCAGATGATTATTGTTTTCTCTGTGTAACTGAAGCTCCTTGTTCAATGCAAGAAGAAAAGAAAATAGCTCATTGTCAAGCCTGTCTTTGCCACCGACATGTGACCAAAATATCAGTTTCTCCTTTTTGCTAAGGCCCAGTTGCTCCTTTGCTGGTAAGAAGGGAAATCCCTGGAAACAGAGAGCAAAGTCAAAGACACGCAAGCTGTGCCCTGTGAGTCAGCACGGCAAAGTTCTCCTCACTCCCCCTCTGCCAGCCCAAAGCTGCTGGGAAGACGTTGTTGTTGTTGTTGTTGTTGTTGCTGTTCTTGGGTGGATTTGGGTTTTTTTAATCTCAGCATTTTCTGGAGCAGGGCACCTGACCCTGACTTCTTCAGTTCTGCTTGTGGTGTCTTCACGTGCAAGCACTGGGCAGTTCTGGGTCTACTTAGCATTTGAATTCCAAGAGAAAGCTGGTTCAACCCTACATGGCAAAGCACCAAGGAGTCTCAGTTCTGCAAGGTTACATTTTACTTCGGGGTGAACTTAGCATCAACTTCTCCTCCAAGACCTTCTCTTGCCTTGAAACACCCTTTTCTCTTTCTCCTGTTTTTCTTTTTTGTTTTTTTCTCTTTTGTATTGAGACAAAATCTTTACTGTGGCAATGACAGCTGAGGATGGCAGCTTCTATTGAAATTTTGGCTACGCTCCCTTTCTGGAGGGATTCAAAGGTCTTAGCTGTGCATGCTTGGAAAGCCTTCCACCAATAGCTGGGCACTCCGTGAGGGCTGGCTGGGCTTTGTGCCCTGAGATGGACAAAGATTTTCCCCTTGATCCAAGACTTCCAGGAGAGTGGAATGGGCTTGTTTGGCCAAGGTCACCAGCCTCTTTATTTTCTTGTTTACAGGCTGGCAGAAGGAAAATGCTGATTCAGCAGGCATGGGAGAAAATGTCAATGGGGGAACATGCACAAGGGGTATCCCAGCTGCACTTCTGCCAGTTATTTCTCCATTTTTTCAGCCTGATTTCCTTGATTCCTGCACCCAACAGATATATTTGACAAAGTCAGGTTTTCAAAACCAATGACACTCCACTTTGTCCATTTTAAAGACTTCCTATCCCAAACCCCAAAGGGAGTTGGTAACTGTGCCTGGAGTCAAACTCAAATAGAGCCAGTATTTCTCAGAAATTTGTGCAAAGTTGCAATACAACCAAACAGAGACAAAAATTGGTGACAGTACCTTCTGTGAAAGTTTTCATGCTCTGAGGCTCTTTGGGAGTGAGTTTGTCTTGATCCTCCTAGGTAGGACACAGACAGTAGTGGTTAAAAAGAGAGGCTGTATCCACACATCCTCCTGCAAGTCCTGAGCTGATTTTCATAAACCCATTTAGTGCTGCAGCTCTGGGTGTCCTAGTGACCCACTCCTGGCCCTGCCTCTTGCAGACTGCCCGTCTTGGCTTGTTGCTTGTATTCATTTCCAAAAACAACTCAGTTTGAGCTGTCACATGCTCAGGGCAATTGTCCATCTGAAAGACTTCATTAAGCATTTCTGGTAAAATGTGTGTGTCACTAAATGGCTTTAAGATGAGACTTTCAAATGAGTCCATGTCTTTCATCAGGTCTTTGCTCTTAAAGTAGGCATAAATATTTTTTTCTCATATAAATAAACTCAGATATTTAGGCTGGAAGTGACATTCAAGGAGTTCAGTCAGGCCAGGGGAATTTGGATAACCTCCTCTCTTCAGGTTTTGAAGAATTAGGTCCTTGCTAGAAGCAGCACAGGCAAAGCATCAGCTGTAGGAAATCTTCAGGGTGAACTTGAGAAAACTTTTTACCTCTCTATGTTTCTGTTTTACCCTCTGTAAAATGAAGATGTGGTTCTTCACCCCTTGCTTTGTAAAGATCTTTGAGCTCAGAGGCTGAAAATTCTGCATAAAACCTTGACAACATTATTATTTACCTACTCAAACAAGGGAACTTGGTTCTGCAACGACATAATTTTGGTTTTAAGTCATTCCCTATCTCTTCAGGAAAACAGTCTGTGAACAGGCACAGAATTAGTCACACAGGAAAACAAGCTGTTGGGCAAGTTTTGCTTTTTTTATCTCCACCTATTACCCAAGTTTCAGGTGTTTCTCTTAGGGAAACATTGTCAGCCACTATTGCTGCTGTTCGAGAATCATGGAATCCTTTGGGTTGGAAAATAACTCAGTGCATGAGACTGAGAGCTGCTTTTGCTTTTGTTTCAAAACATAATGAATTAGAGTTTCCAATTGTTTCAGGCCAAAGAGGAAAAGGGAAAACACTCCAGAAAATACTCAGAAATAACTGACATCCTTTTGGGTATTACTCAAGGCAGCAAAGGTGCCTTGTGTGTGCATGAAATGTTTATCTTTGTATTACTTTCTATTGCTTTATAACCACACATTTCCCTTGGCCCGCTCCTCTTGCCATGTCCTCGGCTGCCTGTGCTGGGCATGCACCTTCTGCATGGCTTCTGCCTGCACAACTGGGCAATTAAACTGAGATTGTCTTCTGTCACCCGTGGCATTTGGAACCACAGAAGCATGCTGCGGGATTTTGAGAAAGCAAAGGGCAAAGACACCAAGGCAGAACTTTATGGTCTCATTAGAAAATTGCCCGTTATTAATCCTGCTGAGAGTAAAACCAGCCTGGTGTAAAACAGCCCAGCAACAGCCCTTCCAACCAATCATGGTGATTTATTCCAGTGTGTTGTCTGGGCCAAACTCAATCATGGTCAGCATTGCTGGACCCTTACATAACAGGTGCCAATCTGCCATGTGTGAAACATCATCAACTTGAAACCTGAGATTTAACTGAAGCAAGAAAAATCAGCCTGAAGCTGAAACCACTTGAATTACCAAATTTAATCTGAGGGGGAGCAGGCAGCGAGGAAGATGACAGGGGATGCAATGCTCTGTGGCACTTCTTCAGAAGCTTTTTCACACCCATATGAATATTTGTCAAGTCAGACCATAAATCAGACCCTGCTAAAAATTTTTATCTGCTTTTGGCTTCAGGCATCTGCTAGAAAGGACCCCTTGAGTCTGTGTTATGTACTTCTTGTGAAATTTGCAGTGGTTTTATTCAGAATCAGGCTACAATACACAATTCATTCTTTCTTTTTTTGGTGGGTGTGTGTGTTATCAGCCTGCAAGAAAAGGAATAAATTAACAAAACACTGTGAGATCATTCATAGCACCCTCATTCACTAAAAAAATTTATCACTGCAGCCTGACCCGGCCAAGGAGCTCCAGCACAGCTGTGTGACAGCCACTCCAGGTCAGTGGCAGAGTGCAGAGCTGCAGGGCAAAGGCAGGAGGGAATTTTAGCCCGTGGAGCCCAGGGCAGGTACTGCAGAGCCACCAGCCCCGCCACGGAGCCGCTGCCGCCCCAGCACACTCGGGATTGTTGACTTTGCTGCAGACAGTCAGGCTGGGGCAGACTCAGACAGCAACAAACCCTTTATGAAAGCAGCTGGGAAAGAGAATCAAAGACTTACAGTAACCAGCAGCCAGTTCCTGCTGGACAAATTTAACCCGTTCGGCATTCCCAGACAAGTGGTTTTCCTTGTTGGCACCTGCTCAGTTCTTGCCTTGGCTCAATTAAACACCCTAAATCCAATGTCTCCAGAAACATGAAGCCACAAAACATTCCCAGGGTCTATCCCATAATCCAATCCCCACCTTCAGTTTCTACAGCATCTTTTCAAAAGCTGGTGTGTGCCAGGAGCAATTTCCCCTCTCCCCTGGCTATCTGAGGAGCTGTCAGAGAGCTCCCTGTCCTGGTGAATAGGACATGTCCTTGGCCCTAAGGTCTTATGGATAAAAGAGCACCTGGGAGAACAGTGGGACTAAGGTTCCATGTTGTTTGTTTTCTTCAAGCCATGATTGCTACAGAAACTGTGAGCCAGGGTGGCCCCAGCTGCAGGTGACATCAGTGAGTCGGAAGTAGGAAATTAAATCAGAGCAGAGCTGAGGGAAGAGGCAGAGCTGCCTTCAGCCTTGGAGACCATCTGCTTGGACCTTTAGCTTCTTCCACAGTGCTACGGATGTAAATATTGGCCCTCAGGAAGACAAAACACAACACAGCTTATTCTGAGCTGGGGTAACTCAGTGAGTGCAGAACCAGCATATGGGGGGACAGAAGGTGACATCCCAGACAAAGCCTGGCACTCCCACAGAGCTCCCCTGGGAGGGACATGGGGCTGCATTAGGGGAGACAACATGTTTGTGCCTGTCTGCTGCAGATGGCACTGTGCCACTTCACAGCTTCATTTCACCAAGGGATGCTGGACTGGGGCAGCAACTTGCTGAGCCCTGCCAGGGTTTCTGTCCCAGGGGCAGGTGGTGACCTCTGAGCAGGCAGCAAACCAAGCAAAACCAAGGGGGAACTGTGGTAGGGTTGGCCAATGCAATCACAGTGAGATGCTGAGTACAACATATCCTTGGGGACAACAGTGCCTGTTTCACCCTCAGTCCTTGTGAGGGATCCCAAACTCAAGTTTGTACGTGGATTTTTGCCAAAAGCCTGGGAATGTTCTCCTTATCTATGTTGGTTATAGTTTATCTCTCCCATTTTATTATGTCTGTAGTAGCTCCTTGACCTTAGGGCCTCTAAGAGTGCACCAAGCCCTTCTGTACTCTCGGTCTACTCTCTGCTGAGGAAAGGTTGTCCATATTGCATCATCTGCTGAAAGTTGTAGAACTGATGTTCCTCTTTGTCAGGTCCTCATTTTAAGCTTCAGTGCAGTGCTTCTTCTTCTTTAAAAAGGCATGAGATGAGATGAGATGAGATGAGATGAGATGAGATGAGATGAGATGAGATGAGATGAGATGAGATGAGATGAGATGAGATGAGATGAATGCTTCTTTCTGGGTCACACCAGCCATCAGTCTAGTCTGCAGGAACCACTTATACAAAACACAAGTTTTATTAGGAATCCAGTGCTTTGAACTAAATCCACTGCATCAGGAGCTTAAAATATTATTCTGACTTTATAGATTGATCAGAAATGAAATATATTACCAGATATTTAACCACAATCAGACATATATTTATATATATACACCCATGCAGATTGTACATGTGTAAATATCTGTAAATATCTATACCTATCTATCTGATATAGATATATATATCTATATATCTATCTGTATATATGAGTGTGTCCATGGACATCTCACTGTTTTTCAGGAGAGTTGACTTATTTATATCAAGAAGATTCCAACTGGGGTTTACCCTAACATTTTGCCTAGAAACCTTTAGGGGATTTCAACATTCATCTTCCCATTTCTGCACAACATGTAGATACAAAAAAAAAAAAATGGGGTTTAATACTTGTATCTCTACTTAGGAGATAACACATACTGAAAAGCAATTTTCTGAAAAGCTCACACCATGTTCTCAAGTGTATTAACTGATAAATGCAATGATAAGAAGACTCAATGCTCTTAGTGATTCCAGGAGAGAACTCCTGGCCGTATCACATAAATCCGGGTGTGTCCTGGTCATTTTGGCGCAAGAAAGGTCAGCATGGATGTGTCCCTCAAGGACAGCAAAGTCACCCCTGCTTGTGGGATCTCCACCTCCAGAGGACTCCCAGGACAGCCACATTCACACACTTGGAGAGAACTTTTGATTGGAATTATTTACCCTTCCCACTTTCTTTCCTAAAACTGGGAGACTCCACTGGCTGTCTGACAGCCACAGGAGGGTTTTGTTTAAATGCACTGGAATTAATTTGTCTGATTGGTGTGAGCTGTGTTAATGGCCAGGGCAGGAGGCAGACAGTTATTTAGATATTTTTTGGCTCTGGGAGAGGTTAAGTGAGGACAGTGCTGAGAGCTGCATTGAGATTTGGCAGCCCCAAAGGGGAAGCCTGTCTCAGAGAGCAACTGCCTGTTTTTCAGCTGAAAATATATTTCCTCAGCTGTCTCTGAAAGTAAAGGTTAAGTTTAATTTAAAGTAGAGCTTTAGCAGCCTGGAAAATTAAAGTAGCAAGAAAAAAAAATCTTGTTTCTCTTTTCTGCCGCTCTTAATGTCATTTCCTCTGTCATTGTTTTCTGTCATTGTAACCACTCCCCTTCTTGCCCTAAGAAAGATTTTTTTTTTAAGTCTCAATAAACAAGTCATGCAGCATTTCTTCCAGCTACCATGAAGGACTTCCAGATTTCCTCACTAAATCCAAGAAAATTCACCTGAGTACCCCTTGAGCTTTCCTATTGCTCCTGACACTGCCTTCTTATGCAGAGCAATAACCATCCCCATCTGACTGGGTTGTCGTGGAAAAAACAATGGAAAGGCAAAAAAATAAGCGGGAATTGAAGCTTGTAGTAACTGGAAACTTGTCAGCAGCGGTGATAAACAAGATTTGAGCTGGGATGATTTAAAATTTTGTGTTTTACTGGGGGAATGAAAGACAAGGCAAGAGGTCTGCTTGCACAGTCACACCTGTGCCAAAGCATGGAGCTGAACCTGTCTGCAGTGGCCAGGAAAAGGGGAAAGAGAGGGACAAGTGAGGAAGGGAGATAACAGGTTTTGGTTTGACCTGATGCTAGAGTCTGTAACATCAGGCACTGTCAGATCCACGACATGATGCAAGAGGAAGATAAATCCAGCAGCCTTTGATGGGGCCTGCACTGATAGTGGTTATAGACACAATCAGTACCATCAAACATCCCACAGTGCAGATAGGACAAGAAAAAGAGATTTTTTAAAAGGAATTTCCTAACTGATAGCAAGAATAAAATTACCACATATAAGCACACACATGAAAAAAGGTAAAAATCTTAGAATTTGAGGTTTCCCCCTCTCCCTGTATAAATATGTACAGTAAATATAACAGAGCAGGGACAGATGAGGAGGGATCTTGCCACTGATGGTCTGATCACTCAGCTCTGCAATTATTGAGTGTAACTTGCACTCAGGGTGGATGAGATGCAGGACGACAACTGACCTTTGAGAGCCAAAGAAAGCAGTCCTGGATCTCATTAAAACCCCAAGTTTGCTACTCAGCAGTGATTACTCACAGACACAAAGGTTGGAGCCTGAAGGGGGTCGTTGTGACCATCTCATCAGCCTGGTAGTGACTCAGCTCTGCTGTCCTGATAGAGCTGGACACTCTATAGGAAAATATCCTGCTTGGTTTAAGGTGTAGGGATGAGACTCAACAGCTCAAACCCAGTCAAATCTATCAACATCTGAGCCAGTTGTTTCCAGTGTCAATAAAGAGAAACTGTCTGGACTGAAGGTTATTGAACCTCAGTTGGGCAAATGAATCACACTTCCTAGTGCCTGATGTCTCCCAGGGGTTCAGAAGGAAGCTGTCAGTGGTTAACTCGAGGTGACATCTGCACAGCAGACACTGAAAGTGCAATTTAACACTAAACACTGTTGTCTGGGGATAACAAGTCAAGTAAATGTTGTCTCCCTGCATTTTCACACATCATTTCCTGTGTGTGCATAGTTTTCTGGGGGTACAGGAGAGTCAAGTGCTCACCACAAGTGAAGGCCTGGAAGGAAGCACAGGTGGGAGCTGGACAGCTGGGTTCCAGGCACTGTCCTGCTGGATTCCCACAGATCCACAGATTTTGGAAAGCAGTCTAAACTCATCCTTGCCTGCAGCAAGCCCCCCACACCCCTTGGCTTCCCTCACCCAGGACAGCAGGTAAGGACACAGCCCTTCCCAGTGTGAGTAAAATCAACAGCTGTGGTCAGCACTGGCTTCTCAGTGGGGATCCCTCTTCTTGGGATGGGACAGAAACCAAATGGATGCAGTGGGATTGGGAGAGAAAGAAAAGAAAAAGAAAACCTCTGTCTCTTTACTTCAGCTTTTGTGGTCCCAAATTCCCTCTCACTTCCTGGGAAGGGGCATATATGAGGTTAGAGGTCAGGAGAAGCCTTCAAATCTCTTCTCTGGTCCTTCCATGCCTGGGGAGAGAGAAATTTCCTCTTCTAGGCCTGTCTTGGTTTGGAAAGCCAGGTGTCTGCTAAGGAAGGCAGGAGCCTCCCCTGAAATGGAAACTGTAAAACTCCCCGCCTCTGAATTGCTATAAATTTTAAAATAAGGGGGCTCTCAGGTAAAAATATGGGAGCAGGAATAACAGGTTTTTTATCAGGGAAGAAAATAAAAAGATAAAATAAACAATGCGGTAAGCTAAAACAACAATGACAGTAAGAACTCAACCTGACACCCTGTGGGTCAGGGTGTTAGTAGCAGTCCCGTTGGAATTGTGGCTGCAGCCCTCCTGCAGTGTCAGGGGTGGTTCTGCTGGAGCAGGGATCCTGTAGAAAGATGTATTCTTCCTCTGAAGATCCAGTGGAAGAAGAAGCAGCTGCTGTTCCCCTGAGAAATCCAGTGGAGAAGCCGTGCATTATTCCAGAATCTCCAGATTATATCCAGGTAGCAATGCTTGGCTCCTCCCTCTGGGCTCACATCTCCCAGTGGGATGTTGTAGTTCTTATCAGTCATGCAGTAACATTCAATAGTCCGTTATCAGCAGATATCTCCCCAGAGGGAGGAGTGATTGTGGAAGAGATAAGGAAAACTGTCCACTGAACAGAAGACAGCTGCCCTCCAGATGGCAAATAGAATACAATTTGCTTGGCAATCCAGGACAAGGCCATAGGTTGTAGTAGATAGGGTCAGGCGTTTGGAAAATCTCGCGATGTTACGGAAAGCAGTAGAGCTCCTCTCCCCCTAACTCCTAGTGATAAAAGATCACCCAAGAATGTTGTCCCCCCTAACATTAGTAACTTTCTACTCCTTACTAACCAATTACAGTAAAGTAAGACCCCCTGACGTAGGGAAAAAACTTTCCCGGTATAAAACCCGATGAAACGAGACAATAAAAGTCTTGAACCGTCCACCATACTGGTGTCTGCGTGTGTTCTTGGCCCGAGTAACCCTGGGCAGTGGGTCGCCATGCCGTCTCCTCAGAACCAAGTCGCCTCGCCTTGCATCAGAAAGCAACAATAGGTTCAACTGCAATGCCAAGGAATGCTGATCTAAGACCATGCTGCAGGACTGAAAACACAGGATGGAGTCACTTGTCTTCTGATAGGTGTGAACACCAGATTGGATCATCATGGTACTCCTTTCTGGCTTACAAAATTGTGACTATTTAAAAACCAGTATTCCAAAAGGAATCAGAGAGCCCACACTGCCAGGTTGGTCTTTCAGTGCTGAAGTGCAAAGACATGTCTGAACCTGTGCTGTTTCACCTGACATCCAGAATATCAGTTACAGCAACAAAAACTAAACCATTGCTTTCTCTTGATCTAAGGGAGGTGACTGTAATCACAGCATCATGCCCAGAACCTGCCCAATGGTTTCAGGCACTGAAAATGCTTGGATTGAGAAGGGAGACAATAAATCCTGGAAGTCACAAGTGTGTTGGATGTGGCAAATAATCTGATAGAGAGCAAGTTTGGATTAGGTATTAGGAAGAAATTTTACAGTGTGAATTTAGAGTGGTGAGGCCCTGGCATGGGTGGTGAGGCCCTGGCATGGGTTTTCCAGAGAACCTGTGGTTGCCTCAACCCTGAAAGTGTCTAAAGCCAGGTTGGATGGGGCTTGGAGCACCCTGGGATAGTGAAAGATGCCCCTGCTCACAGCAGGGGACTGGAACTAAATTATTTTTGAGGTCTTCCTTCCAACCAACTTCCAACCCAAACCATTCTGTGATTCCATTTGCCTCACAGCAAGGCCAAGGCACTCCAGTGCCACAACACCAGACGAGGTTTATGTCTATGAGTCCTGGAAAGGGTCAATCCCCTCCCTCAAGCCTTGAGCAGGGTCTGTGTGATCATGCCATGCTGTCAGTGTGAGCTACACCAGCCACAGTGGGGAAAAAGGGATGAAAACGTCATTAGCATTGTCCATTCCTTATCATCTATCCAGTAAATCCTACCCAAAACAGTGCAGTGATTTGTCTTTGGGTCCATCCCCTCCCATTTCTTCTTTCAACCTCTTAGATCCTCCTCTCCCTCTTCCCTGCTGTCCTTGGCCCTTCAAATTCCCACCTATCTAGGAGGTTGTTGTTGATTTAATTTTATTTCTCCTAAATGCATTCCAGGTTGCAAGGGAGGCTGGCAATCTGCTCTTCTTCCTGGATAAAGAGGCTTTTTAATTTTTTGAATTTTCATTAATTTCTCTTGAATGCTCACGAAACCAAGCATGTCTGAGAAATCCTATCACTCCATCAGCCTGAAGATTTTCTACCCATTTCTCTGCATTAGGTTAATGGAAAATACAGTCTCTGTATAGCTGGAGGTTCATATAATTTGCCAGCAAATTTGAATTCCCACATGTACACACAGTTTTACTCTTTTCCCTTGGGGAAAATGAAAACAAACCACTTCATTTCTGTTTAAAATCACTTGAACCCATTTGTTTTGTTTTGTTAAGCAGAAAAGAAGCATTTTGCTTGGGTCATGCTGACCTCATGTTCTGCCTATTTTCATTATACGGGGACTTCATAAAAGTGCTTTCCAGTGTCTTAGACCTTTTTATTCAGCTTGGAGGCAACATTCCAGGATGGACAACATTTTCCTTGGTACGCCCTAGACCTTGACTTGCACTGTGTCCATGTTCATCCAGTAAAAGAGGGGAATGCAGTGTTTGGCTGTGGGTAAAGGGGAGCCTGATATCATTAAACCCAAACACAGATGGTCTCTGACAGCTCAGAAAGATTCAGGTTAATTGTTATGGAAAAATACTCTGCCAAAAAATAATAACAACCCACAATAAAAAATAATAATTTTTTAAAAAATCAAAAAACAAACCAAACCCACACAAACAGAAATGTTATTAAATCCAGGAATTTCAAAATATTTCCTTTGGACTAGAAATACCAAAATAAGGTATTTACAGAGGCATGTTTAAAGAGAGGGACAGCTGTTCTGGAAATGAGACTATTTCAGACTGGTTTTGACTTATTTGGGAAGAAAATAATGGCATTTTACTGGTCCCACACCTCTTGTTTTGACTGCCTGTAATGCAGCCCCACATCCAGCATCTCCAGACCTTCTGGGAACTGGGCAATCCACACCTTTCATGACAACACAGTTTGCCCAGGCTCTTTGGATGTTGGCTACTGTCCTGGTGGGTGCAAGAAGAAACAGAGCAAGTTTGAGGAAAGCACCACAAGAAAAATGGGGAAAGAGGATCTGTGGAGAGCTTGTAGAGCCAAAAGATGAAATCATGAGAGTGGACTTGTCTTTGTGTAAAGGGAGGAGGCTCAAGCTGAAATTAGAGAGCCCAGCTGAAGCCTGCACCAACGATTCCCTTTCCAGGATCATATGAGAGGCATGAGTCACACGCTGTCCCCATCCCTACCTTGGAGGGATGAAGTGCAGCATGGTAGTTTGCAGAGCACTCGGCTGGAAATAATCTCCTTAGGACAAAAAGGCGTTGTTGGAAGCGGCTGCCATTTCCAAATGCCAGCATTTGGGAGCGTGCAAAGAATGACAGTCACAGGAACTGGGATTTGAACAGGAAAAGCAGTGCCAAGTGCTATATTTGGGCATGGTTATTGCTGTGTTTGTTATTATTCTTATTATTATCACCACTCGAATTATAGTTCTGTTTGGAGACCATGCTTGAGATCAGACCTCCTTTTAGCGAGGGCTGTCAGCAAATATTGTGAGAAATGGTCCCTTCTCCCAAGGCAAAAATAAACAAAAATGTTTAAAAATATTCCTTTTCAGTAACAGCAAGGTTGCCCTGTGTGTACAAGGAGAGAGGACTTCAAGATATGCAAGTAAGTTCTGATAAGTGCAGCCCAACTTGTCTGACAGATAGTTCGTCTTATCAAGGAGTTTTATCTCCTAGTAGATAAGAAAGAATGAAGCACTGCCATCTCCTTCTGAGACACAGGGAGATGAAGCAACTCACCCCAAAAACCCACCAGAAGATGTCCCTAAGATCAGCCTTCCTAGTTCAGAGGAGCAGAAACCTGGTTTCTTCTAAACTGGAGTTTGGTCACAGGTGGTTGTGTTTACAGATGGTTTTGATTACTGACATCACTGCCTGGACCAGGAAAAGCCATCTCAAAGTCAAGGAGGGCATCTCACCAAGGGCATCTGGTTGGGCTGGTCTCCTTAGGGATTCCATGCCAATCACAGCCCAGCTGGTGTTTTTAGGAACTACTTTGAAACAGGCATCTGTTTTCTAGGGCACCAGAGTATTGGGGTGACCTGCAGTACCCAAGGTGACACAAGGACTCAACTGAGTTAATATAAGCATTGTATCTAATTCTTTCCATACCACACCTTCCCAGCAGCTCTCCAGCTGCTCCTCCTAAAGGCATTGATCTCTCCCAGGCCTCTGTCATATCTGCCTTTTCCATGTGGGGGCATCTCAAGTGACAACAGACACCTGTGTTTAAGCAGCAGGTCCTTCTCCACATGCAGGTGTCTCCCAACCTCCTGCTGCCAAGGAGACAATTCCTGCTACCTGCCTCCACCAAGCACTTGGAGCTGCCAAGAGCCAGGTGAGGTGTTCTGGCTGTCCTGAAACATCTAAGCAGCATAAATACCAAAGACATAAGAGCTTCAGGAAAATTATTCCCTTTTGGAGTGGCAGCTGGAAGGTGGGAGGTCCTCACATATGGCACAGGACATTTGTGTTGGGATGCTGAATCATGTCCACATCCTCTGAGAGAAATCCCTTTCATTCACTGCATCCTTCTCTGTTGGGTCTTAAAAATCTCTCATCATCTTTCTTATGAGCTCTTCTGTTTTTGTGACTGTTTTCCAGCAGCATCCCAAATGACTTCCCACAGGAGAAGGATCTGTTTCATGGGTGAAGGAAGTGTGGCACAGAGAGGGGAGCTGAGATGCCTGTGGTCATCCAGAAGGCAGAGCTGGGAATGAAGCCCAGTTCTCTTGACCATCAATCCAGGTCCTGTAACCACGAGGTGTAGCTCTGCATCCCAGGCTCTGATCCTCAGATCCAGCACACGAGTCAGTGCACTCCAGCTGCTGGGTGAAAACTGCTTTTTTACATAACCAGAGGTTGAGAAGTAGTGAAGTTTCCAACATTCATTTTATCTAAACCCCCAAGCCTCACTCCTGAAGTGACTGGAGGACAGATGTCCATCCCATTTACATTTTGGGAAGGTTCGAAGCACATGACTATATCCCAGTACTTTGATGTACTCAGAATTCCTACTCCTATTTGCTGCTGGGCACTGAAAATTTGAAAATTCCCTCTGCCAGTTCCCCCTCCAGGCTGTGTGCATTGATATTCTCCACCACCCAGTGCACTGATGTGACTCTGTGCACTGAATTTCAATGAGTGGGCAGGGGGTACAGTCCTCATGTAGAAATCCATTAGAAGCTGCTTGCTATTGAAGGGCAGTGAGCAGATAAATGTGATTGTCTACGAGCCTGAAAACAAAGGGAATGTGCTGTGATTTCACTGCAAGGAAGGTACTGTCAGTGGAAATGGTTCAATATGAAAACTGCTCTCAGCTGCAGCGTTGAAAAGTCTGAGAAAATTGAGATGAATAAGGAAAGCAATTTAGCTAGGAGCAGGGGAAAAAAAGGAGAGGAAAAGGAGCTTTATTTTATTAAATTACAGTTGTAGCTTTATTTTTTTTTTAATTCATGGGATGGTTGTAACAAAGGTCAGGAGCCTCATTTTTCAAAGCCAATGTTCAAGCCCCATGTACATCAGTTCAGAGCAGAGATTGCCTTTTCACACTCTGTTCCTGATGTGCCAGACATCCCTGGGGCTTCCTGGGCAACTTCCTAAGAGATTTCTGACAGATTCTCTCAGCTTTAGCTGGAGCAGCCGCTTTTCCTGGGTGCAGGTGAGCCAAATAAAGCCTCCATAAAGACCTGTGGGTGGCTGAGTGCTAAAGGAGGCACCACACTTCATTATCCCTGTGGATCCAGCCCTTAGAATTCCTCTTTTACCACCCTTGTGGTGGGGAAGTCCCTTGAAGGGGACACCCAGTGTCAGACAACTCAACCTGGCTGCTTCCTTGTGGTCCTGTATGTCCTGGGTAATGTCCACCAGCTCCATGTGGATGTCTCATATCTGGGGCGAGTTTGAGCTCTGAAGTGGGGTGAGATTATTGCCAAACCCATTCCTAAACAATTGGGCAATAGAGTGCCAAAGTAAGGCAAAAACCTTGCCAGCAGCAATCCCCACAAGCTGTGCTGGCACCTTCACCTGCAGGTCCTCAAAAAGGTGTGGTATTAATTTAGTTTTAATTCTTCATCATGCATCTCAGTGGTGGAAAAGCCCAGTTCCCAGCCAGGGCAAAAATAAGCTACAAACTGACTCAGAATCATCTCTGCTTCACCTTCCTGTGCCCTCCAAATGTGAGATTTCAACTTTTCTGCCCTGCAAGCTCCATTTCCCAGCCTTCAAACAACAGCTACAGCACAACATATCTGTCTATAAGTGTCACAGCTATAATTTACATTTTAGTGCCACCCCCCAGGGTTTTACAGAACCATTAAATAGCAGGGATGACTCTTTAAAGTGGGGAAGGTGTCCATTGGTGATGTTTTCTGCACTCTGCCCTCCTCTGACTTTTTCACAGACTGACAGGAAGGAAGTTTGTCATTCCAACACAAACTTTAGGCCCAAAACACACAGTTTTCTGCATGGTCCATGTTGGTATCAGCACCAGTGCTTGAAACAGGAAACAGGTGAAATGAGGAAGGAATCACAGAACAAGTGCAGAGAACCGCTTGAACTGCCAGAGCACTTCCCTCCTGCCCTTTATTTCTGCTCTCACCCATAGCTGTGTGAGAGCACAGCTGCCTTGAGCTCTCAGACACAAAAATCCCACTTGTGGTCCCTTCTGCCTTGTGGAGTTGGCTGGGACCAAATCCAGGGGCTTGATGCAGTTGGTTGTTCCAACAGCACAGAGGCACCCAGGGCCTTTTGAGGCACCCATGGGTGACAGAAACATCTGCAAAGGACTTGCAGAGGTGACACATTATCTCTGGGAGGTCAGGAGCAGATGAAGAAGGTGGGAAGTCCCACTTTGGAGCAAATACCTGTAAAAGTTCAGAATCCTACACTAAAATATACAAATACTTCTGTAGTAGAGACATAAGTCCAAGAATTAAAATAGTATAAATCCCTATTGCTCTTCCTGCCTGTTCCCCCAGATTTCTCCACCCAAAACACATCAGATGGTGTCCATTTTCCCTTGACTTTTAAGCTTCCATTCACCTTCTGCATAATGTTCTCATAGCCCTTTCAATCAGGACAGGATTACACATCTGCTCTCATTTCTTACCCTTCCCCAGCCACACAGTTTCTTCTGCAGGAGTAAAGCAACTCTGTGCCTCCATCCCCATCCCAATTCCTCCTTCAGGACACGCTGTTCCCTGCCTGGCAGGTCCTCACTCAAACACCTCCTTAAAACAGACACTGGAGTGTCAGTTTTGGGATGACACATCCCATGATGGAAACAAACAAGGGGAAAAAGTTCAACAGAAACTAAATTTGGATTGGTGCACATTGTGTCACCACTTAAAGACCTGAAGACCTGGTGGGGCTGAAGGAGAGCCCAGCCTTCAGTGGGTTGGGTTTTTTTCCTCTGTTTTTGCAGAGAGCACAATTTTATGGGTGCTGATTTTATTTCAAAAATCATGTGGTAAGAAATATGAGTGTCCTGCAGGCTAAATACAAGCACTGAGGAACCCCTTGTGTGTGGGTGATCCTTTCGGAAGGGCAGATGAGCAGCTGTGACCAGTCAGGTCCTGGTTTCACCTTCCCACCACATATCAATACAAGTTGTGTCACATTTTTAGGCTCTTTACTTGAGAAACAACAACCACAAATGCTGTTGCTGTCTCCCATGACTTTTTTTTTTTTTTTTTCAACTGGGCTACAGCAATGAGAGACAAAATTGAAATTGCAGGGTGGCCAAAATATTGGAGCAACATGAAGTCATTAATGCACCAGAGAGCTTAATGCTAAACTTTTCCTTTAATCATTAATCATCTTGTAAATAGCATTAATCTGAGTCTCAAAGGAATTACTCTCCAAAAGGCTTTGATCCCAGCCTTTTTGGGCAATAAAGCCCTTTGGGAGTGATTTTAAAATCACTTTCATTCTCTCAAATATGATGAATTGAAGAGAAGCAGCACCTCCAGTGTGCTTTAAAACAGGACAAAGATTTCTTCAGAGTTAGCCAGAAAAGGGGAAATTGCAAACATCTGAATTCTCCTGATTTAATTCAAAGTTTTTATTTCCAGACGTACTTACAAGAGATTATGCCAACCTTCAGTGCCTTATCCAGAGTCAGCTGTTCCAGCTTCCCAGAGCATATCACAAGTTGGCATGAGGCAGAGATAAGCCTCGCAGGAGGTCAGAGAGAGTTCAAAAGAGCAGAACGAGGACAAAAGGCAAGAAGCAACCACGATAAAAAATGCAAATGCATGAGGCTGAGCAGAAAGGCACATGAAGTGCAGCTGTATCCTCTGCCTCTGAACCTTGTGGAAGGGCAGGTTGTCTAGACTGTGCAGCTGCAGTGAGCGATGGAGCCACATGTGATGGAGCAGCAGGAGAGCATGGTCTGGAAACAGCCCCTGCAATTCCCATCTGCCTCAACCCATTTACATCCAGAGAGTTCAGTTTAAAAGAGATGACAATGTAGACACAGCAGGAACTTTGGGATTTCTGAGAGGCGGGAGATTATAAAAATGTTATTATAAAAGAGCTTCTCTCAGTAACTGGAGAAGCTGGAGAAAAGGTTCATGATTTCTGATGCAGGCCAATCCCATTGGGACATCCCTCTTAAATTTGTTCACACACCACTCCATCACCTCTGTACTGCACACACACATCCCTCAGAGGCAAGAGACGTTCTTCCTGGCTAAAGAGTTCTTATTTTAGACAAAAGAGCTGTTAAAAACATGGCAAAATTGGGCACAAAATGTCATGCTGTGGAAGGACTCATCTGGAAGTAAACTTAAACCAGCAGCTTCCTCCTCATCACAGGTTGCTGTGTGCTGTCACATACAAGGGGTGGAGAGAAAAGTGTGAATGTGGCCTTTCTGCTCCATGGCCAGGCACATCCAGTGTAGGAACCAAAGTCCTGGGCTCTCCCTGTGTTCACACTCCCATTTCCCCCGCCAGGGCTGCAGTTGCAGAAATGAAATCAGATTAAATTCTGCTGTGCTTCAGCACAAGGGAACGAAAGCTTTGTATCAAAAAATACACAATGCTGCAAGTGACGGCAATCTGAGACCACAGGCAAAGTTCCCACAGTGAAGTGAAACTCAGATTTCTTCACCAGGTCAAGCAGAAACACACCAGGTTTACCTTAAGTCATTAGACAAATTTTCTCTTTGCTGATACAGGAGACGACAAATCTTCTTTTCTTCCTTTGTCTTCTGCTTGTGCATACAAAGCCCTGTACCTCTGTAACTAAGATGACCTCATGAGGGAAAAGTGGATTTTAAAATAAGAGAAAAGTTTAAAAAAAAAATAGGCTTGGGGTTTTGTTCGTGGTTTGGTTCTGTGGGTTTACTTCAACTTTTTTCAGAAGCCACAGTCTGCCTTTCAGACACTCCACCAAGCCACCTGGAACAGGGGCAGCCCAGTCTGAATTTATGCTCAGTGCAGACCATCAGGGTCTCATGGGTCCTTGGTTTCTCTTCTCACCCCAAGACTGATTGATTTCTTCTACTTATCTAGTGACAAAACACCTGCCACCAATACAGTGGGTAAAAATGAGGAAGAAAAATTAAAACTGTGTGGATTTGAACAGGCAGTGACTATTAAAAGATGCCTGCACCCCAGATTTTTAAAAATTATGTTTCCAAAATCTTCTTCATCTGTGATCATTTGCTGAATTCATGCAGAATCCACAGCAAGCTTCTGCCCATCTGAAGATCTGATTCATCCCCAAACCACCCTCTCAACCCAAGTCCTGAGCCTTTAAAATCACTGGGACACCAAAGGCCAGTCCTAACCCACACAGTGCAAGGCTGGGTCTGACAGGAAAATGAGCAGAGATGGAAATGGGTTCCCCATCCTCCCACAGAGGCTCTGATTGCTTTCTCAGTTATCTGAAGTGGGGAAGGAAAAGGACAGTTTACAATACGGGGCCTTGGGTCACATATGAGTGTGAAAAAAGTCAATCACTTGTTTTTAAAATTTTAAAAGTTTAATAGTAATAAAATGGTTATAAAAATAGTAATACAATTAGAGTAATAATAAGTTGGACAATTTGAATTAGGACAATATGAGACAATAGAGACAAAGAGTTACAGACAGTCCGGGTACCTTTTCTGGGCAGCACAAGCCTGAAAAAGGACCCAAGTTAACAGAGGATTAACCCTTTAAAACAATAAAGGATTAACCCTTTAAAACAATAACCTGTTGCATATTCATACACCTCATACATGATGCATAAATTCCATTCAAACACAGGATTCTGCCTTGCCAGTGTCAGCTTCTTCTTTTTAATCCTAACGGCATCATCCCACCCGAGCAAGGCAGGAAGAAGTTTGCTTCTTCTGATAATGGAGCAATAAATTCTCTTTCTCTGAAAGATTCAGGTGTCCTGTGGCTGCTATCTCACTGCAAGTCCTTTCTTTAGAAAAAAAAGTATCCTACATAGCATAGTTTCTATTTTAACATTTTGTTATAACCTAAAACTATATTTACCACACTACTTAAGAGAATTAATACAGCATAACTTTCTAACACAACACACATATATGCAAAAAGCCAATCATAAAATACTCATTTTTCACATGAGCATGTTGCCTCCCTTTTCCTTTACATCCTTAGGGAATCATCACAGGCAAATATTCTGCCTTAATTTGCCAACCAAGCTGCATATTGACATTTCACCCAAGGCCACAGTTTGTTCTGAGCACTGTCCAGCTTCCCACAGCTTCCTACAGGAAGATGCTCAGCTTCTAACATCTTTCACTTTAATATTTACTCCTTTTCCTTCTGCTGACATTTCCTGGCTCTGCACCTTCCTCATGACTCAGAGATTTCCCGGACCCCAGCTCGGTGACATCAGCTCTGAGAGCTGCAGTTAATAAACACCACTCGTTATTTCAAACTGCAATTACGGGGGAGGCAGGGGAAGAGGTTGTTTGGCTTTTTTTTTTCAAGTGAGGATGTTGAGTTTCCTCTGAAACCATATTTAGCCCTGAGCTGCAGCACGCCTGCTGTAAGGAGTCACTGTGATTTTAATGAGCAAAGGACAGAAAGGGGATCACAGGGCTTTGTTTTGGTCCTGGGTGTCTCAAGAGACACAAGTATGTGTAAAGCAAACTGTGCTGCAGAACACCTGGTACAGACACAAGGCAAAAGTCCAGCAGAGCTTTGAGGTGATTTCCGTGTCCTGAAGTCACCTCTGAGAGTGACTTCATCTCCAGGAGACTCAGTGACTTATAAAAAAACCAAACCAAAGCAAAACAAAACAGTGCAGATATTTCAGACATGCCCAGCATCTGCCGGCTCAAGCAAACATCAGTAACTCTATAAATACATCTGCTTTCCCTGCCTGATGTTGTACATTCACTTTTTACTTTAAAAAGCAGCAAATATCTCATCCTACACGGGCAAGGTGAAGCAGTGCTGGGGCAATACGTGAATGTCAGAGAATCATAGAAAGGTCTGGGTTAGAAGGGAACCTAAAAATCACCCACTTGCAGCCCCTTGCCATGGATGGCCACCCACTAGATCAGCTTCCTCAGGGCCCTATCCCTCCTTGAACAATTCCATGGAAAATAATAATGATGCTGTTTATAGTGGGTTTCAGCACAGCAAATTTTAGGGTACACAAGTGCCCTAAAATCCTTCATCATTTTAGAGATTCTGAGTTTCCACTGAGATTTACTTGAAATCACAGCTTTTCTGTATTTTTTAAAAAAATTTAAATCTTATTTTTGGTGGTTTTTTTTGTTTTTTTTTTTTTTTAATTTTATTTTTGCAGGGTTTTCAGGTTCACTTCCTTGATATCTCAGTTCTTCAGCCGGAGTTCAAACAGAGCCGCTTGCAACCACATCACCTTTCCTTTCCAGGACAAGGTGTCACACCTGCAAGCACAACCTGGGGCTGTGACTCAGCTCTGCCACAAATCACGAGCCCCAGGGACCTGCCAGGCCACAGGTAACACGTGTCCACACAGGGGCTGAGCTCTGGGCTGGCACCAGAACAAGGCGTGAACATGTTGGAAATTCGACCCAGGCATTCTCCTGTCAGCACAGGAATTGCAGATTGCAGAGCTGGGGAGGTTCCTGCAGGACTTCCAGCCTTCAACAGGTGACTTTTAATCTGGTTTATCAGCAGGTCATATGAACTTCAGCAAAGTAATTGAATCTACCTCACCCCCTTTAAGAAAAAATCAGGCTTCATAACATAAGCAAGATGTTATGAGAAACGCCCTGGAGTACTGGTAGAGATATTTGTTTTTTCAGCCTGGATTTTTTCTTCTTTTTTTTTTTTTTTTTTTTTTTTTCTTTTTTTCCTTTTTGGGTGTGTTTTTTAATCTTTTAATAACTCTGTCTGGAATTATTTTTCTGTGAAAACTGCCACCCTGCTCATAAGAGGTAGAAATAATGTTCTAATGCAAACAGGCACTTTATAAATGTCTAAACTATTTGGGGAATTTGGGGTTGAGGGATCAGAGCAGACATGTCCAGGTAGGGAAATCTTGCCTAGCGTTTCAAGGGGAGATTTTGGCATATATCAAACTTTCAGGGCAGGGATTTTGGGCTGGCTTTTCCTCCAGGGCTGGTGGTTTATTGGCCAGGTATGGCAAAAATGGATCAGCAGCACCTCTGCTCCTGTATCATGGATTCAGGTTGAAGAATCTCCCCCAGATGCTTCCCACATTTCTGGGCCTGGGCTTGAAAGTGATCAAACAACTCTTCAGTGCTTGCAGAGGTGAACCTGTCCTCTGCCCTCTCAGCTCTCCCAATTTATCCTTTCCGGTGTCTCTTGTGGACACAACTGTGGCCACATTTCACGGAGAAAAGCAAGGCACAACTTCCCAAGAATATTTCTGAGAATCGCAGTGAAGAACCTCAAAGAAAGAAAAAACATTCCTTATCTCAATTGCTGCTCCTCTTGTTCACAAGTAAAATACATTGCAAAAGATTATTTACGTAAAAGGAATTGGTAATTAGATTCTGGTGTGCGTGTTTTGCTTCATTAACCAATTGAATCCATGTCTGTGTGTCGGGTGACAGTCACAAGATTCTGCTCAGTTAAGTAGAGTTGGGTTCTTGTGCAGATTCAGTTTAGGTGCAGTGTAATATAGTTTAGAATAATATAATATAAAAAAGTAATTAATTAGCCTTCTGATATCCATAGAGTCAGATGCATCATTCCTCCCCTTCATGGGAGTTGCCTTGATTTACTACACACGACCACCTCAACACCTGTTGCTCACAATCCCACAGGTCCCCATGAATTTCTGCGCATTTTCCTCGCTGATATTTCAGGTCAAACCTTCACACTGAACACCTGAGACCCACTGTGGAAGAAGCAGGATTCAGAACAGCCAGCAGCTATGTCCAGAGCTGATGAACCTCACTTTCCAAGCTGCTCAGACCAAGACTTTCCCTCCAAGTTCAGCCTCTCCCATGAGTGTTCTGTGACTCACAGGTCACTGTAAGGCTGTCCCAGCAGAAGGCTCCCATATTCTGCTCACTCATTGCTGGCAGTGCTTCATGTGGATGATCAGTGTGATCCTGTACAGCTGCTCTCATGTTCATCCTGTTTTTACATGTTTGTTTCCTTTAATTTGAGGGATGACACTGGCCTGATCCTCTCTCATCCCACTCTTGTGCTCATCCTGTGCACTGTGGGCTGGAATCAGAGTGCAAACACAAGTCTTGTACTTATTTGTAGAAAACAACATAAAAATGACTAGTCAAGTGCCATCCAGCCCAGAATTTTGGTTTACAGCAGTGATTTAAGGGAAAATATGACAAGATAAACACATGGTCACATTTTTCCTGAATGCTGTCCCAGTGAATTTGTGCAAATAACTTTCAAAACCCTGAAAGCAGCAGGACTCTGTTCGTGGCATATTTGATGATGGAAAATATGTCCTTGGCAATGGAGAACATCTGTGGATACACAAAGCTGTGCTTTTCCATCCCCTGTACTTTAAAAACACTGAGGTGAAGGTGCTGCAGCTCCAAGAGCAGCACCAGGAGAGGGGTGAAGGTTCCAGAAAAACAGGAGAGCAGCACACGGCCCAGAAAAGCCTCAGATGCTAACTCTGTTCATTTTCTATAGTCAGATTTATTTGGGGATGTCTAATGGGACCACTACTATCAAATAAATAGGATTTTGCCTGAGCTGTGTTACTGGAGTAACTCTGTGAAGGATAGTCCTGCTGCATGAGGACCAAAGGGTGAATCCAGATGTTTGATGTGCTGGATAAAAAACTCTTAATGTCCCCAAAATTGTCACACCAGAGTTGCACATCCTCATGGGCAGAATTTAGATTTTGCTGCCAGGTATGTTGGTTGTTTTAGTGTTTGCAAATATCCCAGAAGAGAGGCTGTGACTCCTGGAAACAGCAACAACAACAACAAAAAGTTGAGGCTTTAAAGGCAACTGAATCATTTTGGAATTTAAACGGTGTTGGAAAAAATCTTGAGGAAGTGTGAAAAAGAATCCGGAACAGGGGAGTGGTGGAGTCACCATCCCTGTCAATGCTCAAAAAACTTTGTAGATGTGGCACTTCTCAATATGGCTTAGAGGGCATCGTGGCATTTGCTTGATGATTTGCTTAATGATCTTGGAGGTCTTTTCTGACCTTAATGATACTATGATTCTATGACATTACAGGATCAATTAACTCTTCTTTAAACCTTAAAAACTACAGGAAAAATACTTTAAAAGACTGAAACTGTCAGTGCAATGTCAAGATTTGGTTCAGATCTGGTTGCAAGAACAGAACACTGCTAGCCTGTGGTGAATATCTGTTTCTCAGACAAGCTGCTGCTTGAACAGAGCCTGCTGAAGCAAAATAGGTCCCCTCACACCACTTCACTGGAATAATCCTGCAGATGAACTATTTTTTGCCTTCCTTTAAGCAGAGAAGCAAATTATTCCATGGATATATGAGAAGCATAACTTGGGATGGTTTTTTTTTATTTATTTAAAGTTTATTTTTTGGCACAATCATGGAAGCAAAACTCCCTTGACAACGTCTTGGTCCCTGGAGCTTCATCACTGACCCTGTGGGTGCTTCTTTCTGTCTGTACCCAGCAGCCTGGAAAGGTAAAGCTAATGACAGCAGGACTAATCTGACATAGAGGAAAGAGCCTTCGATGACTCTGACCCATTAACCTTAATCTCTTAATTACCCCGCCATTGATCAGGAAGCGTGCGCTAATTAGCAGAGCGTTAGAGCAGAAATTCGCACCGAGGGCATGAGTCACGAGCCTAATTATCAACATCTCCTCCCAGGCCTCACAAAGGCTGGGACTGCAGCAGGTGATGTTATCATGTCCTTCTCCTTTTGCGCAGAAATATCTCACAAGAACGTGAGAAAATGAATCTTGTAATTTGTCCTGCACCATCTTGTCCTTGTCAGCTGCTTTAGTAGCAACCTGGTCCCAAACGAATTGATGTGACAGAAATGTCATTATAGAACAACAGAATGGTTTTGTTGGAAAGGGACCTTAAAGATCATCTCATTCCAACCCCCTGCCATGGGCAGGGACACCTTCCATTGAACCAGGTTCCTCCAAGCCCTTCCAACCTGGCCTTGGACACTTCCAGAGATGGGGCAGCCACAGCTTCTGTGGGCAACCTGTACTCTCAGAATGAAGAATTTATCCCGAATATTCAATTCAAACCTATTCTATCCGTTTAAAGCCATCCCTCCTTCTCCTATCACTGAATGCCTTTGCAGAAAAAAGTCCCTCTCCAGCCTTCAGGGTCAGCCAAGCAAAATCCAGCTGTGTTTTTTTGGGTGACAAAAACAAAACCTGGGGGACTAATTCTCATTTATATTGTCTCGTTTTCTCATCCAAAATAATCTGCAGCCCCTGCACAAAGTAAAGCAGCTGTGTAGCAATAACTTAAGACCACCAGGCTGCAGGATCCACATTGGATCCATGTCTTGTTTTCTCCAGCTTTCCCCTTGTTCTGCAGGGCTGTAAGCCTTGGAGGCCCTCTGTAGTTGATCCTTGAAGAGATCTTCCCCTGAATTTCTCTAGGTGACAGACTTCCTCCTCCTCAGAAAGGATATGGGCTTCATCCAGCCACATGTTCACCTGGAAGGGGTCCTTATTGGGGTTTTGGGGAGGGGGATTGAAAGATTTCAACATGGAAGGAGCAGCTCTATGCCCAGTGTTGTTCTCACCAAGATAATGGGAGCTTTTGGGAAGGAAAAGCCTTCCTCCTGAGCTCTGCTGGTGATAATGAGAGATTTTGGGAAGGAAAAGCCTTCCTCCTGAGCTCTTCTGGGTGATAATGAGAGTTTTTGGGAAGGAAAAGCCTTCCTCCTGAGCTCTTCTGGGTGATAATGAGAGTTTTGGGGAAGGAAAAGCCTTCCTCCTGAGCTCTGCTAGGCCCAAGGGGTTGGCAAGCCCAAGGGAAGATCACCCTGCTGTTCCTGTACAGTCACAGGGTTTTATTTCTCTTAGAAGACTTCTTTTGGCATGCACAAGGTCCAGGTAGAAGCATCACCCTTCCACGTGTTGGTTATCTCCAGGGGAGGAGCTGACTCTTCCCTCCATGCTGAACTTTAGGCCCGGGAGATCTCACAGACCCTGGGGAGCTGGGCCTGCTCCCGAGCTCCAATGGGGACAACACAGAGGAAAAACGAGCTTTGGGCTTTGCAAACTTTTACTTCTCACTGCAGGCTGTCAGTGCATTCGCCATGGTGGTGCCTGAGACCAAATAACCTTAATTTTTAAAATTTTTTTTGTAGGCTCTTGTGCAATGCTCAAGAGGAAGAGCCAGAAGCAAAAGCCGTTCTGCTCGACATCATTATTCCTACTGAAGAGAAAGCATTTCTGGTCCATGAGTCCCAATAAGGCATTTTTTAAAAATCTTGTTTGTTAATTTTACAGCCAGAGGCAATTGCAATGTGGGATTGGAGCACTTTTCAGCCAAGGTCTCCAGGAGTCCTCAGGTCCAGGCAATGAGGTCCAAAATGCAGCCCACATGGAGACCTTCCTTGCTCCATGATGATGGCTCAGGAATGGGTGCACATAGCTTCTCATTTGCCAAATGCAGTTTTACTTTTGGTTTTATTTCTTAAAATTTGCAATGTGGAAGGAAAAGAAAGCAAAAGCAACAAACAAAGGAAACTGCACACGAAATACATTATTTTGCCAATAATGCCTGAAAGGTGAGAATAAAATTTTTCAGTATTCCAAGAGCTAAGTCCAAGTCAGCTCCCACACCAAGAGATTAATTTGCTAAAAACAGTGTTATTCTGCCTTGTGTCTTTGAGGACACATCAGAATTAAATCTCAGGGGTTTTGTACTGGGCTGACAAATCATCTGCTTGCTTTAAAACTCCGTTTTCAAGTCTTGCAAGCCACTTGTGACTGGAAATGTTGTCTGAGGTGGTACAAAGTCCAAATAGCAGCTTACCCTGCAGCAAGGATCAAGTTCCACTGCTGCACGTGGTGTGCGCCTCTCTTGTGCCCTGACCTTGGGATCTTGCTACTTCATATGTCTGGAAAGCAGAATTTAAACGGATAATAATGATAATAACTGGTAATAGTTGCCCTTATAATCTGTTTTCCTTCCAAGAATGTTCAGGTGCTTTAGAACTCCTGGGAAGCTCTGGTCCCTGAACTGTTTTTGTTCACTATTGTTTCAATCATCACCATGTTAGCAGGCTCTAAACAAGAAGGAGTGGTGAGAATAATGGAAACTCTTTGTGTTGGAGAACTTTGTACCACATGTGTGAGTCATCTTTATTCCTTATTTATATTTCATCTTTATTCCCTATTTTGGTGGGATTCCCCTCAGCACTGCAAATCACCACAATTTCATTCAATTCAATGTATAAAGTGGCACTGAAAAGGCAATTCTGCCTCAGGTCAGCCTTGAGGATGGGTGAAAGACATGGCAAACCATGTCCCTCAGGAGCTTTTGTTACTCTTACAAAATATTCTTTGTTTGTCTTCCACAGACAACTCAGAGTAGACAAGAACCTGAAAAAATAAAATGAAAAGGAGGTAAAGGAAAAAAATGTTAGAGCAGTAGTGACAGCAAAGGATGAAGGGCAGGTGTAAGAGATGATCGATCCTGTGGTGGATGAGAGTAAACGTGTCCCTTTTATTTCACTGGGAAAAATTTTGCTGGTTTAAACTTTTTACATGGAAATGTTTGTTTCTGTAAATCTGGAAATAACCACATGTCTGAGAAGGTGGCCCAAAGTTGTCATCTGACTAATTTAATCTGTGTTGGAGTAAAAGAGAAGCAATTTCTCACTGGAGAAATTCTCTGTGGTCATCACCCATGGGTAGAGCCAACATGACAGGCAGCCTTGGCTCATTCCAGAGCCCACATCAGCAGAATTTGATTGCTGTGGCTACTCGTGAAGAGTCAGTTCTTCATCAAGTTAGAGCCTATTAATATACAAAGCTTTAAAAATCTTTGTTATTGGGTGTTTGGAACAGAATCATAGAATGGTTTGGGTTGGAAGGGGTGTTAGAATGGTCACCTAGACCAACCCCCTACCACAGGCAAGGACACCTTCCACTAGACCAGGTGGAAAGCCCCATCCAGCCTGGCCTTGAATAGGGCAGAGCAATCAAAGCTTTTACTTTTTCCCCCTGATTTTGGAGCACTTTCTACCAGAGGTGTGGATCCCTTTGTTCCTGTTGGTTGTCATAACCCAAACCCAATCTTGCCATCACAGGCCACTCCAGAGCATGGAGTGGTTGCTGAGGTCCCAAACTGAAAATGATAAGGACCTTTGTATTCCCTGGCACTCAAGGCTTCTCCAGTCAAGCTGCAGACAGTGAGGAATTCATCCCTCCTGCAGAGTTCTCATTGTTCCTCCTGTTTAACACTCAGGAAATGTGAGCCACAGAGGTGTTTGAACATCCTGGCCAAGGTCTTGGAGGAGTCTCAGCCACAGATTCAGAAACAGAACTCAGATGTCTCCTCTGCAAATCCTGCTGATGGAGCACTGTCAAAAGCTCCTTGCCCCATCACCTCAGGTAGATTCCTTTGTGCTGAATCACTGGTAGCAAAAGGAATATAATAATTAGAATAATTAACTCCTACATAAGCAAGGCATGATGCAGTTTGCAGAGATCTCCAAGAATTCTTTATCAGTAATTCACATCTACATAAATGGAAGCACTGGAAAATCAAATCACTCAACCCCAGGCCTGTCCTTTTCAGTCACAGGCATGGCTGGGATCAGAGAGGTCGCTGTGAACTCCTGAAACCTAGCCCTCCTCATGCCAAGGTGCCAAAGGGAGGTGGACACCCAAAGGGACACCAAAGGTGTGTGAGAACACCAGTTAATCTTATCACATGCCTACAAGCCATCCCAGAAAGGCTGCTTGCAACACCTCATCCTTGGAGCATTCAGCATGTGATCAAGGTCACATTTTGCATGTCAAATTTCCCAGCTGGAGACCTGGGCAATGCCCCTGAGGAATGTGGGTGTGTTTGCATAAGTGTACCTTTATCAGACATTCAGCATGCCAGGAGGAGAAGCACAAGCATGTCAGCTAGAAGAGATGTTACTCAGGATTTGGTAAAATGTTTGTTCCAGGAAGTTATGCATGATTGAGAGGAATCTGCATTTCTCATGTCTGTTTAGATCTGGTCTCCAGTACTGGTCTTCAGAAAAGTGACAAAGTCAATGTTTCAGCTGGAGTTCCATTCCTGCAGAAACTACACTGAGATTATTTTTTGTTTGCTTTCCTTGGAAAAAGCCTACAGGTTGCTATGCAAAGCATTCCTAATTTACCCAGCCATCTGCAGCAGAAGGCTGGTGGTGAATCAACACCAGCTGGAGCTCAGCAAAAGCTTTTAGGTTGCAATTATGCCGGGCTATGTTCTGAACCTTCATTAATGGGAGCCTTCCAACTGTTTCTAATATCTACTCATGTCCTGATTGATCAAATCCTTACTAGAAGAGCAAGCAAGAGGTCCTGACATGGTATTTAACTCCTAGATGACTGTTGGTGTCATTAAGCAAACTGGTTTTAATAATCTCCAATTTTCAGTTCATCCTCCAAAACCTACCCTCCTTTTGGTTTACAAGTTCCTCAAAAGCTGCTTCCTTCAATTTTCCAGGACCCAGAGACTCAGACAGCATTTGAGACCTTGGGAAAAGCAAAGTGTTTGTTTTTTGGTGTGGGAGCATGCTGAGATCAGCTCCCAAATCTCTCGACCAATATGTTAGATGATGTCCAGGCCACCTGTAGGATTCCCTGCCCTGTTCATGGCTCACAGAAGAGGAATATAAAGTGGAATGTGTACATTTTGTCAAAACTCTGACTTGGTGTCATCCTACAGACCTTCCCATTTGGTCAAACTGATCCAAGTTCCTAATAGTGGTTTGGCTAACCAGAAGAATCAAGTTCAAACAAATGTACAGGGCTTTGAGCTACCTGGTCCAGTGGAAGGTGTCCCTGCCCATGGCAGGGGTTTGGAACTGCATGACCTTTATGGTCCCTCCTGACCCAAGCCTTCCTAGAATTCTCTGATCTTGGCCATTGGCAAACACAGGAGTATAAAATCAGTCATTGATTGAGTCAATGAGTTGAAATCTGTCATTTTTACACCTGAAAGGCTTTGTACTCCATAAATAAGGGCAAGTTTTCTCTGGAGCCCCAAACATCTTTGCTCACACCAGAGGAGACCTGAGTGCTGCTCATTTCCATTATGTTGAAACCCTTTTAATGCTCTCTGATGGTTTTTTAGATGATGCAAAACGCTCACACTTTATCATCCCCTTTGCCTTGAGTGTGGACTGCTGAGGACTGGGAGATGCCAAAGCTTCTGGCCTTTGGCTTCACCTACAGGAACGGGAGTTCTGAACAGAATCAATTTTGGGTCTTTATTTCATAAAATGAATAACAACATTCTTGAGCAGGTAGAGATGAACGTGTGTATTTTGAATCCCTGCTACACCTGAGAGTGAAGGGCAGGAGCATTCCCACAAAATGCCTTAGAAAAACTCCAGCTCCTAAATGGTGGAAGAGATGGATTTTGGGGCTGGCTGTCAAGGCTCTGCTCACAAGGATTAAATCCTGGCACACATCAGAAATTACTTGTTGCCTTGCTCCATAAATTTGATCTTTCCTAGGCCTGGAACAGTTTTGAATCTCTAGGGTTTTTGTCCTGGGAAGAGCACAATCAAGTTCTGTTCTTAATACAGGAGCTGGAAATTCAATATATCTTCAGTGATTTCAACTGATTTGATTCAAGCTGGTTGAGATTGGAACATGACATAGAGACAGATCCATTGCTTCAGCTGCACCTGTCCTGCCACACGTCCCTCTAACATTTCTTCACTGTTTAATGTGAGGGATGCTTTGTATCTGCTTACAGAACCAAATTTGAAAACCTCTCTGCAGAGAATCACAGAAGTGTTTGGGTTGGAAGACACTTTTAAGATTATCCAGCTCCAACCCTCTGCCATGGGCAGGGACACCTTTCACAATACCAGGTTACTCCAAGTCTTGTCCAATCTGGTCTTGGACACTTCCAGGAATCCAGGGGCAGCCACAGCTTCTCTGGGAAACAAATCTCTGTTTCCCTCTGACCTTCACTGAAGGATCTGCTCAATCTTTACAAGTTTATGTTGACAGTGGAGAACA
This sequence comes from Melospiza melodia melodia, assembly GCF_035770615.1. NCBI lineage: Eukaryota > Metazoa > Chordata > Aves > Passeriformes > Passerellidae > Melospiza > Melospiza melodia. Next base: position 4,043,701 of record NC_086197.1, on the reverse strand, counting down.
TCCTCTAGGCAGACACAGATCAGAAAGAGCAGCCCTGGAACTCCCAGACACTATCTTTTGCCTGGAGGTTGTTCATTCTTAGATAACAGACCTTAGGTATTTTCTTTTTCCTTTCCTACGAATTTTGAAGGGAAATGGCACCAGGCTTTTGTCTCCAGACACTGGCTTTTTTTCTTTCCTTTTTAAATTTGCAGTCAGCCCATAAAAGCAGGACCTAGCTACTAATTATTCAATCCAATGATCCTGGAAGTATTCTCCAAACCCACTCCTGGAGGTATCACAAGGAGCCGAGACATGGCATGGCAGTAGATGGCGCTGAAGGTCTTGAAGCCCATCAAGGAGCCCTGATCAACCCACTCCCACCTTGCAGGGCTTCCCAAAAAACCTTCCCTCACTCTGTTCCCCTCCTACAGCAGAGCACAGGGAGACCTTGCCATTGAAACCTCGGACATTTCAAGACATTTTGAGCATGTGGATGATGGTTAGAGGGTCTGACTGGGAGGATGAAAATGGCAACAAGCCAGGGACCACAGAAGATCCCTGGTTTTGGACAGAACCCTGTGTAGTGCCTTTTCCACTGCCAGCCTATTTGGAGTGTTCCACATGGCCACAAAGCAGCTGATGGCTCCTTGCTCTGATCTCAGTGGTCTCTGCAGAGGCAATTTACATTTATAGATTCAGAACTGTGTCTCCAATTATAGAAGTGCTGCAAGGTGGCTCCAAGGCACTGTCTGCCACTGTCACCGTGAGACCCCTGGGGAGGAGCCATCCCACTTCCTCTCATCTGATAGAACACCCCGTATCTTAGCTGGAACTTGACACATGATTGAAAAAACACTGCTGTGACCTCCCAGACTTCCCTGCCTGTTCCTCTGATGGTTTCAAGGAAAAAGAAAAGCAGAGGAAAGCATTCCTTTGGCCTGCTCTGTAGGTGATAGACACATGGTGGTGTGGCTGGAGGAGGTTGTGCCTCATGGTGACTCAGACCTGGGATCACAAAAGTTTCTTAGCTGAAAAAAATTGCAAATTTGTGTCTATTCCACTGGTGGGTGGAAGAAATGCACATTTCCAGGTGCCCACAGCAAGGAGCAGTGGAAGGATGACTTCAAGTGGAGCTTGTGTCATATTGAAGCACTTTCTGGCGTGACTAAGATGAGTTGTGCCTTTTGTGCCTCAGAGAGAGCAGAGGAGATGGCCAGGTCTGCCTGATCCTGGCTCCCTGTCCAATCAATTGAGTCAAAGGCATATTTTATTTGTTTTTTTGTTTTTTTTAAGTCTAAACTGGACATCACACCTGCTGCTTGCTCTGGGAACTGAGCATCACCCACATTTCCCTTGCAGTTAAATTGCAATATGGGCCCTGCTGGGCACCTCAGTTGAGCACTGTGTGTTCCTGGCAAATTGGTGTCATAAAGGCTATAAAAGTAGATAAGGATAAAATATGTCCTTAATTGCTTGTGAGGACAGGAGCAACCAGACTTGGGCCAGACATGAATTTCCACATTACCCTTAATGCTTCTTCCAGTTCGAACCAGATCCAGTTCAGGAGAAACACCTCGAGGATGACATCAGAATAAATCCCAGCTCCATAAAATACTCAAGATAGCTGAGAACTTCCCTCTTTTTCACCCCCTGGTAGACATTGGAGAAAACCTTCCCCTGGGGCCAGTTCCCTGACCTCCAGCAGCCCACCGTTACTCATCCCATGGCAGGTCATTGTTACCATTTTAGACAGGAAATTAAGGTTCTCACCAAACACCCCTTATCTAATCTCCATGGTCAGTATTTCCACCTTGCTTGCACTAAAGACATTTCCTGACATCCATAAAGCTGGGACAGATCACAGTTATCACCTGGTTGTGTTTGCTCACAGCAAGGGGAAGCTGCAACACCTCCACATTTTGCCTGCAGCCTCATTAAATCAGACCTTGGGTGGAACTCCTCAATGGCCATGTGATCAAACCCAGGAATTTACCTAGAATTTAGTCACACAAGGTCATTTCATTCTTCTCATGGCAGTTACCTTGAGATGATCAGGACATTGATGCCTGCACTGGATCTGTATTGATTTTGCAAAGTACAACGGGTGCATTTTTTATTTTTTATTTTTTTTAATGAACAGGAACAAGGGCATGTGGTGACAGGTCAAGGGGGAATGGATTTTAATTGAGAGAGAGTAGGTTTAGATTGGATATTGTCACAGACATATTTTATGAAAAATGCTTTTGCCAGGATCTTTTCTCCTGAGAAGCTGGGAAGCTTCAGCTTCTCCATGTTTTGCTGCTTTGGAATGTGATTTGGAGAATTGTTTACCCAGCATGTGAAATTGTTTTTACTTGATGACCAAGGACAGCCACCTGTGTCGAGGCTGCGAGCAGTCACAAGATTTTATCATTCCATTCCCTTCTACTCCTTTCAAGACTTCTGATAAAATCCTTTCTTCTATTCTTTAGTGTCGTTTTAGTGTATCATTTTCTTTTAATATAATATATATCGTAAAATAATAAATCAGCCTTCTGAAACATGGAGTCAAGATTCTCATCTCTTCCCTGCTCCTGGGGACTGTGTGAACACCACCATAGGATATTACAAAGAAATTCTTCCTTCTGAGAGTGTGGTGAGGCTCTGGCAGAGGGTGCCCAGAGAAGCTGTGGTTGCCTCATCCCTGGAAGTGTCCAAGGCCAGGTTGGATGGGGCTTGGAGCAACCTGGGATAGTGGAAGGTGTCCCTGCCCATGGAAATGGGGTTGGAATGAGATGGAATTTAAGTTCCTTTCCAACCCAGAGAATTCTGTAACTTTTAATTAATTGCTCCTGATGAGGTTTACTCTGGCTGGAATAACCAGAGCTGTGTGCTAACTTAATTCATCCCAGAAACATTCCCATAAAAGCCCATGCTGGTGTTAAGCACACCTAAATGTTCATAACTAGACAGATGGAGAAAAGATGCACATGTGTGCGTGTGCCAGGACTAAAATGGCATCATCTGTCATGCATTCACTCCTGCAAACATCTGATTTATGCATCATTAATGCCAAGACACCCAGATTATCATTTCCAGCACTGTGTACTCATACGTAGGTGAACGTGGGTGGATGGAGATTTATGTCTGTTAAATGCCTTAGCATACACACATGAATATGTGAGTATTCTGAGTGCAAGATTAGAAATGGATAGACAAATGTGTGGTGTAGAAGAGTTGTTCAGATATCAAAAAAAAAAAAAAAAATCTTGTGCACCTAGATGTCAAATTGCTAGAAATCCCAACATATTTATAACAAATCTTGCCAGCCCCTTTCCTCCCCTGCCTCAGCAGATGAAAGTGTGCCCAGGGTTGCTGGGATCAAAGGAATCCATCATCCACGAATGAGTGTGTGCCCCTGTGACACAGAAACAAATATTTGGATGCTGACTGGCAATAAATAAATACCTGCCAGTGTTTATTCCACACCCCAGGGTGGGACTGGCACTCAGGCTGATCCAGTGAGTCCCTTTTGTGTTTGTTTTGTCGGTCTCCAGGGGGGCTTTTCCCGTCCTTTCCCAGCCCTCTGGTGGGGTTTGGCAGGCAGGGGCTGGCAGTGCTGCTCTGTGTGACAAGAAAAGCTGCAGAGGTGGGCTGGAGATCGACTCATCAGGGAGCTTTAAAGAGTAGTGTGGGGAAAGGAGAAGCATCTTCCCTAAATACAGAGTGAGTCAAACTCACCTCTGGCAAATGGAGAAGACCTGGAGCAGAGGAGGCGTTGGCAAGGCACCGTGTGTGCTCTCAGTCACATCCTCTGCTGTTTACTCCAGCTGCAGGGATGTGAGCAGAAGTAAAACCTGATTTAGGTCACATATGCCTTTCTCTTTGCTCAGTGCTGGAATCAAAACATCCTGTGGGCAAGAGGAGGAGGAGGAGATGAGGAGTGAGTGCATTGTCTGGGAGATGAGATAGGACTTGATGCACAGTCCTGGACTAGGAACCAGGCCATTTCTCCCAGCAGAGAGCTGGTTTTGCTTCTCTCTAAAACTTTTTTTATTGTTGTTGTTGTTGATTCATGACAGGTAAGTTTGACTTATCTGAAACTTTATTTTCATAATCAAGAAGCTTTGCATAACTAATGAACTCTGTTCCCAGGTTGTTCTGTAAAGCAAACTCTAGCTGGCAAGGAATTTGTTAGATTGATGCACCTAAACAATAGGTATGGTTTGCTTCCTCATTTCCTGCCCACCCACCCAGCCTTCCCAGAGCCTCTGAGCTCTGCATAAAACCACGTGCCCTTGGAGTCAGGGAGTCAGTTTGGGACCTCTGACATCCATCTGCTGAGCAAAGCCAGAAGGAGCCCCAAAAGCAGGTAACCCAAAGGCAGAGGAGCTGTGCCAGGAGCCCCACTCCAGGTCACCCAAAGCACCTGACCCTTTCTCATGAAATTTAGATGTGGGGCTGTGGTAGGGCCATCACTTCCAGGGATGGGGCAGCAACAGTTTCTCTGAGCAACCTGTGCCACCTTACCACCTTCTCAGCCAAGAATTTCTTCATTTTACCTAATCTAAATCTCCCCTCTTTTAGTTTAAAGCCCTTTCTCTTTGTCCTATTATTACTATCTGCTTATGTCAAAAATCACCCTCCTTTTTATAAACCTCCCTTCAGGTACCAGGAGATATTTTAAGGAATCCCTGGAGCCTTTTCTTCCCCAGTTCTCCCTGGAGTCCTGTCTCCAGAGCAGGGGTTCTCCAGCCCTTGAAGCATCTCCATAACCTCCTCTGGACCATCTCCAGCAGCTCCACATCCCTCTGCTGTTGGAGCCCAGAGCTGGAGGCAGCTCTGCAGGTGAGAGGGCAGAGAGGGAGAATTCTCTCCCTCCACTGCTGCCCACACTTCTTGTGATGCAGCCCAGCATTCCCTTCAGCCACAACTCCAGTGAGTAAACTGGAAGGAACCCTCTCCCCAGGAGGCCACACGTAGGGCAGGATCACAAGACCAGCGCTGCTGGTTATCTCTGCTCTCTCAACGGCAGAGAAGGAAAAGGAGACTTCAAGCCCTGTGACCAAGCAGTGGGAGAGCTCTCCACCATCTGCCTGCTGGTAAATTAAACATGAGCTTTGCCTAAGCACACGGCAATTACTGGAAAAGGCTGACTGTGACATGTGGTGACATCCTCCCCCTCGCTTCCTCCCTGCCCCCGTGTGAACGCAGCCGTGACTCCGGAGCAGCTGAGCCAGCCCAGGCAGAAACGCAAATCTCAGTCACTTCTTGCACTCACCCCTGTGAAAAATGCCAATCACACTCGGTTTTAAAATTTTAAAAGTTATAAAAATAGTAATATAACTAGAGTAATAATAATTTGGACAGTTTGAATTAGGACAAAAGAAACAAAGAGTTATGGACATCTGAGTACCTTTTTCTGGGCAGCATAAGCCCGAAAAAGGACCCACATTAACAGAGGATTAACTCTTAAAAATAATAACCTGTTGCATATTCATACACCTCATACATGATGCATAAATTCCATTCAAACACACGATTCTGTCTGGGCAGTGTCAACTTCTTCTTCTGAATCCTGATGGCATCATCCTGCCCAAGCAAGGCAGAAAGAAGTTAATTTCTCCTCATAATGGAGCAATAAATTCTCTTTCTCTGAAAGATTCAGGAGTCCTGTGGCTGCTATCTCAGTGTGACTCCTTTCTTTAGAAAAAAATGTATCTTACATAGCATAGTTTCTATTTTAACATTTTGTTATAACCTAAAACTATATTTAACACACTACTTAAAAGAATTAATACAGCATTACTTTCTAACACAACACATATAATATTCATTTTAATATTTGTGAAAAGCCAATCATAAAATATGCATTTTTCACGCCACGTGTGACAGGGCTGCACTCACCAGAGAAATAACCTCTCACAGCCCCTGGCTGCCTGCAGGGAGCAGCCAAACCCACCTGCCTCCTGCTCTTTGTGGAAATGGATGCACAGAATGCACCTGAAGTCCAGCAGTTTTATGGCTCAGGCTGGCTGCTGTTAACCTTTTCCAACCTTTTCCAACCTTTTCCTCCAGGTGTATTCCTGGAGGAATACAACAATGAACACCTGACTGTCAACTGCAAAGGGAGCTGCAAATTTTGCCAGCACCTGCCAAGAAAGGCACAGGTTTTAAATCAAAGCATCAACACTAATAAATGTAATGGCAGGAAGCTAAAGGAAGTAAATATCCAGTTTGGACATCAGTTAGAGGTTCTCCTGTGCTTTATGACTCCTCTGGTCCATCAAAAAAAAGTGATAGGACGAGGAACAGTTTTAAACTAAAAGAGGAGAGATTTGGATTAGATGTTATGAAGAAATTCTTTACTCAAAGAGTAGTAAGGCACTGGAGTAAGTTGCCTGGAGAAACTGGGACTGCCCCATCCCTGGAAGTGTCCAAGGCCAGGTTGGATGGGGCTTGGAGCAACCTGGTCTCATGGAAGGTGTCCCCACCCATGACATGGGGTGGAAGAAGATGATCTTGGAGGTTCCTTCCAGCCCAAACCACCCTGTAGCTCTGCCAGCATCTGCCCCATCAGACAACATCCTTTCTGCTGCAATCCCCCAGCCCCAGCAGCTCCTGAGCTAGAGGGCAGTGACCAAAGTGAGGTGAGAGCACGAGGCTGATGTGCCCTGTGGGAACACTGCTTGCTTGGGATTGCCTAGAGCAGGTCCCAGGGCTGCAGAAAATCCATAACTGGGACCATGGGGGAGGATGCTGGCTCTGGAGGGCAGGGAGGATATGTTTCCACCTTGTCTCTCTTCTGGGAGATGCCCTGGCTATGTTCTGAAGCAGAATGGGCTCCACATCTGAGCCCTGGTTTTGATCTCCTCCCACACAGGTTCGCAACTGAAACCCCTGGAGATGCAGGTGGGTGTGGATTCTTCCTAGAGGCTCTAACAGGAATTTATCCCTCTAGGAATTACTGGAGTACCCCTGGGGATCACAGAGAGGGAGAAATGAGACCATTCACCACTTCTGTCAGACCCTTCCTGGACAAATAAACCAAACACAGGGTTTGAGCTCCAAGAGATCCACCCTGAATCTATTCCCTGGATCCCTCTCTGACCTCCTGCCTGCCAAGATGTGCAGAGGAGCTCATGCTAGTCCCAGACATAACAACTGTGATAGTAACAAAGACAACAATGATAAAAGTAATAAAAAACAACTTTTAAAAACACAACTTTTCTGTCTACCAAGGCCAGACCTGCCTTGGGGTGATTTGCACACACACAGACACCAGCACAAAGGGCAACTTCCAGTGGTTCAACAACAAGAGCTGGCAGCTGAAGGGGGAAATATTTTGTGCCTCTGCCCCAAAACTGTGCAAAACCAGGTGATTTCCCACAGCTGTCCCCTTCCATGTGCAAGTGGTGGGGATGGAGCTTCTCTGAGTGCTGGGACTTTCCTGGGGCTGTGCACGGTGTGGCCATGGAGTGCCTCACGCTCATGTGGCTACAGCTGCTCCCAGTCCTGCCCAGTTCATCCATCATGGTTATTGTGCCCCTGACAGCAGAAGGCTGCCCTCAGCTGTGCTCACAGACCCTGGAGTTACAATCCACACCACCCTGTGGTCCACGGGCTGCACCTGTGGTCAAGATCCTTCTCAGTGTGCCTCAAATAAGGAGCTGATTTGAGGCCTCTGATTTATTTTGGGAGAGGACCTTTGGAAAATAGACACCCCCAGCTGATGCATGTGCCCAAACTGGGTGATGGGCACAAAGTGGCTGCATCCCTGAGCCCTGGCATCCCCTGCACTGCTGTGGGACACAGCAGGGACACAGCAAAACTCCACTGATGACCCCTGCCCTGACCCTGTTGTTTTGCCAGCATAAACACAGCCTGGCACGTAGAGATGCAGAGAGCTTCAATTTTTGACAAACCCATATTTTCATCTCAGAAAAAAAGCTCACCCAGAAGAATCCTGCATGGCTCTGCCTGCATTCCCAGCCTCACTTAAACACAGCTGGCTTCTCCCAGCAGCCACAGCCCTGCCATGATCCCTGCCTGCTCAGATGAGCTCCTACAGACAGTGGCTATAAATAATCCCAGCCAGCACCAGGAATGACCTCCCTGACAGATTTAGTTACTGCAGGCATGACCAACACACAGTGATTTAATTTGCTCTTTGCACATAGCTGCTTGGGCCCTTTGGTTAATTACCTAGAAGAGGATGTTACTGGATTTGCACCCTGGAATATTTCAGTTTTTGATGTTTTCAGTGCTGTACCCTGTCTCAGCTGAGGGGGTGATAACCCAGAGAGGGTGGAGGCTAATGGGCTCTGTCTGAATCATGTCCAGGTCACCCAAGGACACCAGGCCTGATCCTGATACAGCATTTAGGTCCATTTCCTTGGGTGGATTTGTTCCTAAGCCCTCCCAGGAAATGTTTCCTTATCCAGAGGTACCTTGATCTCTGGCCATGAGGGGATTGTGAGTGAGAGTGCATCTCCCACGCAGCCTGGCCTTGGACTCCACCCTTCCAAACTGGACACAGACCTCTTCCAGACATGGATTCCACAGCTGTTTATCTCCAATCAGCTCTTCAAAACAATAGAGGAATTTGGCAGCTGCTGAATATTTCCCTTTAGCTTTGCACAGGGGCAAACACATCCCCTTTTGGAGCGGGGACAGTTTGCTTGTGCTCATTTAGCACTTCAGCACTGACTTTCTGGGCAGTTGGTGTTTATCAGTTGTTGCTTGTGTTTCTTTTGGCACTGATGTGTTTCTTTTGGCACTTCTGGCACTGATGGTTTACGTTTTAGGTCATTCTGTGAGGAGCAAGGAGTTGGATGTAATGACCCATATGGTCCCTTCCAACCTGAGATGTTCTACACTTCTGTAACTTTGATCCATACCCTGGAAAAGATGCACAGACATGAGAACTCCATCCACAGCCAGTGGATGGGCTGGACATTGGGGTTGTGTGGGCTCCTGCATGCTCTTGGCAATGGCTGTGCCAAAGACAAGGCATGAAACCAAATCCTCTCCCCTAGGCTAGCACAAAACCTCTCCAGAACACCCAGAAAGAGAAAAACTTTGCAATGCATCACTGCCATTGAGGGCAGATGCTGAATTGGTGGGGAGAAAAAATAAAAAATAAAAAATTGAAGAGGCTCCTAAAGAAGCTGCAAAACTCAAATTACAGTCTCAGACACACTAGCAAACGATGGCAATGGCAGCCCCTCAGCCAAACCCAACACGTGCATGGCTCACCCTGTGGCATCCCTGTGATTGCCTGGCTTAGCTTAACCCTCCCAGCTCTGCTTAGTCGGCCTTTCTGCAGGAAAATCAGCTTCCCAGTGAGGCAGAAAGCCATCCTGGGCTGGCTGACACCTTCACAGCCCTAAATCACCCTCCAGCCCATCCTTCTGCACAGGGCAGCAGAGCTTTGCTAGGAGAGGCTTGGGGAGGAAGGTGCAGACAGGCTCAGATCAGCTTAGCAGATAGGAAGGTAATTAATAGCTGTGATAACACCACCAAGGGCAGACAGGTGGGCTTTGTGCTCCAGCCCAGACCTCCCAGGCTCTCTCCCTGTCTGGGGCACTGCTGACAGAGCTGCTGAGAGCATGTCCAGGGGTGACAGTGACACCAGAGACACCAGGCTGGGTCACAGCTGCATTCCTGAGATTGCTCCTCTCAGGATGTGCCTGGGGGTGGTCCAGCCCTGTGCAAGATAAGGGCAGTGAAAACCTCATTTCATCTTTAATATGTGATAAAAGGTCACTCCCATTCTCCCATCAGTGGTTCTTCTTTCCCCAGCATTACTCCAGGGGGAAGAAGGGAATACTTCAGGGTTTTCCAACAAGGGAATATTTTTCTTCAAAGAAGGCCAACACTTCTCTAAAAACATCTTCAGCAAAACAGGGAAAATGATATGTCAGTTCACGAGGTCAAAAAGAGCTTCAGAAATTTTGAAAAATATCAGTTTCCATTCCATTTGGACAGGAAGCTATTTTTATTTTTATTTACATTTTAAAAAGAAGATCTCTGGTGAACCAAGATCCTTGGTTTTTGAGCCAGCTGTTACCATGAGTCCTTCAAACCCTTTATTACAACTTTTCTGGCTTAATTCATTTCCTTCCCAGTCCCATCTCTCTCCAGGGTTTGCTGACTCCTGCAAGTGATTTTATTTAAGGGGTGCAGGTGGACTTCTTTCCCCTCTGCAACAGACCCCATCATGGGCAAAATTGTGCCAAAAAAGAGGCTTAAATCAGTCTCTGTGCAGTGGCCATGCCCAGAAATATTCACCATAAACCAATTAACAAGTCTGGAAAGGCATCTCAGTCATTATTACAAATTAATTATGATTAATATAATTTTTTTATTATTTTCTTGTGCCTTGCTTATACAGCAGCCAGTCCTTGCTGGGTAATTTACAGCCAGATAATAACCACCCTGTGCCAAGTGACATCAAAAAGGTGGGCTCAAAAACTGCAATGAGCAGCTGCATCCACACCGGTGATGGTGTAAAAATGTCACTGAGAAAGTGCCCAAATGGATGATAGGAAAGACTGGGAGAAAATACCAAAGCAATGCTGGAGGATGAGGCAGGCAGAGAGGATGAGGTGGGTGTGTGGCAGCAGAGACATCTGCAGCTGTCCCCGGTGAGGGGTGAGTGAGTCAGGGCACCGCTGTGGTGTCACTGAGGGGAGAGGGTGACATTAATAATGGCTGAAAGGGAGAAGAGCAGGGTAAATCTCAGTGCCTGCAGCAGTGGGAGAGGCAGGAGGGAGATCAGCCATGAGCACTGGTGCCATCACCCTGACATGCAGGTGACACCCAAGGGGACACCTGTTGGAGCTCAGCACATCCCTCTGGGTGCCCAGAGTTGCTGAGGACCCCGTTGGGGGGCTCAGAGACCCTGGCACGCAGTCCAGAGCACCTGGGGATTTGATTGTGACCCTTGGAGCAAGTTACCAGCTTTGTATGAGGACATGAAAGTCACACAGGTTTGAACAGTGTAATAACAAAATTATCACAGGGTGAAAATGTAGATTTTAGGATTTTTGGTATGGGGGTTATGGGGACAAGATGGAGGAACTTGGGCATGTCCAACCTTTCTTCTTCTTCTTCTTGTTCTCCATTTTCTGCAGTGATGCTGGCACTTTGGGATTGGTCTAGAGTAGAAGTGCACTGTCTAACATAGGTGATAGGTATTGGGAATTAAGTGTAAATATGTTATACATAGTTTATAGTATAAAAGGGCAACACAGAGTGCCTGTGGCTGCCCTGCTGAGCAGATATCGGCTGGGTAGAAAGAAAATTTTATAGATAAGAATTAATAAACAACCTGAAGACCGAAAAGTGAAGAGTCCAGACTCGTTCTTCAGTTGTGTGGGCCAAAGCAGAGACATCCTGCACATCTGGGGGCAGCAATTATCAAGAGCAACCCGAGAAACACCCAAGGACAGCGTGCCAGCAGCACTGAGTGCATGGGGTGACCTGTGTGAGAGCCACAGCCTCCTGTCCCCCCTCTGCCACTGATGGATCAGTGTCCTAGTGTAATGAGTGGGTGGAGATGGAGCAAGAACCAGAGAAATGCAAGGTGACCTCTGCATGGTGGGATTCCCAAGGGAGGACATTGATATTTTTAGGTGTCACCAACCGTGAAAAACGCCAGTCACTTGTTTTTAAAACTTAAGAAGTTTAATAGTAATAAAATAGTTATAAAAATAGTAATATAATTAGAGTAATAATAATTTGGACAGTTTGGATTAGGACGACATGAGACAATAGAAACAAAGAGTTATGGACAGTCCGGGTACCTTTTCTGGGCAGCACAAGCCTGAAAAAGAACCAATGTTAACAGAGGATTAACCCGTAAAAGCAACAGCCTGTTGCATATTCATACACCTCATATATGATGCATAAATTCCATTCAAACACAGGATTCTGTCTGGTCAGTGTCAGCTTCTTCCTCTGAATCCTGATGGCATCATCCTGCCCAAGCAAGGCAGGAAGAAGTTCATTTCTCCTGATAATAGGGCAATAAATTCTCTTTCTCTGAAAGATTCAGGTTTCCTGTGGCTGCTATCTCAGTGTGAGTTCTTTCTTTAGGAAAAAAGTATCCTACATAGCATAGTTTCTATTTTTACATTTTGTTATAACCTAAAACTATATTTACCACACTACTTAAGAGAATTAATACAGCATTACTTTCTAACACAACACATATAATATTCATTTTAATACCTGCAAAAAGCCAATCATAAAATATGCATTTTTCACACCAACATCTAAGCCTACACATCCCCTGCTAGCCAGAAAGCCTTCTCCTCTCTTCATCTCCAGCTCTGCCCACAGGTTGGCACCCAGCTGTGGTGGAGGCATCTCCAGTCTGGTTTGGATGACATTTATCAAAATGTTGGGTTTTCCTTCTGCTGATGCTCAGGCACTCATTTGGGTGGATGGAGGCAGCAAAAGGCAAGACCCAGCTCTGGAAATACCTCCTCATAATGACCAAAATCACAGCTTAATTGTGGGGTTTGAGCTGCAGCTAGAAATGTCTGGATTTGGGGCTGTGCTCATTCTTGAGCTGTCCTCCCCCATGGTAATTATTCTTTAGGTCTTAATTACTGTTTCTCTTTGTAGCTCTAATTCAGCTGCATTTTTTGGTCACAACCTCTGCTGCCACCCACTTCTCTAACTTCTTCTGTGAGCCACCAACATCAAATCAGTACAAAGAGCACTCAGATACCTCTTAAAGATCAAATAATGTTTGCTGGTGTCTGGCCAGGAGTGGGTGCAGTATCAGAGTCTGCATCTTCTACTAGAGGGAGAAGCAATTCATAAAGCCTGGAGGATCCTGAATGTTGTCCCTTCAGACCATGTTAGATCTGAATCTTAGATCAGCAAGGAAAAAAATCCTCTTCTTGTGCAGGGAGCCTGGTGGACAGATGCGTCAGCTGGGCTTTATCTGGCTTGCCCTTGAAGCTCACCAGACTCAGTAACAGTTGTCACAGTGTAAATTAGATTTTCTTTAGGATTGTGGGAGATAACATCCAGAGAAGACCTCTCAAGGCATTTATCCCACCATCAGCTGAGCTGGAGCTGCTGGGTACACCCATGTCCTCCCCAGAGCAGACCCAGCTCCTGGGGTGGACCACAGAGCCAGGGGGAGCGTGAGAGATGAAGCCAACCTTGATGTAGGCCCTGCAAATTCATTTCCTAGAATGGAATCATAGGATGGTTTGGGTTGGAAGGGACGTTTAAAGGTTATCTTGTCCAACCCCCCTGCAATGAGCAGGAACATCTTCAGCTAGATCAGATTTATGGGATTATGTCAATGCTTTTGGTGTTGACCCTTACCACTACTCCTCCATCCACATCTTTCAGCATTGCTGACAAATAAATTCAATTTTGAAACACCTTTTCTACTTACCACACCAGTCAGCCTCAAAGAGGACAGAGCTGGACAAAAAGACAAGGGAAATTAGAGAGAAATTTTCTTTTTTTCAAGCTTTCCATTAACTATGAATGCAGCAGGGGCTCCCCTGGGGATGGGGAAGGGAACCTGACATTTGGCAGAGTTTAGGAGCAACAAGACTCTGATTTACACAGAGCTAGAACCCAGCCAGATCTCTGGCCACCTCCATGAGACCTGTGTGTCTACAAAATGCCTCTAAGCCCTTCAAACCCTTCCCAATACTTCCACTTCCATCTAAGAAAGAACAAAGGGGACATGATTTATGCCATATCTCAACATAAATATTCCTACCTAGGACGTCTTGGTTGCAACAAAACTGCACAAGTGCACCTAGAAATATTGCAAGTAATTCCTGCTAGAGCAAGTAATTCCTGAAAACAGCCGTTTCTTTTTATCTTTATCCTCACAGATGGATAAAAAAGGAATTTTTTTATCCCCCTCCAATCCCATGAGTGAGGGCAGCCCCTCCCCAGCCCGAGGCAGGTGAGCGGTGCAGGCTGTGCTCCATCCAATGTGCTGCATTGTGAAGGTTTGCCCGTGGTTGAGTTAATCCCAGACACATTCCTGAGCCATCAATCAGAGCTGAGTCAGCCAGCGTGACTGCTCTGCCCTTTTTATTTTTTTTTTTTTTCTAGCCATCACAAGTTCTCTCAGCCTTGCTTGCCAGCAGTGAGCTGGGGGGTTATTCATTTTTTTTTTTTTTTAATAAAAATGGGGCTTGAATGGGAGCAGGGAAATGTTCCTGCTGTCATAGTATAACCTTTAAAGCTGCACTGCCTCAAGGAGCCTCTCCTCTCTGGGATGCTGCTACAAAATTCATCACATGGAAGGAAAATTAAGGCTGCTGCTGCCTGGGATGACCCTGGCTCCCCTCCCTCACTTGGGGGTGGTGTGACAAAAGCCCCATCCTGCACATGGAAAACAGAACAGATTTTTGGAGGGGTGGGGGATTTTCTTACAGAGCAACCTTGGAAATGCTGCCCAAAGCCATTCCCAGGGAGGCAAAACCTTCTCCCCTCACCGTGCTCTTCCCACAAGGACAAGGATTTATCAGGGCTTCCAAAGAGCCCCTGGGGAGGGCAGGGGAGCTGCACTGCTGTTGTGGCTTCGTGGGACCTCAGCCCACCCCATGCTGGAGGTGTTATCAGAGCCCCTGCAGGGCTCCCTGTGAGGAGGGTGCAAGGCCACGTTCATTGCCCTAAAACAAGTGTTGTGTCTCTGCCTGGCTCAAGGAGACAGCCAGGTTGCTAGAGATAAAAGGAACGACTAAGAAAAATTAAAATCTGGTGGCTGCTGGATTTTCTGGGGTCCTCCCTTCCCTCTGGATGCACACAGGAATGAGCCTAGCCACAGTCTCACACCTCAGCATGTCCACCTAGAAAATATTACTGCAGGTGCCTCAATCGCATTTAAAATGAGAGAACACCCTCCTTGGTGAGAGGGCCTGGAGCACAGAGCAGCTGGGAGAAGGGAGATGATCCCTGTGCACCCCAAAAAGCTCCGGCCCAAAGCAAGGCCTGACAGGCCCTGCCAGCCCAGGGGAGAGCAGAGCAAGGGCTGCACATCACCAGCAGGAGCCAAACCATGGAGCTGAGCTGGGATGAACAGCACTCTGCACCTTTTAGCCCCTTCAGCTCCCCACAAGCTTTTGGACATACAACTCCCATGGTGGGACAAGCCTCTAATCACAGAAGAGGCGTCCCCACCCAAGGTGTGCTCCCAAAAATCATGTCAAATTACACCTTGCTCTGCCTTCTCCTACTTTTCCTCTGGAACAATAAATTAATATTAAATATTAATTAATATTTTTTATAATTTATATATTAATTGTTATTAACTAGTAAAAAACCCACACACAGGTTTGAAGGGAGCTTCAATTGCAGATGTTCTGTTCCTGCCTTCAGGGCAGACAGACCTTATCTCAGAGGACAGCTCTTGTCCAGCCCTTCACTCAGCACCCAGGTATTTAATTTCAAGAACTAGACTAGGTTTGAATAAAAGCCTAGTCCTGCCTAATTTGCACCCTAGATTTAGATCTAGGCAGGACAAGTCCCAATACATCACTTTTTCTACCCAAGAGCGATGGAGCACATAGAGCTTGGGGGGCATTTGTTAGTTCTAAGTAGGTGTTAATACTTGTAGAATTCATAGAAAGATTTGAAAAACATCTTCTACTAGACCAGGGTGCTCCAAGCCCCCTTTAACTTAGCCTTGAACACCTCCAGGCATGGAGCATCCACAACCTCTCTTTTGTGGTAATTATTATTTATGAGGCACAGGAACACGTGTATGAGAGAACACATGGTGACCCTTAGGGCCTGAGAGCATGAATTCTGACACAAGGAAGAACCAGATCACATCTGTATTTCAAGATATTTTATTGGTCCAGCAACTGCAAAATATACAAATTTCTGAAAGGCATACCCTGTTTTTAAGCTGGCACAGCTTTATATCAGGCAATTATTCCAGATGTATTTACAGAACAGTTAAGATATCACAAATCAAAAAAAAAAGTAATCCCAAGTAACTACACCCTTCTCTCCAAGCTTTGCAGTATACATTAAATAAATAAAAAGCGCTTTGCTATTTAAAAAAAAAAATTTAAAAAATAAATTCAAGTATCACAAAGGAAAACAAACCAGAGAGCAAAAAAAGAAAGGTGGGGGAAGAAATCATTGGTGTGGTTTGACATGTTCTCTTTGCCAATCTGCCTTGGCTGTGGCATCAACTGCCCAGGCCTTGGCTCTGTTAACCAAAAAGCTGGACAGCAATTTTTTTTGGGGCAGTTGTGATGGCACAGGGTTGACACCATCCCAACCCCTCCAGCACAAGATAAACTCAGGAAAGCACTTTTCCCAAAGCTGGAAAAAATACCATGTTCAAATTCCAGATTTCTGTAGACCTACTGAGACATCTATTATTACTAAAGGATGAAAATTTAGGGCCGTTTTGGGTTTTTTCTGGATTTTTTTTATATATATATTTATATATATACACACACAAACACACACCAAAACATCCGCGCAATTACACGTGTACAGGATCGATCTCGGGGCAGCCACACGTCGTGTTTGTATTTGCTGGCTTATCTTTTTGCAGCAGCAGCAGCAGGAGGAGAGAGATAAAACTCCCCACGAAGGAGGAAGTTGAAAAGAGCCCAGTGAGTGGCCTCCCCAAAACATTCATTTATCTGGAAGGCAGAGAAACCCAAAGCGCAGCTGCCGCCCAGGGCACACGGAGAGGGAAGCCTGCTTTTAATGAGGCTGTTAAAACAGAAATAAAGCAGAGCAGGGTGGGGGGAGTGTTCTTTGCTTTATCTGTACAGGACTATGATACACATATGCACAAGCTGACACAGGCAGGGCAGTGCCAGGACTGTCACCCCATGGGACACGGGCTGAGCGTGGCCCCGGAGCCCTCCCGCCGTCGGTGCCGCTCCAGCGCGGAGCACGAGGCACTGTGGTTCACCTTTTCCCAAAGGAAAAAAACAGACCAAACCCACCCCCAGAACATGCACACACCCTCAAAGAGGTCGTTTCTCCACCAAACCTCTCTGATCCCATCTCTGGGGATGGTGTTCCCTACACAGGACGCTGGGGAATGCCATGGGAAGGATGAATCCAAAGGGTTGCCCACCCATGGTTCCCCAGCCTAGTGCTGCAGGAGGGGGGGCTGCCTTCACCTCCTGCCTCCAGCAAATAAAAAAAAGTGAGATGGGCATGGAGAAGATGTTGCATATAGATGGGGGGAAAAAAAAACCCAACCCAAAACCCTAAAAAAAAAAATTCCAAAATCCACAGATTTCTGCACAAAGCAATAGTGGTTAATTGCCATTGTTAACAGGCTGCCTGCCAGCGATCTTATGGATCAAACCACTGGGAGTTGGCTGATGGAGTCAGTCAGGTCCTCACCCTGTTCCCCCCACCTCAAACACTGTAACTACTATTATTTTGTAGTCCCAGCTTTCCAGCATGCAAAATACAATTAAAAACAAACAGAAAAAGTTGCCTGTATTCAGGCTTCCCCTGTTAAGGGGCACAGGTAGGAAAAAATAAAGTAGTTATGCTTCTGCCACAAATAAAGTGCAAAAACCAAGCAGTTTTTAAGTATACACATACACACACAGATGTGTGTGCATGTATATATAAAATTAAAAAAATACAGACAAAACTGTCCCTTCTTGTGGCTCTTTGCAGTCAGACAGGGACTCCTGCAACCCAGCCAGACCTCTGGCCACCTCCATGAGACCTGTGTGGCTACAAAATGCATCTAAGCCTAGGGATTGAAATCCTTCCCAATACCTACACTTCCAGCTAAAAAAGAAGGGGAGGTGAAGTACCAGCACAGCACCTCAAACAGTGCCCAGCCTCCCCAAAATTCAACCCATGCCTTAACTCAGACCATCCCTGGGTGCTCCCCAAGATGAAAGCATCACCCAAGACCCATTGGCATGGTTCCTCATGCACTGCAGGCATCTTTCAACTACTTTTAGCAGCAGATAAAACTGCAAACCCCTTTAAGGTATATTGATTAAAAAAAAAAAGTGAAAGAATGGGTTGGTTTTTTTTATTAAACCCAGCAGTTCTTGCAGTGAAGGAGTTCACACAGCTGCTGTCCTGGTGCTCACAGATCTGCATGAGCCAGGCTGGCATGTGTGACCAGCTGTAGTGTGGGTGAGGGACTGCAGCACAGCATGTTAGGGGCTTATTCAAAAGTAATTAACAACATTAATAATAATTAAAAAAAAAAAAAAAAAAAAAAACCAAAACAAAACACAAAACCCCTTTACCCACCCCCCTTTCCCTTATTTCTCTACTAACCCCGCACCATCCATATATATACACACCCCACCCAGAGACAGATGGGTACCAATCATCTATACAGAAGATCAAAAACCACTGAAAAGAGAAGAAAATGAAACTCCTGTGCACTACAGAAGCACTTTACAGCTCGCTACGACCTAACAGGATGCCGGAGAGGAGAGCAAACGCTGCAGCCTGAAGAGCTGGTGGTGACCCTGGGATGGAGCTGGGCTCCTCCTGGGCTCTCCTGCATCCCTCCCCGCTGAGCAGAGCAGGGTTTGGGGCAGGGGGAGCAGAGCCAGCCCCGCCTGGGTTGGAAGCAAGCTTCGGGAATGGCGATGGGATGGGAAGCTGGCGGCGCCGGCGGCCTCACAGCGGTGCCCACGGAGTCACGACGGCTTCTGGGAGGTGTTCATGTTCTGCAATGAGAGGGGAAAGAGGGGTTGGGGTCAGGCTCCAGCCCAGCAGCACCTTCTAGAACACACTAACATGGGAACAAAGCCACACACGGGTCACCACAAAGCACCCACCAAAAAGGGGAGGACACTGCCCAGCCGAGGAGAGAGGCACTGACTGACCCACTGCTCAGCTCCTTGTCACAGACATCTTTTCTGAAAAATCCTTTCCTTAGGACTTTTTCTCCTGAGAAGCTGAGAGGCCTTAGGAACAAACTGTAAACAATGGTTATCTGCTGCTGTGGAATGCAACAGGTGGGTCTGTGATTGGTCTCATGTGGATGTTTCTAATTAATGGTCATTTAGAGTCCAGCTGGCTCAGACTGTGTCCAAGCCACAAACCCTTGTTATCATTCTTTTTCTATTCTTAGCTAGCCTTCTGATGAAATCCTTTGTTCTACTCTTTTAGTATAGTCTTAATATAATATATATCATAAAATAATAAATCAGTCTTCTGAAACATGGAGTCAGATCCTCGTCTCTTCCCTCATCCTCAGACCCCTGTGAACACAGTCACAAACCCCTCCTCAAGCACTGCCTGGCTCTAATTACAGGGTTAGAATTTAGATATCTCCAAAAACTGAGCTGAACACCTCCTGATGCTGTTGCGTCAGGGATAGAGTGTAAGACTCCAGGGTTCAGAAGGTGGATCAGAAGGTAATTCAATGAAGGTAGTGGGACTGGACATGGCACTTGGTGCTGCAGTCTAGTTGAGGTGTGAGGGCATGGGGTTGGACTCGATTTTAGAGGTCTCTTCCAACCTCATTATTCTGTGGTTCTATGTGACTTGCTAAGGTGAGACTTGGTCTCAAAGTAAAAACCCTTCACACTATTGGTGACTATGAATAGCACACTCTGGAGAACCATATCTATAAACAATGATTAAATAAGGAGAAATCATAATTGTTTTAATTCTTTTCTCCATTGTTTTAATTCTTTTCTCAGCCTGGGAGAAATTCTCTGTTCTTTCTTCGACCGAGCTGAGAATATCCACACCCTCTCACCCCACCCTGTCTGTCCTTCTGAAGCTGCTCTTTGGTCAAGGCAAGGTGACAGAGGACCATGGTCTTCATTTAAGCCAAGTTAAACATCTCTCTCTTGCTCCCCTTGAGGGTGGGCAGTGTCCCCCCTGCCTGCCAAGGGCAAGGCCATTGTTTGTCCATCCTTGGCAACACCAAGAACAGGCAGCTCCCGCTGGCCATGCCAAGGACCACCCATCAAAGGCAGAGAAAGAGCACAACTGCCCTGGTGACACTCCATGAGGTCTCATGGGCCTGAGACACGCTCCAGACACAGCCCTGGTACAGGATGATGACAACAGGTACCCACCAGCACGTGGTGAGGACCACAAAACCAGAGACAGCCAGCTACACACAAGCAGGAGCAGCCCCCAGGAGAGATCTGCTCCAGGAAAAGCCCAGGGGACCACAAGGACATTGCCCAACTCACAGAACTACATGGAAACAAGGTAGGGGAAAAAAGGACTAGGAAACAGCTAGGAAGAATTCTTTTTTTGTTTTCTTT
Source organism: Melospiza melodia melodia (assembly GCF_035770615.1). Taxonomy (NCBI): domain Eukaryota; kingdom Metazoa; phylum Chordata; class Aves; order Passeriformes; family Passerellidae; genus Melospiza; species Melospiza melodia. The sequence continues at coordinate 4,023,488 of NC_086197.1, read as the reverse complement.
GTTTAGTTTGGTTTTTGGCAAGTTTTTTTGTTTGTTGGTTGGTTTGTTGAGTTTTTTTAATGCTTTTACTACCTAAGCTGCTCCTACAAGCACCAGCAATCCCAGCCAGGCTACAAGGCAGAGCAGGCTGAGCTGTTCTCTCTGTTGCCTAAGGAGACAGGAGGAGGAGGGTGAGGAAAAGCCACATGCACCACAGCCATTTACCTTGGAAATATTAGCAAAGAGAAAACTTTGAGAAAGTGACAAACGGGTCTTCTTTTTAAGCATGAAAAGTGAAGGGAAGAAGAAGGGAAGGGGGGAAATCAGGTGACTGTTCAAAAGTGCACGTTGGATCACAAAGCAAGCAAAAAGAAAAGAAACCATCACGCCAGGTAGTCCCACATCTACTAGCCACCCTAGGTGTCCCCTGGTCCTCCTGGATGGGGATCAAGACCCCAGCAGTGAGGGCTGATGCAGTAAAGCTCCCATACCAACCCAGGCTCATGATTCAAGCTGTGACAGAGGCACTTTCCACCTCCCCAGCCCCTTACAGGTGGTGACAGTGAGGGACAAAGCAGTGTGCAGGACAGCAGCCTCCCAGAGCTAGCAGCAGTGTGAGTGTCACCAAGCCTTGGGGTTGGCATGTCCCCATGGGTGACACAAAGCCCACACTAGGAGAAGGACACAGGCTCCCAGCAGCTGGAGATTTAAACTTGCTGCTGCTAGCCTACACCTGGTGTGGGTAAAACCATCACTGCCTGCTCCAGCAAAATCTGACACATCCATCTCCAAATTCAACACCTGAGGGTGTTCCCAGCCTCCCAGCCAGCACCAAGGCATGCAGTGCCTTTTGTTCCAATAAACACGTGAAAAGGGTGGAGGGAAGGATAGACAAAACCTAAAATGCTTCCAGAGCAACCCAAGAGGAGCAGGTCTCATCAGGGGCTTTCCTGGCCATGAGCAGCAAGGGGAGGATCACAGGCATGCAGGCCATGCTGAGCGACTCAACTTCTGCACTCAGTGATCTCACCTAACCCAGCCACCAGCAAAGCCAAGTGCAACAGTCCCAACTTCCCTTTTCTCAAAAATGTTTACTCTAAAAGGGGAAGAATTATGAGATTCAAAAGCTCCTACAGGCAAGCAGGGCTGAGCTCTGGCCTGGCCACAGTAGAGCAGATCCCTCCATCTTCAGCCCACCAAACAACCCAAGCCAGGGATGCTCACAGGCTGATTTAAACTGTCCTCAGAGGGCAAAAAGACCCCCTGTACACTACCCAGTATCAGCTCTGCCCCAAAGTCTTCCCAGTCTTTGAGAAGGCCTCTGAGCACACAACTGCTGCTCTCAACTCAATGTAGCATTAACTCAGTCCAAAGGCTTCAAATTTACCCAGGAGCTGTCCTGTTCCTGTTCCTCAGGGATGTAACAGCCCTAAGCCAAACTGCCAGAGCCTTGATTATTCATCATTAACGCATGAAATGCTCATGGTGTTTTGCTTTCTTAACAGAGCCAGAGAAGGACAAATTCCATTCACTCTGCCCACAACACCTAGGCTGGCTGTTTCCAAAATCCAAGTTTGTAGATGGCTGGTCCCCCCCAGGATCATCCAGCTCCAGAAAACACATTGCTGAGAAGGTCAGAAGCTTCTCAGATACCTCTCTGGTGCTATCACTCACAATCCAGAGCCCTCAGGAAGGACAGAGCACCCAGGTCTCTCACCTACAGTACAACATGCTATCACAGAGGAGACAGCTCCAGGAAAACCCAACAGCATCTCCAGCAGAGTGAAAAATCATAATTTGCCTAATTTCACAACAAAACTGGGACATTCCATCCAGCTAGGATATAAACCAGCACCCACACTCTCCTCTTTACCCTTCCTAAAACAAATCCCCCCCAAACCAGCAGAACATTAACTCCATGAAATCCACACCCCGTGCGGATATTGCAACAACAGAACAACCCAGCAGGATGGCAAGAGACATGGAATAAAAGGGTTGGAAAGGGGAATAAGAGGCAAGAAGGTACTTACAGGCATGCCTTCCCTAGTAAAGGCTGCAGAGAGACAGAGAGAACAGAGAGAGGTGTCAGTAACTCTGTGCCACACCGGGCAGAGGACAGTGGACAGCAGCGAGGGGCACTGGGCAGCCAGAGCTGGCAAAAGGTTTTTTTGTGAGGCTCAACCAGCCCAGGCAGAGCCCTGGGAGCTGACACAGACCCAGCTGTCCTGGGAGGCTCATGCAAAGCAGCAACCAAGCAGAGCAGTGGTGGAGCACGGATCCATTCCTAACCTGGGCAAGGAGGGGACATCACACCAACACAGACAGCAGGGAGAGGGGCTGGGCAAGACAGCCACATCCAACAGGCAGCTGGTGGGGAGGGCAGCATGGCAAAGGCTCCTGTAGATCATACAGGACTCCTCAGTGAGCTTAGGAGAGGGGTTTGTGCCTGGGAAAGTGAGCAGCAAGCAAGGCCTCTCTTCCTATGTGCCTTCATGGGTGGGTGACAGAGGAAAGGACACGTGAGCACCATGGCAGGGTTTCACCCAGGTTCACCACACCAAGAGCCTTCTACTCAATTTTGGTCCATTTTGCCTACAGCTCCAGCATGAAGGAGACCCTTCCAGCCAAAGATGCGTCTTGGCAGCAGCTCTTCCTTCAGAGAAGCACAAGAGAATTTGATTTACTGCTATGGCCAGGCCTACAACAGAGCCAAGCACACCCAGAGGTAGGGAAGGCACGAGCCCTTTGTTCCTGCTCACTCCAGGGAGGAGCCCCCTCAGGAGGCTGATAGCACTAAATTAAAGCAGCCTAGAGCTTGGTGGAAGTTGATGGCGCTCTCAAAACCCAAGAGAGGATCAACAGCGACCCAAGGCAGGGAGGGGCAGCAGCCATGGGGAGGAAGATGCATCTCAGACAGCAGCACAGCTCACGACAAGTGCAAGCAGCTCCTCAGCTTCAGGAGTGACAGGAGGACAACAAACAATAAAACAACGAGAACAACAACAAAAAAAAAAAAAAAAAAAAAAAAGGAAATAAGGGAAAAAAAAAAAAAAAAAAGAAGAGTTCAACTAACTTGTCCCGGCATCTGCGTGGGCACTTCCTGAGGAACACAGCCTGGCAGGGCAGGAGAAACAGCCACATGCTCCTCCAAGCTGTTGATGCGAGGTTTTTTGGTGGGCTCAGGGCTTGCTAGAGGGGTAACGCTATTACGTCTCATGAGCGGGTTAGGTCCCTTCTTTGCTTCCTAAATTAAAGTGAGACAAAGAAAATAAAAGTAAATATAAAAAAATAAAGCAAAATAAAAGGGAAAAAGGAAGAAGGCGACAGTTATAAAGGAAAAAAAAAAAAAGAAGCAAGTTGCTTTGGTTTTCTTAGTTTTAAATCTTAGAGTGGTCTCTGCTTTTCCCCACAGTCACTGTCCATCAGCAAAGGATGCACTGAAAGTCTCTGGGCACCAAAAAATCCCTGATGCCAAATGCTTAAGAGCACAGAAGGGGAGGGGAGGGAAAAAATGGCTCTGCACTCAGATATGAGACAGATTTTCTCCTTATCTGAGTCTCAGCTGACAAAAAAAAGTAGCTACAGGTAGCTGAACACACCCAGCAGCCAACAAGCCGTGACTCTGCAGGACACAGAGGTGCCCATTGGTCTCCTCCTCGAAGCTGGTCCCTCCACCCAGAGAGAGGAGTGAAAGCAAGCAGAGGGAAGATGAGCCAGCCCAGGCTGATCAGGAAGATCTGGGGCATGGGAGCAGAGCAGGCAGCGAGGGTCAGCACCACGCCAAGCTCCAACTCAAGCAAGGGGGATGGAGGCAAAGCTGAGCATGGGCACCCAAGCACTTGGCACTTGTCTCACCCTGTCCTAGCCAAGGCCCTGCTGCCATCCCCACAGAGGGTGGCAGAGCAGGACATCAGTGTCCCCGTGCAGGGGGAAGGACTGGCTTCCCCCCACAGCTGTGGGGAGGGACAGGCAGCTCAGGTGCTGCCACCTGACAGGGGAAGCAAAGGAAAGGAGATGTGGGCCAAAAGCATCACTTTGGGCTCCACCACTAAGCACAAGTTGGAAAAGTCCCAGCATCTTGGGACATGGGTGCTGCCCACTCTGTGTGGCTGCCCAGCCCTGACATTGAGTTTTGCATCCTCCAGTTCTGCCCTCTGAGCTCCAGTGGAGCACTTGGCAGACAGACAGACCCAACCCTACAGGAATTCTCCACAGCACCATCCCCAGCCCAGCACTGCCACCTCCCACCCTGCAGAAGGACACAGAGCCACGGGCATACCAGGAAAACACCCTCAGAGGCAGGGCAAGCACTGAGCCCAGGCTCTGCCAGCCACCTGGGACACCTGGGAGAAGTCACCTTCTCCACCATCCACAGCTCCACTCCCTGCTTGGGCCAGTGGATGACCATGCACGTGGAAGTCAGAGACCAGGGAGGAGTTTTCCCTGGGCAAACACACTGGGAAGCAGGAACATGCAACAGTCCTGTTCCCTTGGAAAACCCTCAGCTGGCCACGACTTTGCAGAGCAGGAACACATCTGATGCTCCCCGTCTTCCAGCAGCACTTCCAAGCACCCAGCTGAGCAATCTCCCCATGCCCACCACCACCCCAGGCAGGATTTGGGCAGTTCCCACTGCCAGGTGACCACAGGGGACAGGAGGGGGACACCAAAGGACAGCTCCAGGGAAAAGCAGCACTCACCTCTGGCCGATCTCTGTGGGTGTTGACTGCTTCAATGTTCAGGGAGATGGATTCCACCCGGCAGCCTGCACAAAGGAGCACAAAGGGACAGATCAACAGGGCCAGCAGGCACAGGATGCTCCCAAGGGTCCCAACCACAGATCCCTGCTCTTCCCCCAGACAGCCTGGAGTCAGGAGGAGGGACAAGTCAACCCCCCGGCATGTTTAGGAAGGTCTCACTCACCATAGGCTACCGGGGTCAGCTTCAACACTGTGTGCAGGGGACATTTCAGGTAGGGCATTTCATCTGCAGAGACAGCAAAGCAGGAGGGTTACCTGAGCAGGAGGCTCAGACACCTTCATCCCACGCCACAGAGATGCACACTGCTGTCACAGACACATTTTATGAAAAATACTAAGGAAAGTATTTTTCCTCCTGAGAAGCTCAGAGACCTCAGGAACAACATGTAAACAATTATTATCTGCTGCTGTGGAATGCAACAGGTGCATCTGGGATTGGTCTCATGTGGTTGTTTCTAATTAATGGCCAATCACAGTCAGCTGGCTCAGACTCTCTGTCCAACACACAAGCCTTTGTTATCATTCCTTCTTTTTCTATTCTTAGCTAGCCTTCTGATGAAATCCTTTCTTCCATTCTTTTAGTGTAGTTTTAATATAATATATATTATATAAATAATATATTAATATATAATAATACAAATAACAATATATAATTAATAAAATTATATAATAATGTATCATTAATATATAATAATATAAAATAGTAAATCAAGCCTTCTGAAACATGGAGTCAGATCCTCATCTCCTCCCTCATCCTAAGACCCCTGTGAACACCATCACACCCTGCAGGATGTGAACAACCCAGAGCTGTATCCATCATCCCTCATCCTCCCAGGGACAGGGAGCTCACCTGCACTCTTGTCCAGGAAATAGGCCAGGAGACAGCGCATGACAGCCTGGTGGCAGATGACAAGGACGTTCTCTTGCCTCTCCAGCTCCATGATCACTGGCTCCAGGCGCTGCACCAGGTCCTGGTAGGACTGGGGAAGAAAGGGAGGGAGGTGAGGCATGGAATCAATGCAGCGAGCATCCCAAAGAAACAACGGTCCTTGTCTTGGTACACCTCCTGATTCCGTGCCTCTGAGCAAACCAAACTGCTGAAGACAAATAAATCCTCATCCCCAGGCTGCTCTGGAACTTCTAATTCTTCTGCAAGAGAAGGAGGCATTCACATCTCACTGAATCACAGCTCAGGCCTGGAGAATTAATTAAGGGAAGCAACAAGGGCTTTGAAGACAGAGCCTCTCCATCATCTTGACATCTGATTTGCTACAGGATTTCAAAGTTCTGAGAAGTCTGGAGCAACCTGAGAAACCCCAGAGTTTTGAAAGGCCTCATAAAAACCACAACAGGCAGCCAGAAGGAGCCCCAAACACCCAGAGTTGGTGTCTGAGATCCCCACATATTCTTCTGTCAGATACAGGGTGGTCATGAGGATGCCTCCAAAGATTTTTCTGCAATGTCTATAGGCATGACTTTCAGTTTGGGGATAATCAGCTCAATTCACAGCCTAAAGTATCATCCAGAACTGATGTCAATTCCCACCTCATTGTGTCACACCCTGAAAGCAGACTGCCAGGAACAGAGATATTACCATCAACCCTTAGGGAATGATACCGAGAACAAGGTGAAAATTGCTTTTTTTGGAAATGAAAGGAAAGAAAATTAGGCCAGCACAAAACTGCCAGCGGATATAACAACGGGAGGTTGGACTAGAAACCTCTAGAGACCTTTCCATGTTAATTTGCTATAAAGTCAGTGGGACTGTTTGTTAAGTGACATATTTCTTAGTGAGATCTTCATATAGCAAGATTTTGAAAGAGCTCAAGGTAGAGGTAAACATGAGCCCTGCTCTCTTTTAATTTTAGTTTCTTGGAGCACCCACTGCTCCTCTGCTCAAGAGTAGAAGACAGAATGAGGAAAAAAAGGCCACATTTAAAGTACAATCCGTGCAGACTTTGTCCCTGCACACCTACCTCCCCAGAAGGATAACGGTAGTAATATTTATCCTGGTCACGCAGAGCAAATTCCTCTGGGTGCTGCTCCCTGATTTCTTCATAGGTCATTTCTTCACACACACCCTGCCAGGACAGGAAAGCAAGAGGTTACTGGACATGCCCTCAGCACAGCCTCCAGACAAAACCTCTCTCTCTCTTTTGAGCAGCTGTTGTGGCTGCACAGATACTCACAGCATCAATCTCATTGAGTGCCTTCCACTGCTCATAGGGCAGCTGGAGAGCTTCTGCTGTTTGGATTGTCCTCTTTAGCTGACTGGTCCAAATTTTGAGGTCTTTCAGGTTCTGCTCTTCCACAAATTTGTTCAGTGCCACTGCAAACTGTGGGACATAGAAAAAAAGAAGAGATTGATTGCTGGTCCACAGCTTCCTTTGTTCCCTATTCCCAGTAAGTGCTGCCTTCCACAGGCACAAAGATCAGCCTAATGCTCTGAGGGGAAGGGCAGCCATACATTCATTGATCCCCAAGAGCTGCAGATGGATCCTCAGCAGCCCAGCTGTCATCAAATATGCATTTTATAGACGAGTAATGGAATGATTGACTCTCACAATTAACAGACAAATATCATGTATATAGGTTAAGAAAAGTTTTATAGTTTTATAATTATGTTTTACCCCCTCATGTGGTTATCAAGGGACATCTGGGAGGGTTGGCTTGTCACTGTGGTGACACCTGACCTCCAGTCAGAATTTGAGGAAGTGATCTCCACCACTGGACAGCGAAGGTGGAGTAAATATCTGGGGTGCTGCAAAGAGAATCCACCAGATTCTCAGATGTTCTCAAGAGTGGCTGCTTTCACAGTGGACAAATGGGATGTGTACATCCAGGAGCCAAAAGAAACAGATCTTCCACAACTGCAGTGTCCATGACAGAACAGCTGGGTCTGTGCCTGAGGAGCTGGAGAGTGCATTCCAGCCAAGCAGCAGGTTCTCCAGCACATGAACCTCAAATCCACACTGCCCAGGATGCTGGAATCATGGAAACCTTCTGGTGACTCAAAGCTCAAGAGAAGCGTTTGTGTCCCAGCTAAACCTGCAGCCCTGCTTGTGGCAGCTGAAGTTTAAGTGTATTGATACCACTAATCCAACCTGTGCAAGCTGGTTCACTGCACCACAATGCCAAAACCAGTGGAAATGCCACTTTTCTCTTGTTCTACTGCTGTTTCTGAAATAGGAAAGTAGCAAAGAAGGGGTTGATGGACAGAACTTTGGGAGGGGTTGAAGGATTAAAAGGGAAAACCTCCATTGTTAAGTTTTCATCGTAACTTTTTTTTCTCTATCCAGTCTTCTGTTGTATTTTCAATAAGGTTTAATAAACCCTGCTAAACTATGAGTAACCATTCCTCACACATTTAACCCAAGGCACTGCACCTACTGCAGCCACGGGGGGACATTTTCCATCTCCCTCACCTTCTTGCCCCTGTTGGAGAGGCCAGAGTCGCCTCCAATCCTGCCCTTGAGGTTGAACTCGCTCTCCCCGTGCCGGCAGAGGTAGATGGTGCGGGGCTGGACGTGGATGTTCATCAGGTAATAAACAATCCTGCTCTGGATGTGGTCCTGCACCCTGTTCACCAGGAACCGCCGGCCCACGTCGATGACTTTGATGAGAGAAAGTTCCCTGGGGACAGACAGAGACTCTCTATTGTATGTGTGTGTGTGTATATATGCATATAATATAAATAATAATATTATATTAATTATATATCTATATGCAAATATATACAAATATATATTCTACATTATATAGTTATTTTTATACACATAAATTATATTTTATAGTATCTATATATTTTTATATATACTTCATATATTGATATATAAATATATTATTATATTTATATATAAATATATAATATATATTTTATATATTATATACATTTAACATATATCTTTATATATTTATATATATTATATACATGGATATATATGCATTCAATACACAAGTCCAATATTTCTTAATTTCTCATCCTTTCTGTAATGATAAGGTCTGATTCCAACTTAGACCCCTCAAATCTGCAAAATAAGAACTTTCTGCTTTTCATTCTTCTGTCTTTCCTCTTTTCCATAAAGTTATTTTTCTTGAAAGGGCAAAAAATCAATTTTATTTTTAAACAGAGATGAAAATCTTAATGAATAAAATGCACAGGTTAGGGATCTTGATTTCTTTTGCCCAATAGCTCCATATTGCTTCTGTGACAGGGAGCATAAGAAAAATTAAGTAATTTCACAATGTCAATTTATTCCTCCCATTTATTTAGTGTTATTTCTTAACATAATCACAATCCCACATCATTTGCATTGATTAGAACAAAACACTACAATATACTGGAATAATTAATATAGATATTAAAAGAGTGGCCATCATGAAAAAATATATTCTTTTCAATATTCCGCTTTGGAAGTTCAGGTTGTCTTCTGGCACAGGCATAACCTCTATAAATGTCACTTCAGTTAACACCAGCTGAAAACATCTGGGCTGCGACACCAGATGTGGCATCACGCAAGGTTTCAACCTGCATGATTCTCTTGTAGCTGCTTCCTTCTGGTTTACAAGTTCTCCAGGGAGCACTTTTCCCTTTTCCTGCTTTCCTGTCATTCTCCAAAGCAGCGGCCCTGTGAGTTCTCTCTGCCCATGTAATCACCCAGCTCAAAGGATTTCCTGCAGGCTATTTTCAGCAGGGAGCCAACAGGTAGTGGGGATTCATGGAGAGCTGAATAGCAGCAGTGTAATCACCACCCCTCCCCTTGCAGCAGCAAAGAGGATTAAACAGGACTAACAGGGAACATGCTGCTCCCCAGGACAGGGACAATCCTCACAGGGCACACAGGAGTGTTTGTGAGCTTGGAGAGGCTGGGAGGTGCCTGCAGAGTCAGGCAGGACAGCAAAGCTCTCCCAAGGCACACAGGCAGGAGCCACAGGGCTTGCTCAACCCTGTGCTTTGAACCAAGCTGTCCCTTCCCTTCACTGAGACAATGAAAAAAGCACCTCAACCCCTCCAACTTAAGTGCTTTCCCAAAGCCTTTGTATCTAGACCTGCAGAACAAGGTTGAAAACAGCTCATCTGAGCCCAGAAGAGCCTGGCAAGGCATCAGTGCCCATTTCCCTGGCACAGGGCCTGGGGAAAGCAGCATTTTCCTATGAAACGCCTGAATTCAAGCTGAGGCCTGGCCATAAATCATTCTAGCACAGTCAGATGTTTGAAAACAAAGTGAAATACAGCTCCACCCTTCCCTGCTGCTCTCCTGGCAGAGGGCAGGTGCTCAAGGCAGCTCAAAGTCAAGGTCTCTCACCTGTCATAGTCATCAGGGTCGAGGGGCTGGTAGCTGGCTTGGTAACAATTGATCCTCTTCATGAAATCCTCCATGGCATCAGTGGAATTACAGTCCCGGTAATCTGGGCTGGACAATTTCACTTCCTGGAACAGAAATAAAAAAAAAAAAAACATGCCACAGGGAGAGGTTAGGAAGCTTTCCAAGCCAGACAATGCTAATCTGGAATTTTGAAGTCAGGCCAAGATCCAGTGATTAGCTGAAACTAAGTGATGAGTTCTTTATAGTCATCACTCATCACAATGCAGAAAAGAAGCAAATTAGACCCAAAACCAAGCATCAGGTGGGAGAATTTGCTATCAACCATTGCATGATTAGTACAGAAACCCACCAATCCACTCCCATTCTCCCAGAAGTTAGGCTAGCACTGCACCACCCAACAGCAGGAAAGCTGAGCTTCCCAATGGCTAAAAAACCCCATCAGGTTCAAATTCAAGCTGAAAAAGGCAAGTGCATGAACTTAAACAAGATCCTTATCCCAGCTCAGCAGCAGGACCCTGAGATGGCAACATTTAACCCCTTCTTGTGCATTATTTGCTGCAAGCTGTTGGGCCGAAAGACACTACAAACAGGCAGTGTGAATATCTACAACTCTCATGGACTAATTCCTGCCTGAACTAATCTAACAGGCCGCTTTTCCTGAAGATTTGGGTTTGAACAGCATTACACACTGGTAACTTCACAAGCAGTCCTGAAACCAACAGGATAACACTGTGGATCAACACATGTGGCAGCATCCCAGGCCTGGGGTGTATTTTCCACACTGATCCCAGCACTAAGAGCACCATTCATCTGCAGTTCCCTGTGGGGCAAAATCCCATGCTCAGCTAGGAGCTGATTCTCTCACCCTTCAAGCATTAGTTTCCAAATAAAGGGATTAAAATCCTCAAAAAAAAAAAAAAAACATCCAGCTTGGGGAGGAAAAAAAAAAGTAGCAAACAGAGCATTTTGTTGTAGAAAAGGCTGTATGCAAAAAGTTGGTCACTGGGATAAGAGCTCCCAGCAGGAGCAAAAGACACTCTTCAGCCCCTGGCTGGCAGCACAGTTTGCCTCCTGTGAAGCCTTGTTGGCTGCCTCCAACCACCTTTTTATCTTCCATGTGCCTCAGCAGAGTTTCCAGGATGATCTGCTTCACTTTCTTCCCAAACACTGATGTGAGGACCGCACCTGTAGTCCCCCAGTTCTGTCAGGGCTTTGTTTTTCCCAAATCAATTCTTGTCTGAACAGCCAATCTCTGGATTCCTCCCAGGCTGCCTGTCCTTGCTTCCATCCTCTCTCTAGGCTTCCTTTTAGTGTTTGATTTTGAGTTTGCCCAGGAGCTCCTTGTCCATCCTGGCATTTTTGATGGCTGCGTCACAGCTGAACTTGGAGAAGATGACCCTTGAACATGAACCAGTTTTCTTGGGCCCCTCTTCCCTCCTGGGCTTTTTATCCCACAGTACTCCAGGCCAAAACCTGCTTTCCTTTCATCTCACTTGACAGCTGCTGCAGCACAGGCTGCCCTGGAGCTCCACATTCCTCAGCAGCCCCTCCTTGCAAGGTGCAGCACAGAGCAAACAAGGACAGGTGCTGTCACCTGGAGAAGGAAGTCACCAACACATTCCAGGAACCTCCTGGACTGGCAGTGCCATGCTGGGCTGTCCCTCCAGGCTGGCTGAAGCCCACCATGAAGACCAGAGCTTGTGAGGGTGATGCTATTCCTATCTCTCTATGGAGGGAAAGCAAAAGCAGGACATTCCCACCAGTGCCACACTTACCATAACGTTGGTGGCAACCACGTTGGGATCATTGCAGACAGATTCAATGAAGAACACCTGTGAAGCAAAGCAGAGCTCAGCTGAAAGCCACCAAAATAAGGTTTATAACATTCAACCAGCTCTTTGCTCAACCCAGCCTCCTCCCTGCTGGGCCAGAGAGCTCCTCCTCTGCCCCACTGCCATCCTTTCCCTCCCCACGGCTCAGTACAGGGAATGAAGGAAGATTTTCATGTTTTTAATCAAACCCAGCAGTGAAATCTCCCTCAGACAGGAGCAGCATGAGGATAACACATGAGTTAGACAAGATACACCAACTCTACACCACAGTGGGCCTCACAATGCAGGCACCAGACCCATGGCACCAACCTTGAACCCGTTCTCTTTGGCGAAGTTCAGGATCATCCCTCTCCTCTCCCTCGTGGTATTGGTGGCATCAAAAACCTTTAAAAGCAAAATATCTCAATTAGCACCACAAGGGCCTGGTTTCCCAGAGAGCCCCTCCTCAGAGGAGGGACTGCAGAGGATGTTTGGGGTCAGCACAGCTGCCAAACCCCAGAGCACATCTGGAGCTCACCGCAATCTGCCCGGCCTCCTCCGTCAGGTACAGCTTCACATCCCTCAGGGCAGCCATGGCACATTGCCTGCAAAACAGGGACAGACTTGTGGCCCTGGGGTCCTCAGGGTGTGGAGGACACCCTGAAGTCACCAATCCCACACGGATTCAGTTTTGAGCCCTCAGAATCCTTGGGAGAAAATCAGAGCCCAACTCTGAATTTCAAGTCCAGGGGAAATTCAGAGCCCAGCTTCTCTGTCCATCAGCCCCAAACTGGGTAACTCTGCTCCCAGCCATGGGCCTCAGCACCATGTGGGGTCAGGGAGCCCACCCTCACCTCCTGACTTTCATGGCCTCCTCGTTGTCAGGACGGAAGAAGTCATAGGAGCTGTAATGCTTCACGGCCTCCCGGCGGTACTCCCCAACGTTGAAAACTGGGTGGGAAAAGGAAAAAAAACAAAAAAACAAACCATAAAAATGAGGGACATGACTCAGTTGTGTACCTTCTGCAGTTAAAGCAAGCTGGGGGCACAAAATTACATCCTAAGGGCATCCCTTGGTCTTCAAGGTGAAGGAGAGCCCAGGATACGAAAACACAGATATTTCTATTTGGCCTGTGGGATCTTGGAAATGTCTCCCACTATCTTTCATCTCCCAAAGCAGTGATCTAGAGGAACTCCTGAGGACCAGACCTCCTGCTTTCCCCTGGCAGCCAGTGCAGGCCTCACCTTTTGTGGGGACACCGATCCAGTTGAGGTAGCGCGTCAGCTTCTTGGAGATGTAGGTCTTGCCACGGGCTGGGAGGCCAACCATGACTATCACAGTGGGGGAGTTGGCAAGCTGAGGCCCACAGGCTGCAAGGAAAAAGAACAGGAGCTGTTAATTCCCTGCATTGACCCAACAAGGCACTTGTTTTCATCTGGACTCCTTCCAAGTGCTTCAGCAGCTGGAGGAAACATGAAAGCCACATCCTGATGGGTGCAAAGTGGGCAAGGAGCCAGCAGCTGGCCCAGGCTCTCTGGAGAGCCTCTGTGCCTCAATTTCCACATTTGCAACCAAAATAAATAAATAATTTAAAGAATAAAATTCAAAATCAAGGCAAGCACAACTTCCCATTCCAATGGCTTGGCAATTCCATGAAAAGCTCAATGACAGCCAAGGATTTTGGACCTGTCCCTGCAGCAGTGTCAGTGCTGAAATACCAGATCTGGTCCAGATCTTCACCCACAGAAAGCATCTCCTAAAATGTTTGACTAAATTTCCAGCTGACACACAACCAGCTAACTGGACTTTCTGAAGACAGACAAGGCAAGAGAACCACAGAACTAGCAGCATTTAAAAGCAGATATCCAAGTACATTTATCCCTTTTTTCCTTGCAAACCTAAGCTCGGTTGTTGGGATTTTTTTGTGGGTTTTTTTTTTTTGGTTGGTTGTTTTTTGGGGTTTTTTTGTTTGCGTTTTTGGGGTTTTTGTTGTTGTGGTGAAGAGGGTCCATGTCAAACAGCTGGAAAGAAAACCCATTGGCAGCATTTGCAGGACAGGTGGGACCCTGCAGGGGATTTCTCACCCACCCTTCCCTCCATGCACCCGGTGAGCACAGAGAGCTCATAGGAAAGGAATGCAGGCAGTGAGTGGCTGGTGGCAGAGCCATAAAACCCCATTAATTACGGCCGGGGTGGAGAGCTCTGCCTGCCTAACACAGCTGCCTGAGGTGGGACAGGGGATGCCAGGGGCACCCGGGGATGGACACGGGGGCTGGGGGAGGTTTTTGTCAGGAAAAGGGCAAAAAAACCTGAGAGGTACCCATAGAACATGCAAAGTACATCCCCTTTGAAGAAAATAAATAAATCCAGCAGCTGGAGAAACCAAAATTAAGGCCACAAGGAAGATTTATGGCACTGGTACCCACATGGAAGAGCCACCCATCATCTTCCCAAGTTTCTCACCAAAGCAAATCAGCAGGCAAGACATTAAAAATCACCTAAAATATGGTTTATTTTTTTGTTTCATTCCCCAGGCTGGAGCTGCCCTCACTCCTTCCCTTTGTGCAACCTGCCCCGTGCCCAGGGCTGCATTTCAAAACCCCAGGGCAGCTCCCAAAGGTTTTGGCAGCAAGTGCCAATTTTCTGTGCTGGGGCACAAGGGAGCTGTGCAACACACCCAGAAAAACACTTTCCCTGCTCCCACAATCTCACATCCTCATCCCAGCTATGGGTGCAGGTCTGCTTTGCATAAACCCCACACAATTATTAGATAAAGGGAGGAGGAAGGGATAACACCTGAATAAGGAAACTCTTCCTTTCCCTACCTGCCTGAGGACAAAGGGTCTCAAAGAGCAGAGCTAAGAGGATTTAGGGCCATTAAATAGCACTGCAAGAGTAAAGGGACAATGCTGGGCACTGTTCATGTCCCTGTGGCTCCAGGCAGCTGTGACAGCCCCAGGGCTGGCACTGCGTGGGCACACACGTGTCACCTCCAAACACCCAAAATTCAGAATTTTTTTCTGCCCTCGCACCATGGAACAGCACCTCCCCAAAACACCACAGCATCAGCGAGCAACTTTTCATCAGCAATCCGAGCCCAAAGCAAAAGTCTCCGGGAAACTTTGCATCAGGGATGAAACAGAACCCAGTGTTTTGCTCCCGGTGCTTCACAAAGGCCTCATTCATCATTTCTTTTCACCACTGCTGGGAAGCTATCAGGGATTTCAATGCATATTCATTGCTCCTTATCAACATCTCCAGCCAGGTAAGTCAAGGGCAGGGATGACTTTCAGGCTCAGTCGGGAGGGTATTTAACAGGAGCTTATCACTTTTGCTGTTCGCCAGAAAGTCAGTGGGTAGAAGAGAAAGAGGAAAAACAAAATATAAAGAACACCTAGCCCAAAAGGGAAGGAAATTTGCTTCTATAAAAAGCCGGATAGAACAGCCGCCTCCCCACTTGAGGCATTTTCACTGTCTCCTCCTAAGTATTCCCCAAACCTCCCCCAAGCCCGGACTGCCCGTTCTGTCGGTGCTATTTCATTTTCCCAGCTGCAATCCCAACACCTTCCCCGACCCTGCCCACCGCTGTCACCGCCACCGAACGGGACCGTCCCCGCCGCGTGTCCCCCGCCCGCCGAGCCCCAGGGACGGGGGAAAGCGGCCACAAGGACGGCGAGAGGCAGCGCAGCCCCTTCCCCGCCCGAGCATCCCCCTCCCCTCGCCGCCTCTGCCCAGCCAGCGCCTTCGAGGGCTCCCCTTTCCCAGCCCCTACGTGAGAGACGTGCGGCGTGACAGCAATTTAATGGACCGCCGTCGAAAGGGCAGCTGGAGGAAGCCCCGCGGCCTGCCCCGGACCAGCCAGCACACCGTCGGAGTGGTTCTTTCACACCCGGGATGCGCCATTCCCAGAGGATGCTCACACCCGGGATGCGGCCGCTCCCTCCAGGCGTCACGCTGGAAGTGGTCCCCGTTATCCCGCCCTTCCCTCCCACCCTCGCTCTTTGTTGCTGCTGAGGAATTAATAGCAGGTTTAAAATACCTCGAGTTAAAAAAAGAGCTAGCTAAAAAAAAGCCTAAAAACCCTCTTCTCACATTGCACAGCGTGGCTCGCTCCCACCCCGAGAAAATCTAATTACAAGCCACATTGTGTTATTAATAATCCCCTCGGAGCCTTAATATATCAAATACGTTAGTTTTTTTCCGCTACCAAAAGAGAGCTCTCGCTGAGAAACCCGGCGAACGAAGTGGCAAAAAACCATTGCGTGCACAAGGGATTTCTCTCAGAGGTGCCAGTCCTGGAGAGAAACCCAGCCACAGAGACACACGTGCAAAGCATTAAGCCGGGAGACGCTTTACCCCACTCTAAGCACAGCCCCCGGGCTGCCCAGATGTGCAGCCTGTTGCTGCAATCCCATTTCCTCGGCAGCTCCCGCATCCCAACATCTGCTCCAGGGCGCCTGACCCACAGCCACGGGCAGCACCAGCTGGCAAGTTCACTCCATGTCTATTTTTAAAAAAAAAATTATTATTTAGAAGGGGAAACTTTCCAGCCAAGGTAAATAAACATCGGAAGAGACTTTAAACGCCCGATGAAGGCAAGCAGCGGAAAGACTGATTCACGCAAAGCCACTTCCATCCCTCCTCGCCAGGCTGCGAGTGCCGCCCCGACCATCCCGGCTCCGCGCATTCCTGCCAGGCTCCTTTAGAGCTGGGAGTCGCACAACCGGCAGCTTGTCAGTGTGGCTGCTAAAGAGCTGCTTCCTGAGCTTTCGGACTGGATCACGATTCAAGATTTGCTTTATAGTAACACCGGGGTGACCCAAACATTTGTATATTGCGAGCTTCAGAGACAAGGGGACAGCAATGCAGGAGGTTCAGCGCTAATTTGTGCATTCCCCTCCACCTGCCTCCCCATCCCCTCGGGGTTAAACAGCAAACTGCACACGGCTGTGTCTGCTTGGAGTTTTAAATACATTGCCCTAATCCTCCCTGCATCTCCCCCCCAAAAAATTTTAACACGCTAATTGGACAGGATTTGGAGCAACCCGGTCTAGTGGAAGGTGTCCTGTCACATGGCAGGAGGGTTGTGGAACGAGATTATCATTACGGTCCCTTCCAGCCCACACCATTCATGCTTCCACCATTAACAAATCCCCGGGCGAGCCGCTCGACACGGCGCAAATCCCGGCTGCGAGGTGAACAACCGAGGTGAACAACCTCCTCCCTTCCCTTTTAATCCCAGCGCTGGCAGCGCAGAGTGGAAATGGGGCCACGCGAGTGGCGGCGGCACCTCCCCGCATCCTGCGGGGCCATGTGACAGCGGAATGCACCTTCCTGCCCTGCCTGAGTCACGGGATGGCAGCGCCGGGATGCTGGGGATGGGGCTGGGATGCCGGGGATGGGGGGATGCGGGCACCGCCGGGATGCTGAGGCTGGGATGCTGGGGATGGGATGCCGCGGATGGGGGGATGCGGGCACCGCCGGGATGCTGAGGCTGGGATGCGGGCACACCGAGGAGAAAGGATGCTGCAAAGAGCCCCGCCACGATGCGCGGAGAAAGGGGAAGAGTTCCCCTCCCCATCCATCCATCCCATCCCTCCATGCCATCCCACCGGGATGCTGCCGTGCCCGTACTCACAGCGGCGGGGCAGCGCCGGCCGGTTGTCATTGGGAAGCCAAATCTTCTGGATGCGGCTTTGCGTCAGCTCCATGGGCATTTTTAAAACAAAGGTCTTTTTGCGCTCCGCGTCCACCTTGATGCGTTTGAGGGAGGGAGGAGGAGAAATAAAAAAAGGGAGGGGGGAGGAGGTGGGGGAAAAATATGATAAAAAATAGAATAAAAAGGGGGTTTTGTTGCAGTCGGTGGTTTGGGCGAGCGGCTGCGGCGCTTTCGGATGCTGCTGCGAGCCTCGTGAAGGTTTTACGGCAGGAGGGGGAGGAGGAGGAGGAAGAGGAGGGCCGGGTCTGCAGGGCACAAAGCCGGGCAGGAATGGCCCCAGCGCAGCCGCTGCGCGCTGAGAGAGAGCGAGGGCGAGCCCCGATGGAAAGCGGGGTAGAAAAAAATATAGATATTAAAACAAAAACACAGGAAAAAAATAAAATATCTTTCCTTTTAAATCGGAAAAAAAAAAAAAACCAGCAAGAGAAGAAAGGCAGCAGAATCTCCACGCGAGGCAGGCGGGGAAGGAGCGGTGCGACAATCGCGGCTGCTGCTCGGGCCGGCTCCGCTCACGATGTGCCGGCAGCCGCCGCGCCGCCTCTTTCTATCCCGACAGGCCGGGACCGCCTCCGGGGCGGGGCGGGACGGGCCGGGCCGGGCCGGGCGGGCGCTGCGGCGCCGCCGGGGAGGAGGAGGAGGAGGAGGAGGAGAGGGAGGAGGATGGGAAGGAGAGGGAGGAGGAGGATGGGGAGGAGGATGAAGGCGCGGATGCCGGCGCGGCCCCTGGCGCCCCCTGGCGGCCGCGGCCCGCGCTGCAGCGCGGACAAAGGACGCGCTTTGTTCCGCGGGGGGAGCGCGACACCCACCCCGCCCCCACCGCGGGGATCCGGGGCGCGCAGGGGACCCCCAGAGCAAAATATTCACGGTCAAATAAATGCCCTATTTCATTTCTCGCGTCTTTTCAACCAACGAGGGGATGCTGTGTAAAATGATGCAAAATGATGTAAAATTATGGAAATTGAATTTAAGTTTTTAATGGAAAATGGAAACTCGGCAATAAAAAACTTTTTAAAAAATGCTTTAAAAATACAAAAAAAGGAGTAAAAGATGTAAAGAGAAAAATATTAATTAAATATTAATTAGGAAAATAAAATAGGGAATAGAGGTGAAAATAAGAAGGGGGAAAGGAAATTTTAAAAAAATTGGGAATAAAGTTGAACAAAATAAAAAAAATAAAATTAAAAAAAATTAACTATAGGCAAATAAAATAAAAAACAAATTTTAAAAATAAAACAGAGGGAGGGGGAAAGATAAAGGAACCCTAAGTACAACAGCGGTGGGACGCGGGGGGGCTCCGCCGGCGCGCCCCTTGCGCCGCTCACTCCGCGGCCGGCGGGTTCGGGCCGGGGGTCCCGGGGGATGCCGGGGGTCCCGGGGGGTCCCGGGGGGCCGGGGGATGCCGGCCCTGCGCTCCTGCACGTCGCTCACGTCGCACATGCGGTGCCGCTTGCGCCGCCTCCCCCGGAGGGGATGCCCGGGATGCGGCGGCTCCGCCTCCGCCCGCGGCCACCGCGGCTGCTCCGCCCCGCTCCGCGCCCCTCCGCCGGCAGCCGCGCTGGGGATGCTCCGCGGGAGCCTCTGCTCGCAAACGGGCGCAAAACGCTAATTTTTATTCAATGTTTTACAAATTTATTATTATTTTAATTTAATAATCTCGTTTCATTATTTATTATTTAATGTTTTAATAAAATTATTTTATTATTTTTATAATCGTATCATTTCACTACTTTTTTCTTTATTTTTTCATTTTTTCATTTTATTTTTTCACTGTTATTTTTTCATTTTATTATTCTTTTTTTATTTAATGTTTTAATAAAAATATTTTATTATTTTTATAATGTTAGCATTTTACTATTTTTTCTTTTTTCATTATTTCATTATTTCATTTTATTTTTTCGTTATAATTTACTTTTTCCTTTCACTATCATTTATTATTTAACGTTTTCATAAAATTATGTTATTATTATTTTTTCATTTTGCTATTAATTTCATTGTTCTTCATTATGTCGTGTTAATATACAATAAATAATAATATAAATATAATATAAATGTTAATATAAATATAATAATAAAAAATAACAATAAAAATATAGTAGTAGTAGTAGTGATGATGATGATGATGATGATGATGATAATAATAATAATAATAATAATAATAATAATAATAATAATAATAATAATAATAATAATAATAATAATAATAATAATCTTTTATTGGTTTATTAAATGTCTTAATCCACTCGCCAGGTTCCTGCAAGTTATATTTCCACTCTAAATTAGGCTGCAAACTGCACCCCAGCAATGCTGACACCCCCACACAGGCTCTGTTTGCAGCACAGAGGGGTTGGGACCACCCTGAAAATTCCTGTGATGGTGCCCAAACCCCCTTGTCCCCCAGCACTGATGGGGATGGTCCCACCTGGCATGGAGGGGTTTCTTTGGGAGGATTTTGGGAATTTGCCACAGCAGGGAAATGTGGGATTGTGTCACGGGTGGGAAGAGCTCTAGAGGTGGGAGCATCTGCTTTGATGGTGTTGAATACAGCAAATTTTGCTTCAGAATTTAAAGCCTGCTAAGGAGCATCTCAGATACCTAAAATGTTCAATAATCTTTTTTTACTTAGGGCATCTTCCTTCTCTGGAAGCAAAGCCTTGTATTTTTATAACGCATTTAGAAGGAAGATATTTCTGGCTAATTCCTTACATGGAGCCAAGATGAAGTAAAAAGTGCACAATCTTTCCCTCTCCTACACAAAGGGGAAAAAATATTCACAGGCAAAAAAAAAAAAAAAATTAAAAAAAAAATTTAAAAAAAGCTACTATGAGGGAGCTGGAAAAGAACCAGAGATTTGGGGTGTGGGAAGGAAGATGGGAGAGAGCTGTGAGTGCTCCAGTTGGCAAGGATGGGATGGGAGTGAGGCACAACAGCCCTCCCTGCACCACTCCGCACAAAATCCCCAAATCCTTCTAACATGGAGGGCAGCAGAAAGCCTGTTCCCAGCTAGAGCATGAGTCAGAAGGAGGACAAAAATTCACATGATTTTACAGGACGAGGAATTCAGGCATCATCATCATCATCATCATCATCATCATCATCATCATCATCCCCCTTCCCCCAGCAGCTCTCTCCCCTCTCCACATCTCTTTCCCACCTCACAAATCACCACCCCCACGACATGAAAAGGAGCCCGAAAGCGAAACCCTGCCTGAATTAAAATCACAGTCGCTTCAAATTAGATCCACCTAGTGACTCTTGGCTTAGAAACTCCCAAATAACTGGAGCGGAAAGCTTCGACTCCTAAATAAGTGGCCTGGATTTCAAAGGCACCAGCGCCCAGCTGCTGCCAGGGAGGTCAGCTGCAAGAAGCATTTCTATTTTTAAGGCACTTGCACCCTGGGGAGAGGGCAGGGATGGCACTTAGGTGCACTCAGAGGATTATTTTTTTCCCCCCTCCCAAATCGTGCTATGCAAAATCCCAGCTTCCTAAAAATAGCACCTGGAGTGGTAAATAAAACGCTGCTGGCAGCTGCTGCGATAAGAAGCCCAAAGGGGTGCTTAGCTCAGCGATTTTTCAGGAAATCAAGTCACTGGTGCAGCCTGGATGCTGTCAGGGGGATGTGTCAGCTCCTGGAGAGCCACCACAGGCACAGGGTGACACGGGACAGACAGACAGACAGGGATGGTGTCCCACGCCAAGGGACACAGGGTGGAGCAAGGAACCAAGCAGCCAGCGTGTGTGCCACACATACCCCAGTCAGGAACTGGCAGATGTTTAAAAATTGAGAAGGGACAGGGGTATAAATGCAATGCCAGGGTTTGAAATGTGAAAATCACGGGGGTAAACGGGAAAGAAATTGACCTTAAGAGTCCAAGGGATTAATGCAGCAGGTCCAGAGAGGTGGGAGAGGGAGGTACAAAAAGGGAAAGTCTGGAAGAGAAAGGGAAAGAGAGAAAGAGAAACTCAATTTTTGTGAGAATAGAATACCCAGCTCTTATGGGGTTTACATTCTTCAAACTTCTCTGAAACACCAAAACTAAAACCTCTCAATTCCCTCTTTTGTTCCACGGCTGCTCCAACGTCAAACTCACCTAGCAACCCATCCTGACACAGTGGCTCTGGATGCATCCCAAAATAACAGCTCCAGACCTCATTCTCCATCCCCTTTGGAAGAACCCACTGGTCACCAGCCAGCCTTCCCTCCTGTCATCAGAATGCCAGCACCAACTCTGACTAAGCCGTGATTCACCCTCCTCTTCTCAAGTCTATTTTTTTTTTTTCCAATTTATTTATTTGATTCCCTCTAAAGGAAACTTGGAAGGGAAGGACCAGTCACGTTCCTGCCTACATTCAGGGCAGCACACATCCTCTCCTTTGGATGTGCCTTTGGGAGGAGATGCCTGGTGGCATCCCAGTCACACATCCAGGAATTCTTTGCATGGTTTGGGTGCCTGGGAGCTGTGTGTTCATCTCTGTGTAGGTGCAGCCACACACTGTGCTCCCTTCATGTCAGGGCAGCTTCATCTGCAGCGCTTTCCAGCGTGGCCTTGGTTTATCGGCCTGGAATGTGGGCACAGAGCTCAGAACCACAGCAGGGTTTGGGTTTAAAGGGATTTTCAGGATCATCCCATCCCACCCCCTGCTGTAAGAAACAACTTCCACTATCCCAGGCTGCTCCAAGCCCTGTCCAACCTGGCTTTGAACATTTCCAGGGATGAGGCAGCCACAGATTCTCTGGGCACCGTGTGCCAGGGCCTCACCACACCCACAGGAAGGAATTTCTCCCTAATATCCCATCTAAATCTACTCTCATCCAGTTTAAAGCTGGTCCAAAGCGCTCCCTACCCCGGGAGAGTGGTTGCAAAAGTCAGGCAGCAGCTGCCCAGACTCTTATTAGTGCGTTAATGACATTGTCTTGCAACTGAAAAAATTATTCCTCTGGGCTGACCAAGGGGAATTTATATGGTTTCCAGGAAAAAAAAAAAAAAAAAAAAAAAAAACACAAAAAACCAAAAACAAAACAACACCAAAAAAAACACAAAAAAAAAAAAAAAACCCAAAAAAAACCAAAACCCTCCCAAAAAAAAAACCAAAAAAAAAAAAAAAAAAAAAAACCAAAAACCAACCAACCAAAAAAAAACCCCAAAACCAAAAACAAACAAAAAAAAAACCCACCCAACAACAACAGCAAAAGCAACAGAGAAAAAAAAAAAAAAAAAAAAAAAGAAGTGCTAAAATCTTGCAGTCACAAAAAATAATTTTAAATAGTGGGATACTGAAAAAGCCAAGAAAATTGTCTGCAACATTTTTCGGGGAATTCGATGCTTTCAAAAAGGTCAGGAAGGAAATCAAGTGGTTGATGTACCCCTCCCCTTGCCAGCTGGATGCTGAGTAGTTTTCACTGCTGATGGCACTTTCTTTGGAAGGACTTGAGAAAAAGCTGCCGCGGGTCAGCCTGGTGGCGGGGAGGGTGCTAAAAGCCTGATTTTATCAGGCTGATAAAAATGTTTGGAGGGTGCTAAAAGTCTGATTTTATCAGGCTGATAAAAATGTTTGGATTTGGAGAGGCAGCTGGAGTTCGCGGTCCTTTGCGCCTGCAGTTTTCAATTGCCTCCCTGCCCCTCGCAGGTATTTCTGTTCCAGCAATAAATAAACAGGGAACGAAGTGTGAACTGTACCTGCATCACCACCCTCCCTCTGCCTCATCCCACCCAGCTCCTGATGCCCGGGAGGGAACACCAAGATCTCCTGCATCTGTCCCTGCAATGAATTGGGGTGAAATTGAACAAGTTGTGTTTTCTTCCTCATTTCTTGCCTGTCACCTTCCTGTTTTTGCAGTCTCACGCTGCTTTTCTTCCTCCTGCCGCAAAGGGGAACAGAAACCAAGCTAAAACATCTCCTCACGATATTATTTGCAGACAGCAGCATTAGGGAATCACAGAATGGTTTGGTTCCCATTAGGGAATCACAGAATGGTCTGGGTTGGAAGGGACATAAAAGATTACCCAGATCCAACCCCTTGCCATGGGCAGGGACAGTTTCCACTGTCCCAGGCTGCTCCAAGCCCTGTCCAACCTGGCCTTGGGCACTTCCAGGGACCCAGGGGCAGCCACAGCTTCTCTGGGCACCCTGTGCCAGCACAAACCCTGTGCCACAAATAGGACACCTCTCAAAACACACAGATCACTCCAGACAGGGTTTCCTGCAGGGATTAGGGGTTCCTCAGCAGGGATTGACCCTGAAATCAGGGGGGCTCCTGGTCCCTCTGCAGCAGGGAGGGCTGAGCCCTGCCCGGGGCGCAGGATGCAGGGCAGGAACATCGTGTGCCCCAGAGCTCTCCCTCCTCTCCCCCACCAGTGCAGACACGAGTGCTCCTTCCTGGCTGTGCACAAGCCGCGCTGTTTTCAGCCTGTTGCACCCTCTAATTGCACCTGGTGTGCTCATGAAACTCCTTCCTCGGCTGGTTTTGAGGAATTCCAGTCATTGCTGACAGCACTGGGCGCTGGGACACCACGGGGCTGCCACAGCCTGCCTGTGGCTGCAGCTCTGCCTAAAAATAACCACAAGCAGAGGAAGGGGGGAAATTCAGCTTGTGGCACTGGGAAAGCAGGGCTGAGCCCCGGAGAGGGAAATCCCCACCAGGGCACAGGGCATTGCTCAGCCCGCTATCAGCCCCTGTCAGACACTGCACCCAGGGCTGGCCTTGCTTTCCTGGCAGCCAAGGACAGGAAAAGCCAGGAAACGGGTGCAGAAATGCAGAATTCAGGCTCATTCAGATGATATAGCGGGTTGGGGACCTGCTGGTTTTGCTCAGCCCTCTGCTCTGAGCTCCCTGTGTGGTGGCACTGCCACACTCTGAACCACGCAGGAACTCCTTCAAGTAAACTCCTCCTTGAAGCCAACACTCTGCAAAGGTGTTTGTTTGTTTAATTTCTTTTAGTTTAAAACTCTTCAGGCAGGAGGACAAGGGTTCAAACCTTATTTTCTTTTCAGTGGTTGGATTTGTGCCCTAACTTGAAGGTGTTTGGTTATACCTGCGTGAGTTAAAGGGTAGCAGGAAGGGAAATGGGAGTTATAAATGCAATGCCTGGCTCTGATGAATATGGGGAAGAAGGAAGGAGGAGAGCCTGGATTCAATCTCAATTTATCAAATTTAAAGTAAAATCAATCAAGGTTTCCTCCACTGTCCTCAGAGAGGTGGAAATGCACATCCAAATGTGTGTTGGATGACCCAGTAAATCTTAAGACCAAAAATGGAGAGGTGTACAATGGGTGTCCATTAGCCAGGACTGATGACCCCAAAGGAGCCTCCCAGATGGAGGTTCATATTTAAGAAAGGAGCTTTATTTGTAATTTTAAAAAATTATTACATTCCGTAGTTCTCAAAAAATATAATTTGGAGATAACACTCCGAAGCTGCAAATATCCATTAAAGCAGAGACATTTCACAAAGCTGGCAGGTCTGCTCAGAAACTGGTCCAGGAGGATTGAGCAACGTCCTGTGAAAGTTCCTGACTGTACAAGACTAGTGCAAAACAAAACTCACCCCATAAATGGGCTAAACCATAAAGATAATTGACTCCATAGGTGGTAGAGAGGGTAGATTTAGGGTAGATATTATAAATAAATTATTTACTGTGAGGATGGTGAGGCCCTGGCACTCAGAAGTTGTGGCTGCCCCATCCCTGGAAGTGTCCAAGGTTGGACAGGGCTCAAAGCAATGTATTTTTGTGGAAGGTGTCCCTGCCATGGCAGGGGTTGGAGCTGGATGAGTTTAAAGGTCACTTCCATCCCAGGCCATTCTGTGATTCTACGAAACACGGGTTTCTAAAAGTAGTTATGGGGTAATTAAATGGCAAGAGGTTGGGATATTCCAGTCTCAGGAATTTAATACTGGTTCTTCTTGAAATGAAACCTGGATGCAGAAGTTCAGGCTCGGGTCTTAATAACAGGGGTTAAAGGGTGCAGATCAGTCAGAGAGCCACAATTCAGGTTTTGGCATTGTCAGAGCTTCTGAAAAGACAATATTCACATTATCTTGGCACTGGGTTGAGCCTTCTACTCCCAGGTACTTTTAGTTACATGAAAGGAACACTTCCCTGTTTGCACTGTTATTTTAAGGTGTGAAATTCCCCACTGAAAATCCTGGGATTGCTTTAGGGTGTAAATCCACGGGCTGTTGGACTTGACCGCAGGTTACCTCATCCCTAATCAAGAGGCCACAGCCACCTGCGACAAGGCACTGATCCAGCAGAAAAACCCTGCTGCTCTGAGAGAAAAGTGTGTTTACAGGGCTGCTCTGTCCCCGCCGCCAGATCAGATGTTCCCTGTGCTGCTGCTGCCAGCAGAACTTGGCATGTGCTACCACAGTGCCTTCTCCGGGAAAACCAGCAGAATTACAGCCACGTGCTCATGTCGCAGACAACTTTCATGAAAAATCCTTTCCTTAGGATTTTTTCCTCCTGAGAAGCTGCGAGGCCTCAGGAACAACATGTAAACAATGGTTATCTGCTGCTGTGGAATGCAACAGGTGCATCTGGGATTGGCCCATGTTGGTTGTTTCTAATTAATGGCCAATCACAGTCAGCTGGCTCAGACAGAGAATCTGAGCCACAAACCTTTGTTATCATTCCTTCTTATTCTATTCTTAGCTAGCCTTCTGATGAGAACCTTTTCTTCTATTTTTTTAGTATAGTTTTAATGTAATATATATAACAAAATAATAAATCAGCCTTGTGAAACATGGAGTCAGATCCTCGTCTCTTCCCTCAACATAAGATCTCTGTGAACACAGTCACATGCTCACACCTGAACCAGACCTAATTTAGGATTTTAATGGTTTAACCTCAGCTGGGAACTCAGCCCCACTCACTCTGTCCCCCCCAGTAGGATAGGGGAGAGAACTGGAAGGTAAAAGTGAGAAAACTCATGGGTTGAGGTACAAACAGTTCAATGGGTAAAGCAAAGGCCACGTGCACAAGCAAAGCAAAACAAGGAATTCACTCCCCACTTCCCACAGGTTTCCAGTGATCCCCAGGAAAGCAGAGTTCCATCACATGCAGTGGTGACTTGGGATGGCAAACACCATCACCCCTTTCCTAAACACGACAAAAATGTAATATTTTATGGAATATTTTTGGTCAGTTTGGGGTCAGCTGTCCTTGCTCTGTCCCCTCCCAACTCCTTGTGGCCCCCCAGCCTCCTTGCTGGTGGGGTGAGGAGCAGAAAAGCCTTGACTCTGTGTAAGCCCTGCTCAGCAAAAAACAAAAACATCTCTGTATTATCAACACTCTTTTGGCCACCAGTCAGAATCACAGAGCAGCTCCTCTGGAGAAAATCAACCTCTCCCAGCCCAAACCAGCACAGTGCGGCAAAGCAACACAGCATTTTGGAGCTCTGATGGGAAGAACTAAGAATTCCAGCCCTCCTGTATGAGTAGATTGTTAGAGGATTTATTTTCATGGAGGTGCCCAGTGGCTGAAGCCGATTGTGCTTATGAAAACTTAATTCCCAGGTGGGATGCAGCTCTCCAGGTCTGCTGCCTGCAGGGCTCGGTGCTGGATGTGAAACCCCCCATGGATGATGAATCTGTTCAGCCCGTGATCCCCCTCCGGAAATCTCAGCCTGTCATTATCCCCTGGACTTTGCTATTGAACTGTTTCCCAACTTCTCATTACCACCCACCTTTCATTAAGAGCCCGGATCGTTATCTCGTCATTGCAGGTTATTAAATCCAACAACAGCAAAGGCTGTGGCCTTTCTGCCGCTGACTCACCTCATTATGTAACAAGCCCGGGCCAGTGACAACCTCAGCATCGTCATGGTGACAGGGAAGCCTCTAAAATACTTGTAGGCAATGATGTGGTGAAGTCAGATACACCAGAGATGCTGGGGAATCTCTTCAAAGTAATGCAAAAAAACCCTAAAACACCAAGCTCTGGGAGAGAGCTGGGTTTGTGTTTCTGAGCATCAAGGGGGATGTGCTTGTAGGCAGCAGCGGGCACCAGATTAATCACAGCCCAGGAAAAAAAGGGTATTTTTTAATCTCAGGTCTCAGTCCCCGCTGCTAATCAGTTTGGCTCCTGATGCAGGGCCTTTTGAAGCAGCATCCCAGAAGGATGTGCACTGCCTGGGAGGCTCGGATGGAAAGGCTCCCCTGAGGGATGCTGAGCAGGGAGGAGGCGTTGACGCTCTCAGCTCCTGCTGCTCTGCCTCCATCCACTGCAAAGCTGTGGGTAGAATTTGGGGAAGGATTTATGTAATTTTGGGGTGTCTACAAGGAATTGGTCACTTTTCACCACTTCTACCACCTGTGGAGAGAAATGGGCACTCATTTGCACAGGGAACAATCCAGCTGCCCTGCTGTGGGTACTGACTGCAAACCAGGGTGAGATGTGTCCTGGAGGAGTTTGTGTCCTCTGAGCACGGAGGGGAACTCGGAGCTGTGCCCGAAACCATTCCACACACATCTCAGAGCTCGAGGTGACCCAAACCACAGGTCCTTGTCCAACCCAGAGCCCCACGCAGGGAGGCAGAGCAGAGCTTTGCGTGTTGAAATCGCGTACGTGCCGAGAACCTTCCCACCCACACCTCAGCTCTGCGAGCACGCCTGCCCCATGGACAGCCTGCTCACCCCTGCTTCCTCACAGGGCTGGCACAACCCGGACAATGCTTGCCCAACAGGGGCCCACACGCTCCAGGGAGAGCCACTTTGGGACCAGCAGCACCCCCGGGGCTGAGCTGTGCCCTGGATCTGCCTCCCCAGGGGCTCCTCTCTCCATTCAAAACCACAAGGTGAGCTCCAAGTGTCCCGCTTCTCCAGAGTGCTGCCCTGTGCTTTTAAACTCCAGACCTGCAGGCACTGCTTGTAGGAGCTCTGTGAAAGACAGGTGAGAGGGAAAGTGTGGGGTCAACAAGCTGAAATTTAGAATAGTAAGGGCCAGGTTTGTTCCCATATCTTTTGCTGGAGCTCCTTACAGTCACAGTCTCTCTCAGAGAACCTCCAATTTCCTAACATCTCTCCTAACCAAGTTTTGGACCCAAATCACTGGAGTCAGATCACACAGATTGCTGGAATGCAGAAATTAAATAACCAAATTTCCTTATCATGGTTTTCTTAAAATTCTTCCACTTACAGAGCAATGATTTTAGTGCATTTAAGTCCAAGCATATGATTTTAATTTGTGTATTTCATTTACTTTTTTTCTATGCCAAGGAGACCTGGCTGGGGGAGAAAAAAATGTCTAAAATTATTAAAAAACATCTACAGAATTTGTTTCTTCTTTCTCTGATATTTTCCAATCAGACATGAAAAATATTAATGGAAAATGTCTCAGGAATTTTGGGGCAAGCTGAAACAATATGGGGAGCTTGCTGCCAACATATTTTCTCAAATACATTTATATTTTCCAACCCGCAATGACAAGCTGTTAACAGCTCCTTGTGGGGAAAAAAAAAAAAAAAGGAAAACTGAGCTGAATGTTTAGATTTCTGCCCTGGAGTTTAACAGGGAGCAGCAAAGCAGCATCTGGGTGCCTGGCAGGGGTCACAAGGAAAGATGCTGTGCTTCAGAGAATTGTGAGGGCTTCAGTTTTCTCCTAAATAATTGCTGTTACTTGAGCTGAGAGCCAGAGCCAGGAGGGCATGGCACAGGTGGAAACACATCTTGGCCTTTGATTATGACTCATCCTCACCGAATAAAACTGGAGATGGGGGAAAACCACTTTTGTTGTGTCTGCTTCAGCATTTCCAGCAACACCACCCGTTAGGGAATCACAGAATGGTTTGGGTTGGAAGGGACATAAAAGATTACCCAGTTTCACCCCTTCCACTATCCCAGGTTCTGCAAGACCCATCCAGCCTGGCCTTGGACACTTCCAGGGATCCAGGGGCAGCCACGGCTGCTCTGGGCACCCTGTGCCAGCACAAACTCTGTGCCACAAACAGGACACCTCCCAAAACAAACAGATGACCCCAGGACAGGGGCTCACCTCACATTTCCATCCCCCTGTGCCCCCCTGCACAGCTCTGGTGGGTTCCTGCTCCCTGCACGTCCCTGGGCTGACACCTGTGGTGACAGCACGGCCACAGCCCGGGTTTCACATTTCCCAGCCCAGCTGTTTACCCAGAGCTCAGCCCCAAGGAAAACAACTGCTAGACAAAAACAAGAGATCTGAGGGACACCCGACTCCTGGGCAGGCTTTCCTGCCAGCTTCCCTGTAAAGGAGAGCCAGGCTCAGGCTCAAGGCATGACCTCCCTTCAGTTCATGTTGTTGTGAACCAGGCTGGGACAGCGCCAGGCTCCTGATTGATGGGCACCTTTCACCCACTGCCGGGTGCCATGCTTGTGGTGCCTCAGGGGATCCAGCGTGGTCACTGGGGCACTGGGAGATACAGTCTGTACCCATGGAGCAGAGCCCAGAGCAATTCCCAAACCTGCCAGCCACGCAAAAACAGCTGTGGCTAAGGGGGCTCCCACCAGGATGGGTTGGTGTGACGGTGTTCACAGGGGTCCCAGGATGAGGGAAGAGATGAGGATCTGACTCCATGTTTCACAAGGCTTGATTTATTATTTTATTATAGATATTATATTAAAACTGTGCTAAAATAATAGAAGAAATTATTTAATCAGCTAGCTGAGAATAGAAAAAGAATGAAAACAAAAGCTTGTGGCTATGCCCTAACCCCTCAACCAGACTGCAGCACCAAGAGCCATGTCCAGTCCCACAATCTTCATTGAATTACCTTCTGATCCACCTTCTGAAGACTGGAGTCTTTCATTCTATCCCTGACTCAGCAGCATCAGGAGGGGTTCAGCTCAGTTTTTGGAGATATCTAAATTCTAACCCTGTAATTAAAGCCAGGCAGTGCTTGAGGAGGGGTTTGTGATGGTGTTCACAGGGGTCTGAGAATGAGGGAAGAGATGAGGATCTGACTCCATGTTTCAGAATGTTTGATTTATTATTTTATGATATATATTACATTAAAGCAATACTAAAAGAACAGAAGAAAGGATTTCATCAGAAGGTTAGATAAGAATAGAAAAAGAAAGAATGAATAACAAAGGTTTGTGTATTGGACAGAGAGTCCGAGCCAGCTGACTGTGATTGGCCATTAATTAGAAACAACCACATGAGACCAATCCCAGATGCACCTGTTGCATTCCACAGCAGCAGATAACCATTGTTTACATTTTGTTTCTGAGGCCTCTCAGCTTCTCAGGAGAAAAAATCCTAAGGAAAGGATTTTTCATGAAAGATGTCTGTGACAGGTTTGGGATGAGGGTGGGGCAGCCAGAGGGCCGCAGGAGCTGTGGCACCTGCAGGACATGCTTAGAGCATGGATGTGCTGTGCCCCTAAACGCTGGCACTCATTCCAGACCCAACCAGCTGAATATCCCTGAAAACCCATTTCAAACACACCTCAAACCCATTCCAACCCCATTCCAAACCCACCTGAGCCCAGAGCAGAGCAAGCACAGCTCCCTTGCACACGTGCAGGAGCGCACGCAGCCGCCCCAGCCCTGGCAGCCTGCACTGCCTCGGGATGGCACTCACAAATCTGCTCCTCTTGCATTCAGGCAGAGCCAGTCATCGATGACAGGGGTGACTAAAGCTCAGCACTGGCACATGCCAGCCCCATCCCACGCCGCTGCCTTGTCCCATCTTGCCTGCAGCTGGGCCACCCAGCCCCGTGTGACAGCACAGCCAAGCCAGGCTGGAAAAGGTAACCTCAGGTCGTCCAGAATTTGGGCTAGGAAAGTCACATCCATAGAAAATGAATGCTTCCCACCCTCGTGCCTTCCACCTAATTGCTGCTGTTGCAACAGCCCTACATGATCTAATGGTTTATTGCATTGTTCTTTTATTTATGGTGTAAATGTTTTGGACGTGATGGGTTTCTCAGCAGCTCAGCTGCACTCAAAAATTATTAAGAGAAGAAAAAAAAAGGGAAAGGAGAAACACGGCAGCAACCAGAGGTGATTTAATGTTTAAGGGAAACAAAGGCTTTGCTGACTGTGCTCCCCTGTGCACATGATCTTCACAGCTGGCAGGAGGTGGAAATCCATTCCCTGCCTTTGGCAAAGCCACCTTGGAGAAAAAAATAAACACAAAAATCACTGCTGGCAGGTGC
Source organism: Melospiza melodia melodia (assembly GCF_035770615.1). Lineage (NCBI taxonomy): Eukaryota > Metazoa > Chordata > Aves > Passeriformes > Passerellidae > Melospiza > Melospiza melodia. The sequence continues at coordinate 3,991,760 of NC_086197.1, read as the reverse complement.
CTCTTCTGCCTCAACTCATCTGAGCCTGCTCAGCTTGGCTCAGCAACATGGAGATTTTGGTGGTGAAGCTACTTCTGAGTCCTTCTTGCCCACCCCAAAACCTTGTCCTCAGCTATGAATGAGATCCAGCTGGAAATGGACCCAGGCTGGAAAAAAAAATCCAAACCCTACCATTTATTTTTCTTTATTATTATTCTGTATACTGTTTATTCTATAAATTTATTTTTCTTTATTTTGCTGTGAATGGGAATGTTGTTTTGTGAGCATGGATCCATCCCTGGAGCACTTGGTGTTGGCATAAAGCCATCCCACACTCCTTTTGTGGAAGGGCTTTATCAGGAGCGTGCCTAAGTCCAAATCACAGCCTCAGCTATGTCCTGCCGCTCCTGTGAGAAATCCCTTGCAAATAAGGAGGATTTCTAAGGAAGTCAGTATGAAGGAGAAAATAAAAAACAAATAAAATTCTCAAATTTCTGCTCCAGCTATGTTAGAGTCTCCTACTGGCATTAAGGTGAGTGCTTGCCTGGGTCATACCTGGCATGAAGGCATGACTTTCCTCCAAATAAATTCATATTGGTGACTGAGGAGCCTTTATTCTGCACTTGTACCAGTGACCTGGCAGTGCCCACTTACATTTTTGGGGTGGAAAAGTTTGGTCTCCTGAGCACAGAACTCAGCAGTTGTTCAGTCCTCACCTTCAAGCCCACGAGCAGGACCCAGAGCAACCCTGCTTATCCCCCAGTAAAGGCAGTTGAAACATCCTGGCTGAACAGAAACTGAAACTGGGAAGCCACATCCCTCCTTGGGGCTCATGGATTTGGGAGCAGGAGACAAAATACCCAATTTTCCTCCCAGTACTGATGTGGTTTTGGGCTCACCTAGGAACAGAGGCCAGACAAAGTTAAAAGAATAAAAATGGATATATTTAATGAAGGGCCTTCAGGTACATTAAGAGCAGACTAAGTGTCCCCAGGGGGCTACACTCAAAAATGAAAAACCCAACAAGGTTTTTAGTCATATATGAGTTTGGTCTGTTTGCATATCAGGGGTTAATGAAGTCATATACCCCCAGTTTGCTTCCCCCAATTCACTTTTGTTTAGACTTTTGGGGGCTTGAGGCTGTAGGGAATCCTTGGATCTGAGGTCCAGAGGGATTGTTCTGTCCCACCAAAATGTAAAGACATTTTGTGAAGCTAACTAGCACTTTATATGGAGTAGACAAAACCTCCCCAATAGGGTACACCCAAAAATGAATGACAGTAACAAGTCTTTCAGATGTAAATGAGTTTGGTCCACTTGCCTATCATGGGTTAATGAAGTCACATACCCCCAGTTTGCTTCCTCCCCTGCAAATTCACTTGGAGAATTCACTTGGAGAATCCCCCAAATTCACTTTTGTTTAGACTTTTGGGGGTCTGAGGCTGCAGGGTGTGCTTGAAACTCAGGCCCAGAAAGATTGCTTCATCTGACCAAATTTTGAAGACATTTTGTGAAGTTTGTTAAGCTAACTAACACTTTATAGGGAGTAGACAAAGCCTCCCCAAGGGGCTACACCCAACAAGATTTTCAGACACGTATGAGTTTGGCCCATTTGCCTATCAGGGGTTCATGAAGTCACATACCCCCAGTTTGCTCCTCTTCTCAATTTTATTTAGACTTTTCAGGATCTGAGGCTGTAGGGTGTGCTTGGATCTCAGGCCCAGAGGGACTGCTTCGTCTGACCAAATTTTGAAGACATTTTGTGAAGTTTGTCAAGTTAACTAACACTTTATAGGGAGTAGACAAAAGCACACCCAAAATAAATGACAGTCACAAGTTTTTCAGACATATGTGAGTTTGGTCCGTTTGCATATCATGAGTTAAAGAAGTTTAGACTTTTGGGGATGTGAGGCAGTAGGGTGTGCTTGGATCTCAGGCCCAGCGGGATTGCTTCATCTGACCAAATTTTGAAGACATTTTGTGAAGATTGTGAAGCCAACTAACACTACATGGAGTTCGGGGTTCTGTGCTAACGCAGTACAGGATATGAAAAACACAAGAGCCCGAGTCACCAGCACCGCGGGGAGATAGTGACAGATTATCCCGTTGTTTACCAGCCTCAGCTGCTCTCGGGGCTTCCTGGAAAGCGCAGCAAAGGGCACCCACACACACACAAATACACACACACAGAGCAGGGTTCCTGCACGCTCCCTTCGCGTGTTCGCCCAGCCCGGAGCGCTCCCGGCTGGATCGGGGAGTGCGGGGCCCGTGGGGCGGCCCTGCCAGCACAGCCACTGAAATGATAAATACAGCTGGTAAACAAGCCTGCCCCGGTGCCCTGGGAAAGGCTCTGCTGGCGTCCCGTGGGGTAAACAAGCTCCAGCGGCGGCTGGAGGGGAGAGGAATAAATAAATAACTCGGGCTGGGTGAAGGGATGCAGCTGTTCCACACCAGCCCAGAGCGGGGCTGCGGCTGCACAAGGACATGGCAATAACTCCTTTTCTCCATGAATTACCACCTCCTTCCCCACCACCCCTTCCCCACCACCCCTTCCCCATCACCTCCTTCCCCATCACTCCTTCCTCATCATCCCTTCCCCATCACTCCTTCCCCATCACTCCTTCCCCACCATCCCTTCCCCATCACTCCTTCCCCACCATCCCTTCCCCATCACTCCTTCCCCATCACCCCTTCCCCACCATCCCTTCCCCATCACTCCTTCCCCATCACTCCTTCCCCACCATCCCTTCCCCATCACCTCCTTCCCCATCACCTCCTTCTCCATCACCTCCTTCCCCATCACCTCCTTCCCCTTCATCCCTTCCCCATCACCTCCTTCCCCATCACTCCTTCCCAACAGCATCATTTCTCCCCAAACCATCTCACAAGGAGATATTTGTCTGTCTCAGCTCGCCCCCTCTGCCCTCAGATATACTTTTTCAGGGCTGAGCAAAGCTGTCCTTGATTTCCAACCCCAATCAACATCTCTCCAGTGGGGTTTTAACACCCTGCTCCTGCCCATCAAACCCACAGGGGTTGGTTTGGAAGCTCTGCACTGCACTACAGTGAAGTTTGCACCAGTAATATCCTCAAAATGCACCTGCACAGGGCACACACACCTCAGGATGCTCTGGCACTGCCAGGATTGGTGCAGACAGAGCTGGATCCATGGGCATGAGCAGCTAAAGGCACCATCAGCACAGCCTCCAGCCCATCTCAGCCCTCCTGTGCCTCAGTTTCCCCTGCCTCAATTGATGAAGCTGGAAAACGCCCAACAAGGAGGAAAGGACTGGGGAGGGGGGGAATAAAAAGGTCTCAGCAGTCAATTCTGAACAAACAGCATGAAGTCCCACAAGTTGTTGTTGTTATACTATTATTATTATTATTATTAACAGTAATAATAATGATTAAGAGAAACCAAAAGGAAAGCCCAATTCCATGATGTTTTAGCAAGAGGGTGGCATACAAAATTTTTCTGGGTTTTCTGGTCTGGATGGTGCTGCTTCCTCAACACCAAGGAAGGGCACATCTCACTCCAGGCCCTGTAGTTTTGGAAGAGGTTTAATCTCCAAACCTCTTGGGTTTGGAGGGGTTTAATCTCCAAACCTCATGGGACAGGGTTGGCAATAGCAAGGAGATATTTTCAGAATTGGGTATATGGAGAAGGACAAAATGAGAGGGATTTTGTTCTCCAGGAAGGAGAAAACTGGGGAATAGCTTTTGGCCTGGGAAAGGATACCATGGAGAAGATAACAGCTGTTCTTTATAGCAAGGAATATTTAAGGTTTATACAAGGTATGCTGCCCCAGTGGAATCCTAATTAGTGGCATCCTTGCCAGGACAAGGAATTCTCCAGGGGAAAACACAAAGGAAACCTAAATCTGCTTGTGTGGGCTTCATCTTGACTCCCTGTCACTATAGGACACGAAAGAACACAAGCTCACACCACTGTTCTCAAGGTGAAGGATAAAGGAAGTTTATTTTCTGACTCCAACATTTATAGATTTCCAAAAGTGACAGTGGATTGGAGGGTGACAGTGCCACCTCTCCAATGACACTGGACAAACCAAAAGCCCATCAAATTTCTCCTCCTCCATAAAGGAATGCAAAACAACGAGTTATTTCCAGAAAGTGTGTGAGAAAGTTCGCTACAAGAATTTCAAACTCAGAAGGCTTAGAAAATCTTAAAAAACAGGGTGACAACTCCCAACTGGGGACTGTGCCCCATCCTTTTTATTTTTTACCCAACGTAGAATGGAGTTATGATGGGGATCAGAATCAGGTGCCCTGTAGAGATGTGAGTGCCTGCACGCACGCACCAGGAAAACAGGGATCACACCTCGCTGGCTGCTGGTTTTGAAATCCTCCCACGTCCCTCCATGAAGAAAAAAAACCCTGTGGTCATCTGATTTAAAGCCTTTGGAGCTGTTTTGTGCCGAGATCAATTTCTCCATCACAGAGGGTGTGTTGGGGAAAGGTTCAGCAGGGCAGCAGCTCTGCTGGCAAGGCTCCCAGTGGCACAGGGATGGTGGGGTGCCAGGTGGAGAAGGGGTCTGGGGGGTTTGTGGTGGGATTTCAGCACTGGGGTGAAGCCCAAGCCGAGTCTGAGCTGCTCTCCTGTGTGATATAACCACTGAGCTTGGTTTCAGCTGGCGGCTGGAGATGCAGCAGAGGAGAATCCTTCCCCATCCCTGCCAGGAGGGAGGCAGGATGGCAAAAGGAGGGGTTTTCCAGCATCCTGAGCTGCTTGGTGAGGTGCTGGCCCTGGCAGGGAGGTTACAGGTGTGCCTGCCTGCTCCCAGGTTGGGCCATGAGCATGTACCTTCAATATTGTTACGTGGTTTAACTCCCAGACTCAGGGAGTCTGAGAGGTGCTCACAACCCATATCTGTCCTGTCCCCACCAGCTGGTTTCTGTGGAGTCATCAGAACGCAGAGCAGGTCCCAGAAATCTCACTGCAGCCTTTAGAAGCCTCCTGCAAGAGTTTCTAGTGGAATGGTGGTCCCACCTGCACCTGGTGGCAGCCAGGGCTGTCCCACCTGGCCACCACAGCCTGGGATGTGCTCCTCTGCACCAGCACCTTGAGACGTGGTGGCCTCTGCTGCTTGGTTGTGCATGACCCAGTGAGTGATAATGGGAACAAAACCATGCATGGTGACCCTGAAATCCATCAAAATCTCCCCATGAGTGGTCATAAATGCTAAAGAAAGTGCAAAGGCCAAGGGGCAATGGAAAGGTCGTGGTCAGCCAGGGCTTTCTTGGAGGTGCAGGGAGGGGTGAGATGGGGGACAGACACCTGCTCCTTTGGGTGAGGTGAAAGGGGATAAAGCTAAACCAAGAGCCAGAGTGAAAATACCACAGTGAGAAACACAGGCCAGGGGACACAGCAGGATGGGAGGGGACTTCCAGCCTTCCAGGGAAGGTGTCCAGTGAAAACAAGGTGCTGGTTTGACTCAGGCACGGGCCTGTGAGCCAGGGGAGCCAGGGCCAGTTCTGCCACACGCTCCCTCCCTGCTCCTTGAGCAGACACCCACGGTGTCACTGTCACCAGGGAGCTGCAGCTGGCAGGACCCCCCCAGGCAGCTCCTGACTCCCCAGATGGCTTCTTCTCTGCATCCATCAGTGCTCAAAAATCCTGCCCAGTGCCTCTGACAGGAAATCCTGGATAAAACCTTTTCCAGGGCTGCCAGGAAGCCACGGCATCAAGGAGTGATGGGTGACAAAGGCAGCAGCATGTGGGACTGCAGGGCATTGCCAGCAATCCAGAAACCCTCCCAAAGTGATGAGATACAGACTGGGAGAGATGAGATGTTCAGCCTCGAGAAGGCTTTGGGCAGATCTCAGAGCCCTTTCCAGTGCCTGAAGGGAACCAATTTTTAAAAGGGACAAATTTTTAGCAGGGTGTTTTGCAACAGGACAAGGGCTGATGGTTTCAAAGTGAAAGAGGGTTGATTTATATAAGGAAGAAATTTATAAATATAAATTATATATATAAAAATTATATACTATTTTAATATATTATTTATATATAATATATATTATATAAAATTTATTACTGTATTAAATTTATATATAATTCATATATATTATATATAAATATATAAATTATATATTATATATTTTGTTTGTATATAATTTATATTATATATATAAATTTATATATATATAAATTTTATATATAGAAATTTATTTATATAAGGATGAAATTTTTATATATAAATTATATATAATATATATATTATTTATATATACTATTATTATTATTTTTTATACTATTATTTTTATATATACTCTTATATATATATAAAATGTATTTATATATATAAATGTATATATATAAAGGAAGAAATTATATATATAATTATATAAATTATACATTATAAGTATATAAAATGTAATATATAAAATATAATATATAATATTATAATAATATATAAAATATATTTTAATATAATATATATTATATTTTATATAATATTATATATATTTTATACAATATATAATATTATATATTATATAATATATAAAATTATATATTATAATTATATTAAAAATATATATAAGGAAGAAATTTTTTATGATGAGGGTGGTGAGACCCAGGCACAGGTTGCTCAGAGAGGTGATGGATGCCCCATCCCTGGAAGTGTTCAAGGTGAGGCTGGAGTGGACTTTGAGTAACCTGATTGAGCACAAGATATTCTGGCCCTGTCAGAGGGTTTGGAACTGGGTGATCTTTTACATCCTTCCCAACCCAGACTGTTCCATGCTTCTATCATCCTGTGTTCATTCCCTGCTCACTGCCTTTCACTCTTATCTCCAGCTCCTTCCCAGCCAGCAGCACAGGGGTTTCATTTGTCCTTTGACAGATGACAAATGTCCTGCTGGCTGGCAGTGCCCTGCCAGCTTATCACCTGCACACTCCCAGGCTCCCTCGCGTCAGCTGCAGTAATTAAATCACATTTTTCAGGAAGGGCACTTTGGGTGAAAGCTCCCAGCACCTCCAGATAGCAGAGCTGCAGCCACAGTGCCAGGGTGGGGGCACTGCCTGGGGATCAGGGCTCTCTCCGTGCTCCCAGATGATGCAGCAATGCTGGGAGAAATCAATTTCTGTCCTCAGCTCGTTCCTCCTGGCTGTGCTTGAGCACCCCTGCTAGAAATACCTTTCTTTAATATCTGAAACTGCCAAATGCCTTGAGGTTGTTCCTCCTGGCTGTGCTTGAGCAGCCTGCTAGAAATACCTTTCTTTAATATCTGAAACTGCCAAATGCCTTGAGGTCAGCTAAATGGCAGCTGTGACACAGCCAGGGAGTGCAGGTCCTGTGGCAATGCCACTGGCTAAGATGCCCGAGGAGAAAGGAGGCCAAACAGAGCCAAGGCAACCAGGATTTCACAGGAAAGGTCTCCAAAGCTGCAAGCAGTGAGAAACCAGCTGCAAGCAGTGAGAACAGGGGTGGAGTTTGCATTTTCCACTACAGGGTGCTCCATTTCCACAGACAGGGGGTGCAAAGACAGCTGAGAGCCTCCAAAATGCTCATCCCAAAGTGTCCCTGGGCCTCAAGAGGGTCTGCAGAGCAGCAGCTTGGGCAGAGCCTCCTCTTTGCTGCCTGGATCAGCTCTGAGGTGAGATGCTGTGTGACAGTGCTCACAGGGGTCTGAGGATGAGGGAAGAGACAGAGGTCTGACTCCATGTTTCAGAAGGCTTGATCTATTATTTTCTTATATATATTACATTAAAACTGTACTAAAAGAATAGAAGAAAAGGTTTCATCTCAGAAGGCTGGCTAAGCTAAGAATAGAAAGGAAAGAATGAATAACAAAGGTTTGTGGCTCGGACTCTCTGTCCAAGCCAGCTGGGCTGTGACTGGCCATTAATTAGAAACAACCCCATGAAACCAATCCCAGATGCACCTGTTGCATTCCACAGCAGCAGATAATCAATGTTTACATTTTGTTCCTGAGGCCTCTCAGCTTCTCAGGAGGAAAAAATCCTAAGGAAAGGATTTTAAATGAAAAGATGTCTGCGACAATGCTGTTCCCAAAAGGCTCCTGGAGTAAAGGCCCAGCCTCCTTGCCAGGCTGCCAGGGGTCCCCAGGAACACGGCCAGATCCCAGCCCAGCTGAAGCCACCACCTTGAAAAAGGATTTTTATGCACCAAACTGAACTAGAAGGAAAATATCCTCACACCCACCTGCACACTCAGCACGTGCACAGCTTGCTGTGGGCAGCTTTTGAAGGGCAGCCACAAGGCCAAGCTCTCCACAGCCCTCCTGCCTTGGTGGCTTGTGGATGTGTCCCCGGGGAGCCCAGCAGCAGCCACTGAGCAGTGCTGCAGGCAGGGCTGGTGCTGTGGGGATGCTCTGAGCTGGGGCTGAAGGCTGCAGCCAGGTCACAGCACTGCCAAGCCACCACTAAACCACGTCCCCAAGCGCCACATCTGCATGTCTTAAATCCCTCCAGGGATGGTGACTCCACCACTCCCCCGGGCACTGCTTTTCCAGTGCTTGACTGTGGCATCCACATTTCCTGAAAAATCCCTTCACCCAGGATTTCCCTCCTGGGAAGCACAGAAGCCTCAGAGAAAAAGGAAACAATTATCTCATTTGCTTCTCCTGTGTTTTGCTCACATGTGGAATGTGTTTGGAGATTGTTTTACCCACCGGTGATTGTTTCATTGGTTTCATGTGAATTATTTTGACTCATTGGCCAATCAGTGCCAAGCTGTGTCAGATCTCTGGAAAGAGTCACGAGTTTTCATTATTATCTTTTTAGCCTTCTGTAAGTATCCTTTCTGTATTCTTTAGTATAGTATCCTTTAATATGATATAGTAGATAAAATAATAAATTAGCTTTCGGAGAACGTGGAGTCAGATTCATCATGCCTCCCCTCGTCTGGGGACTCCTCAAATACAATGCTTGACAACTCTTGTGGTGACAAAATTATTCCTAAACACACCAGCAATGGATAAAACTTCTCCACACGGCCTCTCTGCCCCCTTGGAGCTGCAGGCTGATGCACGGAGCTGCCGAGAGCCGCTCTGGCATTTCAAGGTTGACCTCTAGAGGAAGTTTGGAGGCAGGCACGGCTGCCAGGGTGCCACAAGGGCTGCAGAACCGAGGTCAGCTGTGCCAGCAAATCCGGCAGCGATGGCAGCCACAGCACGGTGTCCCAAAACACCCGATCCAGGTGGAAAAGCATCAAACGCACCCTATGTCCCCAAGCGCTGGAGCTCTGCCCTTCATTCCACCCCAGCAGGGCCACGGAGCTGCCCAAAAAAACAGGGCAAATACCCCCAGTCCCTCCCTGCTCCCCAGCCCCGCTCTTTTAGAGCCTCACACGCTCTTTCCTCCCCAGCATCTCTCCCTCTGCTCCCAATTAATCCACTCATCACCCAGAATTAAGCAGAGCCCTGCAAACCGAGCTGCGAGGGTGTGAAGCACATCACGCTGTGCTCGCCCTCCAAAGGCAGCACAAACCTCGCCGGCTCTGGGAGCATCACTGCGGGCACCCCCGAGCATCCTCCAAAACGCAAACCCAGCCTCTCCCCGCCGGTTCCATCCCCTCCCCGCTGCTCTGCGATGTGCCAGCGCCAGTGTGTGACACCTCTGTCCCTGCCCCGCCGGCCGGAGCACCTGTGTGCTGTGCTGGGCAGGACATTCCGCCCGTGTCCTTGAGCATCCCGAGTTAACCCTGCCTCCTGGAAAAGACTTTTCCCTTCCATTTCTCCAAAAGAAACCGCCACAAGCATCCCCACTCTGTGTCCCACCGATTCTCTCTGCAAAGCGGAGGAGGTGACATTTCAGAGTCTCTGCCTCTCAGCAGCCCGGAGAGGATGGGAACTCCTCCACAGCAGCACAGGAGCACCTGCAGGGCTTTAGATCCCATATTTGAATACCCAGCAGGGCTTTAGGTCCCATATTTGAATACCCAGCAGGGCTTTAGATCCCATATCTGAGCACCCAGCAGGGCTTTAGGTCCCATATCTGAGCACCCTGCAGGACTTTAGGTCCCATATTTGAGCACCCAGCAGGGCTTTAGATCCCATATCTGAGCACCCAGCAGGGCTTTAGGTCCCATATCTGAGCACCTGCAGGGCTTTAGATCCCATATTTGATGCTTCTTGCCCACACTGCCAAGCCAGGGGGTGGCGAGTGGGGATTTCTGTGGAAAAGGGATGGTATTGGGGTGGAGATCTGAGGTGTTAAGCCTGCCTCCCCTGGCTTGTCTGTCTCCTGGAGAAGACTTTTCCCTTCCATTTCTCCAAAAGAAATTACTCCAAGCATCCCTACTCTGTGTCGCACCGATTCTCTCTGCAAAGCGGAGGAGGTGACATTTCAGAGTCTCTGCCTCACAGCAGCCCGGAGAGGATGGGAACTCCTCCACAGCAGCAGAGGAGCACCTGCAGGGCTTTAGATCCCATATCTGAGCACCCAGCAGGGCTTTAGATCCCATATCTGAGCACCTAGCAGGGCTTTAGGTCCCATATTTGAGTGCCCAGCAGGGCTTTAGGACCCATATCTGAGCACCCAGCAGGGCTTTAGATCCCATATCTGAGCACCCTGCAGGACTTTAGGACCCATATCTGAGCACCTGCAGGGCTTTAGGACCCATATCTGAGCACCTGCAGGGCTTTAGGTGCCATATTTGAGCACCCAGCAGGGCTTTAATCTGAGCACCCAGCAGGGCTTTAGATCCCATATCTGAGCACCCAGCAGGGCTTTAGGACCCATATCTGAGCACCCAGCAGGGTTTTAGGTCCCATATTTGATGCTTCTTGCCCACACTGCCAAGCCAGGGGGTGGCGAGTGGGGATTTCTGTGGAAAAGGGATGGTATTGGGGTGGAGATCTGAGGTGTTAAGCCTGCCTCCCCTGGCTTGTCTGTCTCCTGGAGAAGACTTTTTCCCTTCCATTTCTCCAAAAGAAATTACTCCAAGCATCCCTACTCTGTGTCCCACCGATTCTCTCTGCAAAGCGGAGGAGGTGACATTTCAGTGACTCTGCCTCGCAGCAGCCCGGAGAGGATGGGAACTCCTCCACAGCAGCAGAGGAGCACCTGCAGGGCTTTAGACCCCTTATCTGAGCACCCTGCAGGGCTTTAGGACCCATATTTGAGCACCTGCAGGGCTTTAGGTCCCATATTTGAGCACCTGCAGGGCTTTAGGTCCCATATTTGATGCTTCTTTCCCACACCGCCAAGCCAGGGGGGTGGTGAGTGGGGATTTCTGTGGAAAAGGGATGGTTTGGGGCGCAGATCTGAGGCACGGAAGGTGAGGGCTGTTTACCTGCCCTGTCTCTCCTTCCAGCCCCTCCCAAGGACACAAATGCCCGCAGGCTGCCGGTTCTCGGCTGCATCGTCCCCAGCAGCATCCCCCTGGCCAGAAACACCCGCTGCCCTCCGTCCCCAGCCCCTGAGGGAGGACACAGACGGAAAACCCCGCGGGAAAGGCGGAGAGGGCAGAGCCGCCCTTTTCAGGCTGCACAGAGCACACCCACACAACCGCAGGGGTGTCCCCATCCATCCTGCCCCAAAGCCGGGCACAGCCCGCGGCTCCCATCGCCCACCCTGCAGGAGCCACCCCTGCATGCCCAGGCAATCCCTGGGTGCCCAGGCAATCCCTGAGTGCCCAGGCAATCCCTGGATGCCCAAGCAATCCCTGGAAGCCCAGGCAATCCCTGGGCGCCCAGGCAATCCCTGCATGCCCAGGCAATCCCTGGGTGCCCAGGCAATTCCTGGATGCCCAGGCAATCCCTGCATGCCCAGGTAATCCCTGGGTGCCCAGGCAATCCCTGCATGCCCAGGCAATCCCTGGGTGCCCAGGCAATCCCTGGATGCCCAGGCAATCCCTGGGTGCCCAGGCAATCCCTGGGTGCCCAGGTGGTCCCTGTACGAGCATGCTGCCCACCCCTCCATCCCTACCTTTGCGGAACGGCATGGAGCGGGAGGAGGCAGGGCTGGCTCGGACGCCTGGGTTCCTCGGATGCGGACGCCTTCTCTTAGATAAAGACACACACACACACAAAAAAAAAAAAAAAATATATATTTCTTCTGTATCTCTATTTCTTTCCTTCCTCCTCCGTGTTTCAGGAGGAAACGGACGTATTTGGGCAAAGCCCGGCAGAAACCAGCGTCATTCCGAGGGTGGCACTGCAGAAGGGAGGAAGTTCTTGCAGTTTCAGAGCTTTTAACCCTTCGCTTCCCGGAGACAGCAGAGATGGGAGGGAGGTGACAGGGAGCTGATTGCCTTAGAAAGGGGTGGAAGACACTTGGAAAGGGGTTTTGAGTTGATTTGTGATGGTTTTTTCTTGGTAGGAGCAGTACAGAACTGTGTGTAATGGATGTGGGTGTGATGGTGGAATTTTGGCCTCCTGCATCACTTATGCAAATTTCTGAGCTCATCAGAGCACCAATCCCATCTTCTCTGTGGGACAAACAGGGAAAGCCCAGCTGCTTCAGAAACAAGGGGGTCACAAACTCAGATGCCCCCGTTCGCATCTCTGCCCTTGCCCAGGGCACTGGGAGTCCAGACCCTGCTGTGCTGGATCCTGAGGATGAGCAAACACCCTCGGTGGCATCCCTGGGCTGGGCTGAGCCAGGAGCTTTGGAACAGCACCAGGGCAGTGTGTCCTCATCTCTGGAGCTCAGCTTGCAGCAGGAGGTGAAGGTGGTGCATTTTAACCTGGGAGGAGTGTTTATTTGTACTGTGGTTCCTTTATGCCCTCCCTGGGGGTAGAAAGAGGCATTGGCTTGGAGGGAGCTCAAGAGAAACTCTTTGAACTGTGCAGGATGGGACCCCATCTATTGTATTTGGGTCAGATTCATGGAGTCAGATTCATCATTCCTTCCTTGCCTCCAGATGTAAGAAGGAATGATGAATCTGACTCCATGTTCTCAGAAGGCTAATTTATTATTTTATGATACTATATTATATTAAACAATACTAAATTAAACTATACTGAAGAATACAGAAAGGATACTTACAGAAGGCTAAAAAGATAATAGAACTCGTGACACTTTCCAGAGTCCTGACACAGCTTGGCACCGATTGGCCAAAGAATGGAAACCCACAGCAGAATCCAATAAAACAATCACCTGTGGGCAAACAATCTCCAAACACATTCCACATGAGCACAACACAGGAGAAGAAAATGAGATAAGAATTGTTTTCATTTTTTCTGAGGCTTCTCATCTTCCCAGGAGAAAATCCTGGGTGAAGGGATTTTTCAGAAAATGTGAATGTCACACCCATCCTTTCATCCTGGTGCTTAACATTGATACCATGAGCTCCATGCTGTGTCTCTGCTCCCTGCAAAACTTGAGGAGCTTCTCCCCCCTGGAGTTGTCAAGATTTTCCTCAAACCATCCCTGGGGTGCTCCAGAGCCTCCCCATCCATCTCCTGCAGGCTCCAGCCCCATCCAGACCCCCTCGATGCTGCAGGTGAGTTTTTCTTCATCCTCCCCAGGGCAAAGTCTGCCAGGTTTGGCTTAATGCTCACTGGACAAACCTGTTTGGGCCAGTGGGTGAGGAGCACTCAAAAAAACCACCCCCCAGGCTGTTTGTGAGAGCTGTGACACCAACAGGAGTGGCAGGGACAGGGACATCAGTGTCCTGCATGGCTTTGCTGCCTCTGTCCTGCTCAGGGAGTGCTGGCTGCTGCAGGTGCAGCAAAAAGGTGAAGAAAATTTCTCAAGATTTGGTGGCATGGGCTGCTGGGGTGAACAAAATTGCTCAAGATTTGGTGCCATGGGCTGCTGGGGTGAACAAAATTGCTCAGGATTTGGTGGCATGGGCTGCTGGGGTGAACAAAATTGCTCAAGATTTGGTGCCATGGGCTGCTGGGGTGAACAAAATTGTTTAAGATTTGGTGGCATGGGCTGCTGGGGTGAACAAAATTGCTCAAGATTTGGTGCCATGGGCTGCTGGGCTTCTTCCAGTGTCTGGAACCAGTGACAGGACCTGGTTTGTGCCCTGCCCCTGGAAACCACAGCAGGGCAGGCTGGGGTTGTGCCCAAGCACACTGAGCAGGCAACCATTGCCTTGGGGAGAAATGACCCAAAAATGGAATTTCCCAGGATGTTTAGTAACCTCAAAGGGCTGGGATAATTTAAGGCAGGTGGGTTGGACACCCATGGGCTGTTGCCAGACATCCCAGAAGGTAAAGAGGAATCCTCCTTCACTCCTCATGGAAGGGAAGGACAGCCCAGCCATGCCCAAGGCATGCAGCCTGATTTTCCTATGAAAATGGGGAGTTCTGGTGCTTTTCCCAAATTTCCAGATTAATTTTCTGACAGGAAAATATGGGGTTGGGGATGGGCGAGGGAAGGGGAAGGGGAAAAAAGGGTGAGAAATTGGAAAAAAGGGGGGAAATTGGAAAAAGGGGGGAAATGGGAAAAAATAGGAAAAAGGGGGGGAAATGGGAAAAAATTGTGAAAATGGGAAAAAATTGGGGAAAGTGGGGGAAATTGGGAAAAATGTGGGAAAAGGGGGGGAAAAGGAAAAAAATTGGGAAAGAAAGAGGAGATAAAGGAAAAATTAGGAAAAAATAGGGGGAAAAGGGGGGGAAATGGAAAAAAGGGGGGAAAACCAGGAAAAATAGGGGGAAAAAGGGAGCAGAAATGGGGAAAAGGTGAAAAAAAGTGGGAAAATAGGGGAAAAACGTAGGGAAGAAAAGGTGGGGGAAAGGGTAAATTTGCAAAAGGTGGGGGGAAGAAAAAAAATGGAAAAATTGGGAAACAATAGGGAAAAATAGGGGGTGGAAAGGAGTGGGAGGAAAGGGAGAAAAAGGGGAAAATGGGGGGGGGGAGGAAAAAAATTAGGGAAAAAAGGAAAAAAAAGAAAAAAAAAAAAGCAAGACCCAGGAGTTCTCCTCATCCACCTCAACTCCAGCCCAGTCCTCTGCTCTGGCAAACAAGTGAAATTCCTTGGAGTGATGAGCTTTCAAATCTCTACAAAACCAGATTTTTACACTTTTATTTCCCAGGATAAGTGTGGATTAGCAGTTCATCTCCAGAAGGATATTTCCAGCACATGATTCCAGGGCTTAGAAAAAGAAAAACTTAATGAAATATATTCAGGGTTAGACCCAAAATGGCTCATCCATGAAAATCCATGTTTGGATGCTCATGTCCAGGTTTGCTGTCCATAACATCCTGCTCAGTGCCTGCCCATCTTGGAAGGGGCTCAACTCCTCAGATATTATATATATAATATATTATATATATATAACTCCTCAGTTTTATTCCAGCACTGGTCTTGCTTGGACAGTGCCACCTCAGCTCCAAAACCTTCCCAGCAGGAGCATCCCAGAGATTTGTAGCTGTGACCAGGACCTGTAGTAGAGGATGATGGTTCAGGTCCCCACTAAGATTCTTCTGTCATCTGGTCCTTGCCCTGGGATTTGCTCCAGTTATTCTGTGTATTGACCTACAAAGATCCCAGATGGGACCATCCTTGGTGCCCACACCAATGAATCTGCTTTCCATTTCCCAGAAAATTCCAGAAACCAGCTTCCAAGCTCCAGCCAAGGCCATCACAGCAGTCAGAGCATCATTCCCTAGATCAGATATTATTGGGTTTCACCCACAGAAAGCACCCCAGGCAATCTCAGTGGTGCCAGGCAGTTTTAATAAGCAGAAAATGCATCAGACATAGTCTGGGGATTTCTGGAGTACAAGGATCTTCGCCCTTTGCTCACAGCTCTAGAGCATTTCTGTCTGGCATCTAGAAAAAACAACTTAAAAGTAAAAAGTAATAATAATTGTAAAAAGTTAATGGCTAATCAAGCTGGTCCCAAAACAAGATTTAGATAAAACTAATCAAACTTTGGTCTAGGATGGTGAAAACAGAGCATCTCTCCTGACAGAGAACAAATGCCAGAGAGGGTGGCAGTGGCTCAGCATCACTTGAGGTTTTCAGAACATGTTGAGCAAACATGGTGGGAAGGGTTTCAGCCAGCACTGATTGTGCCCCAGGGCCGAGGGATGGTCCAGAAACTTCCTGAGATCTTCCCAAGCCCTGGTTTCTGTGGGAGAGGCACTTGGAGCCTCCGTGATTGCTGCCAGCTTTGCCAGCTGTGCCCTGCAGGAAGATGTCTCCAGAGGAAACGAAAAACATAATTTAATGACTAATATATTAGAGGCGTTGTTTAGTTGGAGGATCCTTTTACCTGTCTCACAGGTTTAAACCCCATATTTCATAGAAACATGGAAAAGTTTGGGTTGGGAAGGATCTTAAAGACAATCTAGTTCCAAATCCCCTGCCATGGGCAGAGACACTTTCCACTCTCCCAAGTTGCTCCAAGCCCCATCCAACCTGGCCTTGGACACTTCCAGGGATCCAGGAGCAGCCACAGCTTCTCTGGATAACCTGTGCTAGGGCCTCACCACCCTCACAGCAAAGAATTTTCCCCCTCAACTTCATCCTTAAGCCCAGGAAAACCTCTTTATCCAGGATGGAGATTTAATTTGCCTTCCCCACACTGCACTGAATCCGTGTGTGTGCACAACCAGGCTTTGCACCAAGGGCCAGGGGGATGCCATGAGCTGCCCTGCACATCCCTGCACATCCCCGGCCAGGAAATGAGCGCTGAGCTGTTCTCCCTTTGCAGCAGCGAGCTCGTGGGCGGGAGCAGTGGGAGGCAGCAATGTCAGTGCTCCCAGCATGAGGAGCAGTCACAGGGATCTCCTTCCCTGCAAGGCTTGTGCTCCACAAGCAAATAAGAATGCAAACAGCTCCTCTGAAATATTTATAACGTTAGGGATGACTTGCATGGCACAAGCCCAAGGAAGAGGAGGGTGCTGGGAATTGCTGGTGCTGGGCACACCAGGGGATTTCCTTATGTGATTGATCCAGCTTGCAAAGTTCTGTTTTGTCCTTTTAGAAGATGTCTGAGTGCTCAGGCAGGATCTCCTCCTTCTTCCCTGGGTTACACAGGCCCTGCTTTCCCTGTCAGCACCAGACCCTTATCCCACAGCTCAGCTGCTCCTGGCTGAGCTGCTGTGGTCACACCTAAGCCAATCTTCAAGGTGACACCTCAGTGACCAGGCACTGACCATTACACCTCTGCTTTCAGCTCCAGGTCTTTGCTGACCCCCCACACTCCAGCAGCCAGATACTGGTACCCAGCTGTCACTGTGATATTTTCTGGAAAAATCCCTTCACCAGGATTTCTCTTCTGGGAAGCTGAGAAGCCTCAGAGAAAAAGGAAAACAATATTATCTCATTTGCTTCTCGTGTGTTTTGCTGCTTTGGAATGAGGTTGGAGATTGTTTATCCAACAGGTGATTGTTTGATTGATTTCATGTGAATTGTTTTAACTTAATGACCAATCAGGGTCAAGTTGATTTGTTCCTTTTCCTCCTTGACTTTGTTATCCCAATAATCCTCATCTCTGCAGAGTGTGAATCTCCAGGAAAGCTGGAAGTGCTGAGACTTGAATCTCTCATGCAGGGAAGCAGAGAAATGATCCTTTAGTGTAGGACTCAAGGGAATACAAGTTTTTTCCTGTGTTATTTGTATTCTTGGATGAAATTGTTTTATAAATCCATCATTTACTTGTGCTCTTCCTGAACTGCTCGTTCCCCTCTGAGTGGTGTTGAAGAAATAATTTTCTGCTACATGAAAGATGTCTGATAGGAGGTAGAAATTGGTATCTTGATCCTGGCTGTTCTTCCAGGTATTTATCAGAGATAATTTCTTCAATATTCTCTTGATTTGGGAAAAAAAATAACCCTGTCTCTTCAGAAGTGAGGAGAATGAATGTTATCGTACCACGAGATGAATGTAGATTTAAAATTGACTCAATAGCAGCTGTGGGACTCTGGAGAGAGTCAGGAGTTTTCATTATTCTCTCTGTAAATATCCTTTCTCTATTCTTTAGTATAGTTTTAGTATAGTATTCTTTAATATAATAATATCATAAAATAATAAATTAGCCTTCTGAGAACATGGAGTCAGATTCATCATTTCCTTCCTGCCACGAGGACCCCAGAAAATCCCACACCCAGCTCCCTTTTTCACAGCAGGCTCTCCTCATTCACATCTCCACATCTAATCTCTGTGATATGAAGATGCCAGCACTAATATCAGAGGTTAACAAAAGTAATCTCTCTGGGTCACCCTAGGTAATCTCTCTAGGTCTAGAAACTAATAAAAATTAGTCTTCTATAAACATCCTTTCTCTATTCTTTAGTATAGTTTTAATGTAGCATTCTTTACTATAATATAGTATCATAAAATAAAAAATTAGCCTTCTGAGAACATGGAGTCAGATTCATCATTTCCTTCCTGCCACGAGGACCCCAGAAAATCCCACTCACAGCAAACTCTCCTCACTCACATCTCCACTCTATCATCTCCACACCTTTATAGAGCACCCAATCTCTGTGATATGAAGATACCAGCACTAATACCAGAGGTCAACAAAAGTAATCTCTCTAGGTCTAGAAACTAATAAAAAATTAGCCTTCTGTAAATATCCTTTCTCTATTCTTTAGTATAGTTTACTATAACATTCTTTAATATAATAATACCATAAAATAATAAATTAGCTTTCTAAGAACATGGAGTCAGATTCATCATTTCCTTCCTGCCACAAGGACCCCAGAAAATCCCACACCCAGCTCCCTTTCTCACAGCAGGCTCTCCTCATTCCTGTGCTCATCACCAGCCTGATCCTTCAGCCTGGCAAATTTAGCAGGGGAAAGTTGCAGAGGAGCTCCTGGCCTGGTCCTGCTGGGAGGACAGACAGCACAACCAGGCCATCAGGGCTTAGGATGCAGAAGGGACTGGGAACAATCAGCTTTTGGAAAGTTTACAGCCAATCTCCCCCTTGCAGCCTGACCTAGAGAGATTACTTTTGTTAACCTCTGGTATTAGTGCTGGCATCTTCATATCACAGAGATTAGGTGCTCTATAAAGGTGTGGAGATGAGACTGGATTAGAGAGGTGCATGTCAAAGACTTAGGACAAGGAGGAACGGCTTTAAACTGACAGAGGGCAGGGTTAGATGAGAGATTAGAAACAAATTCTTCTCTGAGAGGGTGGCGAGGCCCTGGCACAGGGTGCCCAGAGAATCTGTCTGCCCCTGGAAGTGTTCAAGGTCAGGTTGGATGGGGCTTGGAGCAGCCTGGGATAGTGGAAGGTGCTGCAATGAGATGATCTTTAGGCACCCTTCTAACCCAAATAATTTTGTGACCAGGTATTCTTGGTCCCTTGCAGATGCCAGTCTCCTGTTTTGCACAATTTTTAGCTTTTGGATTTTGGAGAGAAAGAACTGGACAGAGTTTCCCAGGAGTGATCTGCAGGCAGCAATTAATGCAGCTGTCAGGTAGAAACCTTCCCAGCTCCTGGGCTGCTGCCAGCTCCAGCAGGTTTCTAAATTTGATTTTGCTCTTTCCATGCAGAAAATTCACTTTCCCTTCTCCTTTGATTTCTGTGGCTTTGAACTGCTACCACACACCCACCTTGCACTGAAGAGGAAATGTCACATTTGGAGGAACATCTGCATCCTTCTTCTGATGCATCAAGAGTGACAGATAATCAATTCTATTTCACACAGCCCAGGCTTGCTGAGGCAAATTCTTGCCATGCAATTGACTCCTCCTGGTTTTAAAACAGGAGGGGAAAAAAGGATGTATTGATTTTATGATGCCAGCACCATTATTTTTTAGCATAAATGCTGATAGTAGCCTCAAGTTTCCGGGCTTTTATGTTCCCCAACACTGCAGGAAAAATAAAAACCACCAGGCTTTGCCCATGAATAAATCAGTGTGCTGGATAGAAATAAAACAAAGCAAAACACTTTTTAATGATCAGATAGAAATCCAAGTGAAGAAAAGGGAAGAAACTATGACTAGTATGCGATAGCTGAAGATATTTTCAAAACTTAATTTCCTTATTATCCCTAAATTCCTGACTTACTCAGAAGAGCTGGGTCCTTGCAGGTGAATGTGATCCTTCTGGGACAGAATCTTTGGGTGCAATGGTGGTGTGTCAAGGGATGATGGGCAGGGCTGTAATGGTGCAGGGAGATGGATCTTCCTCTGAAATTTGTGCTTGAAGCAAATCTCTGATCCCCAGTTTGAGTACACTTCATTGCCACAGGATTATTTCCCTTGAAAAGTCTTTAAATTTTGTTCAAGTGCACATCCCTTCCTGCAAAGAGGGAAAATACCCTGGGAATTGCCCCAGCTCACATCCTGTCCCAGTGGTAACTGCACCCCTTCAGCTTCACAAAACCCAAAACACAAACCCCACCAGTTTTCACTCTCCATCCTCCCAAGAGGAGCTCAGTGTGTTTTGCCAGAATATCATTTGAGTTCTGGTTCACAGTTGCCATACAAGTTTTACAAGTTGAAAGCAGAGAAGTCCAAAAGTGCTCCCCAGCTTTGTGCCTGCGGCAGAAGGTGGAGAAAGCCAGGAGGAGTGGAAGAACCTTTGTCTTGGCAGCACCATGTGGATTCCTGAGCTGTTGACTTGCTGCAAGCTCTCAAATGGAGGCCAGGGATCAACCCCTTAAGAGACTGGGAGAGGAAAAACAGCTCAAGGGCTGTGAAGTGGCAAGATGCTTAAAAGCTGTTTTAAAAAGAAACCCATGCTCCTCCCAGAGGAGGACTGAGAAGAAGCAGGAGAGAAGAAAGAAAAGGGTTAGGCATCTTCCTGGGAAAGATCTTGTTTTCCATAGAGCTGAGGGTGTTTTGGGCTTTAAACATGTGCTGCAGCTGCTGGGGCTGCCAAGGCAGGGCAGGGGGATGTCCTGCATGGGAGACAGGGCCTGCTGGGTGCAGGATATTTGTGCCCTGTCCCCTGATTCCCACAGCTACAGGGCTGAAAGCTTGGGGTGGGTGAGGTTGTTTGGACACCAGGTATTTGTTTGGACACAAGACATAAGGCCGTGTTTTTTGCATTTCTGTACTAACAACCCTGTGCTCTGGGATTTCCCAATTTCCTGATGCTAAAAAGAGAAAAAACCATAAAGCCACAACCATGACCTCAGTAGGAATCAGGGTGTGAGAGGAAGGAGCACACACAAACTAACGCTTCTTCAACTTACAAAATGCTTCCTTTGGCTTTCATAGTTGGTCTTCCATTGCACCTTTTCCTCTTCAATATCCATTTTCCTCCCATTCAAACAGGACTTTGCTTACTGACGTGGAAAGCTGTGTTTGCACCTGTGTACAAAAAGCCACCAGCAAGATCCAGCCCCACCTGACACAAAAAAGCAGCAAGATCCCTAAAGGAGCACAGCTGACAGCAGGATCACTTTTGTATTTGTGGTCAGATCTGGTTAAAGTACCAAACACAGGCAGACAGGATTTTTTCATTCATTCTCTCTCTTTAGAAACAGAAATGAAAGACTTTAGGGTTGCCCATGTTTTTGTGCAGCAGTTAAAAGTCCTGCAGACTTTATAGAATTTTTTTTTCTCCTTGCCACCACTGAGTTGCACCTTGAGTGGCACAAAATATTTTTTGCAGTCCATAGGAGGTAAAATCACACTGGACACTCGAAGCAAGCAGCACTTGTAACCCACTGACCTGCAGGAAGAGAAGGGCAATCTTACCAATCCAAGCACTCATCTAGAAGAAGTTTCAGAGTCAATAAATCCTTCAATGAGGAGGAAAAAGGAGCAGCTACTCCTTTACTGCTCCTGACATAAGGCATGAGTATCTATGGTTACATCCAGGGCTGCCCAGGGGTTAAGGTCTGTCAGCTCTGGCTGATGTTATGAGCAACTCATATAATTACCAGTTTTGCATCCTTAAAAAGTCCTGTCTTCCTCTGTGAAGTAGGAAATGTCACTAAAGTCTTTTGAGGAGAAGGTTAATTTTTGAGCAACCTGGTCTAGTGGAAAGTGTCTCTGCCCATGGCAGGGGTTTGGAACCAGATGGTCTTTGAGATCCCTTACAATCCAAACCATACTATGATTTTGTGATTCAAAACAAGGCAAAGCAGATGAATTCATCCTCTAAATTACACCACAGGTAAGAAACAGCTGTGTTCACATATTAGACACAAAATCAAGTGCCACATGGCCTGCCAGGAGCTGCCTGATCATCTCCAGCTGGCTTTCAGAAGTACCTTCTACAGCCACAACCACAACAGTGGTGATGTGTGAGGATAAACCAAACTGATGGATGAGAAAGGCACTGGGATTGCCCTTCAACTGCTCTGCAGCTTGAATAAAATCACAGCAGCACAGGGCAAGAGGGAAGTCTTCTATCCAAAGTCCTCTCTATAGGACACACCAAAAAAATTTTCAAGCCCAGGTTCAAACCCATCTGTGAAGAACCAACATCTGCCCAGAGCAGCACAGCAGGAATCCAGATCTCCCAGCTGAGTCCTCTCATTGCTCAGTGACAGCAAAAGAACAGAGCACACACTGCTAGACACAATCAATCCCTGTTTGTCTTTAAGGATAACTCATCACCTAAAGGCAGGAATTTCCTAAATAACTCCATCATTACAGTACTGTGACAGAAAGTGCTTGTAAGTGACACCAAGTCCTCCATGACCACAAGCAGCTCCTGCTTTTTTGGGAACAGGAATAGGGTTAGTCTTGCACCCAGCTAGGAGCACATTACCAGGGCCAGATGCATCCATACATGGACCTCTGCTGTGTGGATGTTCTTGCTCTCTTCCAAATTTTAGAGAATTTTAAATAATTTCTACAATTCTGGGAGCAGCTGATCTAACAGTCTTCTTATGAAGGACAAGAAAATCAGCAACAATCAGCTTGGATTCACTATGAAGTCATGCTTGCATTAACTTTCCACAATGAAGGTCTGGCCTGGCAGGGGAGAGCTGTGGGTATTGTCTACCTGGACTTCTGTAAGCCTTCCAAACATTGTCATCTGTGAGATTCTCCTCACAAAGATGCTCTTGAAGGTGCAGGAGCAGCCACCAAAAGCTGCCTGAATGATCAGTGGCTCAGGGTCTGGCTGGAGGCCAGGAGCTGTGGGTGAACTCCAGGGGTCAGTGCTGGGTCCAGCCCTTTAAACACCCTCATTAAAGCAAATTTGCAGATCACATGGACTGGGAGGAGTGGCAGCTACCTCAGGTCATGCTGCCACCCAGAGGGGCCTGGGCAGGCTGGGAAGAGGCTGGCAGGAACATCATGGAGCTCCATGAGAAATGCCAAGTCCTGTTCCTAAGGAGGAACAATCCCAGGCAGGAACATGGGATTAATTCAATGTAACACAAGGTGAAAATTACTGCTCAAGGCCTCTTGCACCAAGGGCTGTGAGGACTGAAAGTTCTCACTCCCCCATTAGACTTCTGCTTGTGGAGCAAGAAGAATCTGAGAGTTGAAGATCCTCTTTGAAACCTCCCATACTTGTCTACCTTTAAGAGAACTGTATGATGTTACAACACATCTTTTCTCTTGCACAGAGGGGTAGAATACCCTGACACACTCAAATCTCCCACAGGAGCCTGGTTTCAGATAAGCCTCTCCTAAGGCAACCACTTGCACAGACTGCAGCACATGAATTACATCTCCTTCTGAACTTGCTTCAGAATCCAAAGCTCAAGGCTAAGAAATCCTATTTTCTGTTGCCACAATAAAAAGCAACCAAATGGAATGTGGGTTTTGGTTGCAGAGTTGCCAACTCTCCAAACCACCTTCTGCATGTCCTTGGGCAAGATATTTCTTGTTCCTGCCTCTCTCCCTCCATGGCTATTCAGACAGAAAGTTCTTTGGGGCAACAACTCTCACCTTTCATGTAAAAGTGGCAAAGCAAACTGAAGAATTTGACAATAGTAATGCTAAAAATGTTCCCTGCAAGCTCCATCTCACATTAGATTTTAGTGACTTTACTGAGCAGGCAAAGTGATAAAATAACAGGTGAAATTCAACATAGGTTAAGTGCAGAACAGTGCAGGTGAGAAAATAAATCATAACCCATGTGCTGAACGACGGGCTCTGAAATAGCTGCTGCAGCTCAAAAACACCTTGGGGTTTGAACAATTAGGAAGGTAATCAAGTCACTAAATCCCCACTATTAATATAGCAGCCAGTGTTCTGAATTAAGAAGAGAACAAGGCAGTGATGCCATTGTGCAAATCCCTGCTCTTAAGACCTCAGGGTTGTTAATGCACCAGGCACCTCATTCAGCTCTGGGCTGACACGTCCTACACGTCCCTCCCAGCCTCCTGCTGGCTTCAGGACACTCAGATCTCTCTAATTCTAATCTGAATTCCCAGAAGCAATGAACAGTTCATACTTAGCCCAAGAGGAGATGCAGTTGTTCAATGTATTAGAGAATGACAGCATTTACACAGGTGCTTAAGCCAAGGAATTAAAGGTTAAATTTAGGAAATCATACCTGAAAAACACCCAGTGCTTCACTTGAAGCACTAAACCAGTAAGGTAAATGTTCCTAACAGCCCATCATCCTCTTCACTTTCTGTGAAATCAGAACCTTTTAGAGCACCACACAAAAAGAGAAACAAAAATATTATCAATGCTTCAGACCAGTCACCACAAAGGTACATGACAGAATGAGGTGGCTGCACAATATCCAGGGTGTAAAGACAAACCACCAAATAAAACTTGGTAGCTGCAAAGAGCTCCAAATTAAGTGCTGCTGAGCCTTTGGAAAGGGCACTCGCTGATGAAACAGAGGAGAAAACTGGATGTGTAAGCAGGAAGAGCTGGAGGTGTTAGATAAAAAGTTACTTGAGAAGCTACTCGAAATAGAAGTCAGTGGCAAGATTCCAGAAGAGGCAAATTCTCCAGCAGAGAAGTAAATTCAGAACCAAATATTTCAAGCTATGCAAGGTACAAACGCGCCTGAGGAAGTCTGAGCCAACACACTGTGTTGAAAAACAGGGAGAAGGTGCATTTGCCAAAAAATGCTTCCTGCTAAGGAGACAAAGTCTGCCCCCAGAGCTCAGTGAGTGCCTGAACCTCTGCAGGTTTCCAGAGCTGTGCAGGTTTGCTTGCATCACCTGCTCACACACCTGGCTCCACTGTCACGTGTTTGTGCAGCCTCCACCACACAGATGGAACTCAGGGGAGCTAAATCTGCTCCAGGTTTGCCTGCTTCAGTGTCCCCATGGTACAGAAAAACACCTCATTTATAGCAGGAATCTCCTACACAAAATACTAAATGAACAAACCCTCTCCCCTACATTTTCATGGATAAACTTTACTCCTGTCTTCAATCACAACAAGGATTTTCAGAATGAAACGGTTTAAAAATTGCCAATAAAGCCATTCTCAGCAAATGGAAAACCTTCAAGTTATCAGACTGGAAGCTGAGAAGCTGGTGCTGAAAAGCAGAACAGCTGGTTCAAGGCACACAAAACAGCCTGTGTACCTCAGGAAATACTTACAGCCTAGTCACTCAAGAGGTATTTGCTGAAACAAGAGCCATAAATATATCACATTGCTTAAAGCCAAGTCATATTTCAAGCTAAGTTCAGATCACATTCTATCTGCTACCAGTGGTTAAACTTTCTACAGCAGCCACTCAAATTATTTGAGTACTACAAGCAAACCTATGCTAATTCATAGCAGGCTAATCTGTTTTACTACACAGCAGCAAAGGCCTTAAAGTGTTGCTCAAAAACAAGGAGAAAACAAACAGCAGAGGCAGGAACAGATCTAGATTCTGGTTTTGCCCCAAGTTTTGTGGTTTTGGTGTCAGGGCTGTTCCTCTCCTCTGCTGCAGCGAGGGTGGAGCAGAGGAAGTGCCCAACTCTGAGGAACTGCCATGCCCAACACAAGAGCACAGTAAGGAAACCAACACACAGCAGGTAAAATACCAGGTTTTTTAAAAAAAGATTCTGTTTTACAAGCAAATGTTTGTACAGAGGTTGGTGGAACACAAGCAGACAAAATAAGCAAAACACAAGAGCCAAGGGTTTGTCATAGAAATCTGCAGCCAAAACTCAACAAAAGGGCAAGAACTGGAGATATTCACAGCATTGAACTACAGGTCTGTCCCCCCTCCCCCCAGTCCATGTGTGTGACAGGAAAAAGACATCCAGCATCAGCTTTCACACAGCTAAAACACTCTCAGGGCTCACAGCCACTCCAGTATCTCCACAACTCTGGGTGCAATGGGGCACAGAGACACTGCCACCACTGCAGAGTCCCCTCTTGGCAACTCTTTGTCACACACTGTTCCCAAACAAAAGGCAAACATAAAACCAGGAGCAGAGAGAGCTGTGTACTATTTTACATCTAGTTAAAACTAAGAATAGTAGTTTTAGTAGTTTGGTTTGTCAACTCTTCAGATTTTCATGAGAACTTCCCTCCATGGCCTCCTCCTTTGAAAACTTCCACAAGCACTCCTTCCCAAAAGAAAGCCTAACTCTGATGGTATTGGACCTCAAAAATAGAAATATAAACAGAAAGAACAAATAGTTAAACAAAGTTAGTTGCCTGTGTGTGAATCAGAGAATGAGATTCTGACAGCTGGCCAGATACAGGAAGGAGTTTCCTTTCTCCCTTCTAATGACCTGCAATCAGTTATCCCTGGATATTCCAGCACAAAGCTCCTGCTAAGTCTTAATAATTCCCTCCTTTCTCCATTTCCCTGGATTAGAGATAAATTTTCTTTTGCTCTGTGAAGCCAGACTCAATCCTTGTTATTTCAGTCTCCATTCTGGCACAGAAGCTTTGTCTTGGAGTCAGAACAAACCAGCTGTGCAATGACCCAAACCACTGGTGTGCAGAGATGAGGACTCAGGAGAGCAAGGCTCTAACTCTAGCAGAGACCATCAGGGAAGAGAAGATCACAGCACACAGTCCTTGTCCAAAGCTTCACACTTATTGTGGATCCAGCACAGGGACTCCATGATGAAGCACCAGAACAAAGAAAGCAGGAATAGAGACAAAGCATCTCCTCAGCAGTGGGTTTTCAACAGAGCAAAGTCACCTGAAAGCTCAAAAAAAAAAAACCAAAAAAAACCAGGATCCCCAGAGCAGAAAGCAGGAATGTGCAATTCAAAACCACACAGACGTGAATCTTACTTTCAAAGGGCTTTATATTACAAAAAACCATAAGTCACAACGAATGTGTAAAATCCATTCAATGGGGCTTGTTTCCAGTCTGCCAGGAAAGCTGCTTTTCTCTTCTGTATTCCCAGCCTACTGCTGAAAACCTGATTGCCAAAACAATGACACCTCGAGCTAGATTTTTAAAATCAAACTTGTTCTGCCAGATCCAGCACTCTGAACTTGTCCAGGTTGTAGAAACAAGCCTTCACCACTCTGCCTCCAAAGTATCTTCCATTTAGATCCACAACAGCTGGAATTGAAACAAAGAGCAGATCAGCAAGCTGCAATTCAATAAAATAAACATCTCTTTAACTAAACAGCCTGAGCAGTGAGACTGTTTAATCTCTCTACAGAAGTTAGCTCTGAGCTGCACAGGACACAATTTAGGATCCTACCTTTGATGGCAGATTCAACCCGTTCAAACTCTAAAAATATTCTTACAGCTTCATCATCAGGGGCACCAGGGATCTGAAACAAAACAAAAACCCCAAGCCATAAGTAATTAAAACAGTAGTGAGAACATTGCTTTCAATTGCTTTTCTTCACAAAGGCAGTGAAAGAATGAAATAAAAAGGTACCAAAAACAAAATACTCAAGTGGTTTTTACACAGTTGCTATTGCTAGAAGCTTGTATCTTACAGATACAGAAAATCCAGAATTCCAACACAGTAAAGGACCCTGAGAGAGCTTCTATGTATGCCTCTCTTAGGCAGTAACACTCCAGGTGTGAGGGATGAGTGCCCAGTTTGCTTTCAGAGCAGCCAAAAATAGAGACAGATTATCTCTTACCTCAAAGATGACACATTTCCCAACCTTGCCATATTTCTCACATTCCTCCTTAGTTTCAACTTCAAGGTCTTCATCCACCTCCCCAGCACCAACCATGTTCTGAAAGTCAAAAACAAACCCAACTCACTGCATGGAGTCTGTGCAGGTGATTGTGTAGACAAATCACAGATGCTCTGTGAACTGTGACCACAAACACTTTAAAAGCTTAACAGCTACAGGAGGAGACAGTTCCCTGTCCAAAGGCAAGGGAACTGCACAAATTAAAGCAGTGTTGATTTAAAGTCACAGCCTGTACCCCAGAAGTCAAAGAATTCCTCCAGAACACAGAACACTGTGGGTGCAGGCCAGAACCATTTGAACTGTGCAGAGTTTTGTATCAGGAACAGAGATTTAAACATTTCAGCACCAAGACACATCCCCTTACTCCCAACTCACCCTCAGTAAGACCACTTTAGTTGGGCATTTCAGGATCTCAGTTAAGGGGTTGGAATCTGCCTTCTTGCCTGTTTCTGTTTGAAGACAAAACAGTGAATAATGGTATAATTTAAGATTAAAGCTCAATTAGGGACTTTTATCAGAATCTTATTGATCAAATGGAATAAAAGCTACAAAATGTACTTTCATATCGGTGAGGAATAGTTATTCACAACTTGTAGCTACCTGGAATGACAGTAAGCAGAAAAATAAATTCCAAAGGTGTGAATTCAGCAGTAACACTGACAATGTACTACTTCTGAGAGGGAAATAATTCCTAAGCTCAGAATTGTATCACAAGAACTACAAGTATTCTGACTTCTACCACTTGTGCTCAGAAGCCTGGATGTTGTCTCAAGATCAGACAAGAGCAGGAAAATGAGAGCAATATCAACAGGATGTGACAGGGAAAAAGCTACAGGGGCAGAGCAGGATCAGCCCTGGAAGTGAAGATGCTTCCCCAACACTAAAAGAGGACAACTGATGGAGGAAGGGAAGGATGAGCTAAAAAAATGCATACAGAACCACTCTACACAAAGATAAAAAAATATAAATTTCCACAAGAACAAATATGACTCATTTTCCCAACTCCAATGTTTTCAACAAGGACAGATTGTAAACAGAAACCCAGGAGCTTCATTTCTCACACTCTTGGTGCAGGACACAATTACCTTTTTCTGTAGATTCACCAACAATGATCTTGCCACCCCTCTTGCTTGTTTTCTCTACTGACAGTGCTGTGCTGAGCCCCTGTTCATGTTTGCCCAGTCCCTGGCCCTCTCTGAAACCATATTTCTGCATGATTTTGTGAGCTACTGTCCCCCTGCAATGAGAAAAAGAAAAAAAATTCATAAAGGTTCTTCCACAAAACATTAACACTGCATTTCTCCTGAGTGCTCAAATATCCTACCTCCTAAAACTGCCTTACACAGGGGCAGAAAGTACAGGAGCTTCTACAACTTACATGATTTTTTTTCTAAACAAAAGGCTAAAAAGGCTAAAAAGTCTGGCTATGTAATGCTGAAAGATTAAAGCACTAAGTCACAGAAGAAATAGCCAATTGTGTGGTCAAAGTAAGGCAGGTCAGGTCAGATTTTTAGCCCTTCCTTCAATGAAGTCAGGGTTCCATGGTAATACTAATTAGAGGTGGTGGCAATACACAAGCTGGTCCAACTGTACCAAGTTTGGTTATCTTTCTCTGGACAATTTAAAAAAACCCCATCAAACCCAAAAATGAGGTCTCTAAGCTGTTTTTAGCTATAGATTCACCTTCATTTGTTGCCAGAGTAGTTGATACAACATCACATACAAGGCAGGAAAGTAAATGGGCAGATTTGCAGCCACAGCTGCTACATTCATGCAAAATACACTCTGAATTTTACAACAAAGCAGAGCTGAAATGATTTTAAATATCAATTTGCTGGTTTGTAGCAAATTTAAGAGAAAGCTGGAAAAGTAACCTAAAGAACTAACATGCCACCTGTGTTTTCAAGTACACTTCAGTGGCATAAACACTTTATGGTGGAGTGTGGCTTAAAAGCACAGCCTTGAATGCAACCACCTCAGGAGTGTTTTTCCCAATCCTGTCAATCCACATTTTTTTCCTCTGTCCTGCCAGTTTGGACTGTCTGAACTCAGACTAACCCCACACATGCAATGGGTTGTGCTCTTCTCTCCTGACAAACTATTTCAGGCTTTTGGTTTCCACCACCTTCCAATGCCTTTTTCCACAAAAAGTGCAGGAGTCACTGGTTGATTTACCCCATGTTGGCAAGGAAGGAGTTGCTGGGTCCTGTGGGGGAACGAGGTCTCTCTGGCTCATCATACACTGGGGGAGGAATTGCTGCTTTGGAAGAAGGTGCCCGAGGTCTTGACTCCTCCTCATATGGGAATGATGCTACAGCTGGAAAAAACAGACACATTTGGGTTTTTTTCAATAAAATCCTAACAAACTATGAAAAGGTTTTACAGACACATTTGGGTTTTTTTCAATAAAATCCTAACAAACTATGAAAAGGTTTTACAGACACATTTGGGTTTTTTTTCAATAAAATCCTAACAAACTAACTATGAAAAGGTTTTACAGACACATTTGGGTTTTTTTCAATAAAATCCTAACAAACTATGAAAAGGTTTTACACATAAATCCAAATCAGAAGAATGTTTCCTTTGCACATTCTGTTTTGACATCCCCTCACTTCTCTCTCTGAAACAACATCTGAGTTATTCTGGGTTTTCCTTATTGGATATAGATTGGATTTGAATCCAATCCAATATAGAATCTATATCCTCATTAGATATGGATTTCCACAGCTCTGGAATGCATTCATTAACCTCTTATTAAATGGAGAAGAAGAACATTAAGAGACCACCTGCACTACAAAGAGATTATCCAGAGGACAAACTCTCATTCACCAGGAAGAGAATTAAGACAAAAATGGATCAATGCACACAACTCAAGGCCCAAGGACTGTAATAAAAATACACTGCACATTTGCAGAGAAATCAGTCTATTAAAAAGAATGAATGCAACTCATCTCACTGGAAATTTCTGAACTGCAGCTATTCCTGGAGATGGATCTGGATATCTCAATCATACTGGTTAGATTATTAAATCACCTTCCACTGACAAGTCAAATAGCAAAATGAAAATTTAAAAAGCCTATTAGAACACTAGAAAAAAAATCCCTTTTGAATGGACTTTCATCAGACTGACCTAATTTCAGAATATTTTCTTGTACACTAGCTCTTGTATCTTATCAAATAAAAGGTCAAACATGAAGTTTGAGGATATAATATGAGGAAAAATAATTCCTATTTAAACAGAAGATGGACTGGACTATGGGACTTTTGCTACACCAATATTTTCTTGTTTTCTTCCAGCCTGGATTTGAGCACCAACTAAGAAGCAGTACAAAGATTTCCTTGTCACATTTTAAAAACTCTCCCCTTAAGGATATTTCTATTTCCAGCCTATATTTACTTTTCCTTGACACTGATTAATTGCTCTTAATTATTTACCCAAAACAATGTCTTTCTCTTTTGACTGTTTTTACATATCAAATGCTTTCACTGTATCATTCACTTAAGTTCTGAGGTACTTTCTACATTTTAATCTTGTCATAAATACAATGAGGACTCTTAAAAAAAAAATTTGTGTGCATAAGATTTTTTTTTCTTATTATTAAGCAGAAACATACTGGTAATTGCTTTAAATTTCAAAATTTACAGCAGTTAGACATGGAAAAAAATAAAGGAATGGTTTTGTTCCTCTAGCAGGATGATGCCATCTCGTGGACAACTGAGATCCTCACACCACCACTGCACACTAATCTCTTCAGCTAAACTGCATCCTGGAAAAATTTATAAAATTCTGTCTCTAGTGCAAAAGTCCTTTAGAAAAGATACTCACTAAGTACCTCCTCAAGGAAAGAGCAATGGAAAAATTCCTTCTGCAGACTGTGGAGGTTTCTAATCTACCCAGAGAAACCGGCCTATGATATTTCTTTCATATCAGAAGTGGCACATGGTTTTAAGAGCCCAGTTTGCCAAGCCACTTGTCCAGCAGTACAGAAAGATTTCTTCAGCACAGAATGTGAAGCAGGGCAGCATCACAGGTCCCCCACAGCCTCCCTCCACGAACAAAGAACTTGTTCATGTCCTGCTGCTACAAAGAATCCAACGGGAAAAGCAGGAGGAATTAATTAAATAGAAAGTTGAGCAGGAAATGAACACTGCTGGGTTCAGAGAAGAGGATTTTGGAGTACTCACGTTCTTTGTCCTTCTCCACAAGAGAAGTGGGTGGTGCAATGGCAGCTCCTCCCATACCTGTGAGCAAGAACACAACACATTTGGAGGATATCACAAATATCACAACAGACTTGAATTATTTACTGTAACTTTGTTGCTGAAAGACAATAAAGACTAATTTTGTTTATGCAAAGACTTATTTCTGACCCACATCATTTGACAAGCTCTAAGGGCACTGATGTAACAGATGCAGGAATGAAAAGCTGCAATAGTGAAAACTCAGATTCCCACAGACTGATTTATGTCATACCTCATCCCTTCCCTGGAACCTACACCATGCAGAAACTTACAACAGGTATACAAACTAAGGTTAAACAGAGGTATTTCCACAAGTAATTTGGCTGCCACCTGGCTCCATGGAAAAATACCAGTATTCTACATTCTGTTATGTTGTAATAAAATGCCTTTATTCCAAAGGCTCAGAATTAACAG
Source organism: Melospiza melodia melodia (assembly GCF_035770615.1). Lineage (NCBI taxonomy): Eukaryota > Metazoa > Chordata > Aves > Passeriformes > Passerellidae > Melospiza > Melospiza melodia. The sequence continues at coordinate 3,959,269 of NC_086197.1, read as the reverse complement.
TGTACTCAAGTGAGGACAGAGAAATCCATGAAACAGGACTGTGAATTCCCCTCCCTCTTTTTCTCCTCCTTCCACTCCAGAACCATAAGCAGTTCCTTACTTCTTTTCCGTCTCTCCCTCTCATAATCTTCATCTTCATCAGAATCTGGGTCTGGTCGCCTTGAAAAGCCACTGGCTTCGTGTCTGTCCTTACGCCTTCTAGGAGACACAGCAAGTCAGGATGAGAAACCATGGGAGTTAACTCTTGCTTTTCATTTGTGATCCCACCTCTGCAGGGTGAATTATTCTGCTCCATCCAACTGGCATTAACACATTTCCCATGAAAGTGCAAGTTAACACCTTCACCATTTGTTTCTTTGCTTTTACCATCATGGGGCATTTTTGGGCAAACAGAAGATGGATCTAAGTCAAGATTATTTTCTACTTGCAAGTGAGCCAAGAAGAATGCATGGAAAGGAGGAAGAATCTGAATAAATCTTGTCCAAACAGAACAGAGACTGAATGGAATAGGCCTTGCATGGAAGAGAGAGCAAGGTAACAGACATGAATTAATCAATCACCCTGCTTTGGACAGAACCCCTTTTACATTTCCCATCACAGACTAGACAGACCAGTATCATTTACTGAATAAAAAAATATCCTCATGCTTAAACATCAGATTGTTGAGACACTTGCTTAGCAATTAAAATAAGATTCAGGAATAATTTCTAATAAGAAGTAAGGAATGCTTCAAGATTTGTTTGCACTTCAGCTGTTCTCTGATGTGATCAGGAAATTGCTCATTTTAATACAACAAAAAGGAAAAGCACTTTTCCTTAAAAGTTAAGTGCACAAATGAAATCTTGCTCCTAGCACAGACACCAAAACTGTGCTAAAGGATGACAAAAACAGATTTACTGTGGAACCACACAGAATTTCTGAATCTCTACCCTATGAAATCAAAACAAATGCCCAGCCTGAACTTCCAAAGCACACATCTGATGAAGGTTTGGCTGAGATTGTTTCCCTGCTTGAAATCAGAATTTATTATGTATTTTTCACCTCTTTTCTCTAATGTTTATATGTATAAAAATATAACTGAAGAGCAGTCAAAGCTGAAGCTGTGGGAATGACATCCCAGATTCCTGAGGTCTTGCATGCCAGGAAGGCAGAGCCTCAGGCATTCCTTCTTCATCAAAACAACAAAGTTAAAACCATGAGAAGACAGAGAAGACCCAATGACTAGAGATATTAATCTCCACAATCTAAACAGGGCAGCAGAACTGTAATTCCAGATGATTCATACTGTGATGAGGATGGTTTATTCACTTCACTTGAAATGAGCCAATGTGATCTTCTGCATGGCTGGCAGACATTTTACCACTTATAACAATCAGATACTGAATCTGCATTCAACTTCCTTAACATGATTGCAGAGATTTCTTATTTCAGGGAAAGGGCATTAAAAATAAAGCAGTATTTTCTTTTGTTCAGAGACAACAGATTAATAAACATATAATTAACTTACTTAATAATTAAATTAGTGATTGTAGAGTATTAAAAAAGGAAATGCAATTATGCCTCTCAAAGGCTGTACTAGCTACATTTAAAACTGAATGCATCCATGGATCAGTTTGTAGTTTTTAGAAGCAGAAATGATGGCTCATCACTGAGTGCTGAAGAAGTTTTTCTGTAGTCAGGTGACAATGACATCAAATACTCTAAAACACCTGCAAGGTCAAAGTCTGCTAACAATGCATGAAATACTCAAATATTGCTGCTATTATTGAAACAAAGTAAATTTAGAATAATTTTGACAAGGGACTTGCAAAGCTGATGATTCTTATTGTTTTTGCACTATTTAGTGATTTTTACCAAGAGCATTAAAACATATTAATGAAAAGACTGCTCTTGTTTCTACAAGCATGCAGTATTCACACTCTCAGAACTTCCAAGAATGTAGAGAGATAAAACTAAATAAACTGACATGGTTATTTAGATACTATGTCAAGCCTCTAAACAAAAGCCTTACTTTTCTCTCTCCTCAATCTCCTTCTGCCTCTCCAGCTCCCGCTGCCGCTGCCGCTCCTCCCTCTGACGTTTCACCACCTTCTCGTAGTCATTTGGGAACATGGGATCATACTCATCTGCCAGGGGAATCAACACATCTCCTGCAGAAAAACCACTGGGGACAGGATCCTGGAAAAAAGAGAAATTCTTTTTTGAGCTGAGATCTGAAAACAACACACAGCTGGAAAGGAAAAATTTAACGCTTCTGATTCCTTCTGTAACGTCAGGTAATATCCTAATCCCACTGGTGCTGGAAGAAATCTTGGTTTTATTTAAACCTAACATTTCATCCAGTCTCTCATTACATTAAATTTTTCCCATGAAGAAAGAACCACCCCCTCCCCCTGCAAAATGCAAAGCAGCAGCAAATCAGCAGGGACAGGAATTTTTCAAACCCCATTAATGCATTATTAGAAGTTTTATGACATCTTTTTGCTGCAACCATCTGCAGGGTCCTCCCACACAATCTCATCAGGCTTTTTATCAGCTGCTATTAAAGCAATACCAACAGAGGCACACAGACTGTTCTCCAATCTGAAAGAACCATTTCAGAACTTTTCCCTTGAAAAAGCTGCAGGGAAAGTTTCTCTTGATTCCTTACCACGAGAAATTAATTTAAAAGGTTAGGTGGCTTTAGTTCTTTTATTTATCAGTTGACTGTTATACAGGTCCAGTTCCAACACTGGTGCAAACACAATTATAGTTATTATTTAGCTGCCCAAACTGCTGTCTTGCCAAGTAATTTGAAAGATTCTAGGATTCTAAGATGTCCAGGATTCTAAGAACACTTTTTTATAACTGCACATTAACCATGGTAATTCCATGCTGCACCACACGTAAGTCTGAATGAAGCTGAAATGTTAATTAAAAACTCTCAGCAGAGGAAGATATTCTCAGAAAATAATCAGTTTTTTGACCACTAGGAAACACTCAACTTCCAAAACATCTGGAACTTTCAGCTGCCCTGGGCTTACCTTCAGCCCAGCTGCCACGTGAGGGGGAGTGTCCACGATCTGTCTCTCATCAGAGGAGCTGCCTCGTTTCAGGTCAATCACTGGAGCAAGGACTGTGGTTTGTTTTGTTCTCTGACTCTGCAAAAACCACCAAAACACACAATGTCTAAAAAAGATAAAGCAGTTTTCTAAAAATCAGCTTGCTTGATATACTTGGCTGTAGGTGAATAGTCCTAGGTTTTGACTGAGAGCAGAAACACACAATAAAAATTCATCCAATCACTTCAGGTGAGTTTGAACTGGGTTAGTTTCTAAGAAACTCAGATTTATTCCAAAGAGCTACTGTTCTTCCAATTTATCATCAGATAAAATATTCTAAACTCTTCTGAACTCTTGAGTTTTCTAATCCTGTCCTGTTCTTCTGTTGGGCTATGGATACACTGCACATCAGTTACATGGACAAGGAGTATAACAAATACAGCAGCCAGTAAATTTCATCCATGCAGTTTGTTCCAATTATCAACCAAATCCTGCCCCCAGTTTCAGCAGCATAAATCAGGAGTAATTCCTGTGAAAAAATGCTGTGGCTACTTAGGTATCTGCCATCAGAGTTACTGCTTTCTTTTAATTAAGTAATTTCACAACAGAACCTACAGAGCCCAAAGAGCATTTGTGTCCTGCCTGAACCAAAATATCAACACTGCTCAAAGAAAAAGGGTGAAATTAAAAGAAGCAGCAATAAAAAGAGAAAATGGCTCTGTCACAGTCTAATAAGAATCAGCTGGCACTCCTCCTTTTCATCTACTCTAGAAATATTTGCTGTAAAATTTCTAATACATAATGATTTGCAGGTTAGCACCAACAGCCTTTAAATAACAACCATAAATGATGTAAACATGTAAATAATCAGTCATACAGTGACCCCTACTTACATTAAAAAAATAATTTTATACAGCTGAATCTCATTATCTTTAAAGCTAAACTTGAAGATCAGCTTTTGGCTCTGCTGCCTAAAAGCTCAGGGGTTTGCAGCACATACATCAGTGCTTCCTTCAGTTTTAATTTTGAAACACTTCCTCTAATAAAAATGAATTTTCCCTTTTTCCCCTTCAGCTTTGCCAAGCTCTTTGCTACAAACTCACAGACAAATGCCAGCAAAATGACCTGATTATCAAATCAGTATTCTGAGGTCACAAACACAATGCACTGAACATGAAAGAAGTCTGAAAAACAGGAAGGGACTGTACCTTTGCTTGTGTGAGAGCTGCTTTCTTCACCTGCAGCTGAGACTGCAGCAGTTTGAAATTCTTGGACCAGCCTTCTGTTTTGGAATCGCTGGTCTCAACCCCCAAGTCATCGTAGAGTGACATTTTCTCTTCAATTTAAAACTGAAAGACAAAAGGAAAAAAAAAACTTCAAATGACACCATAAATCTATTTCCAGGTTATTTGCTAATAGTTTGAGTACCCCACCTTTTATTTCACTTTTCCTAAAGCCAGAGAAAAATGACCTTTTTCTGGCTAGTGGTCAATATACAAAACTAGAGCAAAGCTGTATAAAAGTAACAGTTTGAAAGGTGATGAGAACTGCTCAAGAATTAATTGAATCCTGCAGAGGTTTATGAACAATTAGGGCTTAATAGCAAGAAGTTTACTGCAAAAAGAAAAGGTTTTTGAGGATTATCTGGCTTTGGGATGAACACAGAGCAGGTTATAAAGGCACAGATGCACAGGATGAGGACAGGGTGTTGCAGGAATTCCCACCTGCCACAGAGCAGTGGGATTTTGGCAGCAGGACCGATGCTATCCAGGGGGAGACAGCACACACTGGGGAACCACAGAATCAATCAAGGTAGGAAAGATCTCTGCGATCAAGTCCAAATCTTGTCTGAGGATCAGCTTGTCACCCAGACCAGAGCACTCAGTGCCACATCCATTTTTAAGCTGGACATCTCCAGGGATGGCAACTTCAAAACCTCCCTGGGCACTCTGCTCCAAACCTTAACCACCCTTTCTGATAAGAAATTCTTCCTAATGTCCAACCTGAACCTGCCCTGGCACAGCTTGATGCCATCTCCTCTTGTCCTGTCGCTTGTTACCTGTGAGCTAAGCCCGACCCCCTCTGACTGTCCCCTCCTGTCAGGGACTTGTGGAGAGCGAGAAATTCCCCCTGAGCCTCCTCTGCTCCAGGCTGAGCCCCCCCAGCAACTCCTCCTCGCACCGGTGCTCCAGACCCTTCTGGATGGACGGATGGATGGATGGATGGATGGCGCTGTCACCGCGGGAAGGGACAAGGCAGCGAGGCACAGGAGCTGTCCCCACGATAAAAGGAAGGGCAGGCTGCGACCTCCGTCACTCTGGGAACAGAGGGGGCAAAGCAGGCCCTGACGCCCCCCCCACCTTCCACACAAGCCCGGAGCCGTCCCAGGAGCCGCTGAGCGTGGCACACCCGCCCTGCGCTGCCCTCCCACACCCTCAGAGCCCGGAGCCGCCTCCCCACACGGCCGGGCCGGGCCCGGAGCCGCCGCTCACCCGTCCCGGCGCCGCCGCCGCCATGAGCCGGCGCTGAGCCCGCCGGGAAGGGCCGCGCCTGCGCACTGCGCCCCGCGCCGCCGCCGCCACAGCGCCCCCCGGCGGCGGGAGGAGGGAGCGGCAGCGCCGCCATTGCCGCCCCTCACGGCCGTTCTGAGGGGATGGGAGGGCGGCACGGCAAATCTCGGGAATGGGAGAGGCGGCACGGCTAATCCCGGGAGCTTGGAGGGCGGCACGGCTAATCCCGGGAATGGGAGAGGCGGCACGGCAAATAACACAGCAGTCAGGCTGGGAGGGCGGCAGGGAGTGCAGGAGGCGGGTGGAATGCTGTCCCCGCCCCAGCTGCCCTCGCGGAAGATAAGCCCGGGTTCCTTCGGGTTCTCGCGGTGCGCGCCAAGTGTGATCTGCGCTCTCGGAGGTTTTATTTGCTCATAGAGTCCCTGAACCACGTCTGAAGGAGGCCACGGGGATGGGGAAGGGTTTGGAGGGGAAGCCCTGAGGGCGCTTGGGTTGTTTAGGAGCACTGGACAGCCTCACTGGAATCTTCAGCGTCCCCCCGAGAGCGGGCGGCAGGCGCTGCTCTCTGTGGTGACAGTGACAGGAGCCGAGGGCAGGGCTGGACTTATACCAGCACTGTTTGCTCTGGATGTTCTGTGTGAAAAATGCGTGTATTTTATGATTGGCTTTTCGCAAATATTAAAATGAATATCATATGTGTTGTGTTAGAAAGTAATGCTGTATTAATTCTCTTAAGTAGTTTGTTAAATATAGTTTTGGGTTATTAAAAAAATGTTAAAATAGAAACTATGCTATGTAGGATACTTTTTTTAAAGAAAGGACTCACAGCGAGATAGCAGACACAGGACACCTGAATCTTTCAGAGAAAAAGAATTTATTGCTCCATTATCAGAAGAAACGAACTTCCCGCCTCGAAGGCCCTGTTAGGATTCAGAGGAAGAAGCTGACACTGACCAGACAGAATCCTGTGTTTGAATGGAATTTATGCATCATATATGAGATGTATGAATATGCAACACGTTATTGTTTTTAAGGGTTAATCCTTTGTTAATGTGGGTCCTTTTTCAGGCTCGTGCTGCCCAGAAAAGGTACCGGACTCTCTGTAACTCTTTGTCTCTATTGTCTCATATTGTCCTAATTCAAATTATCCAAATTATTATTAGTCTAATTGTATTACTATTTTTATAGCCATTTTATTGATATTAAACTTTTAAAATTTTAAAAACAACTGATTGGCATTTTTCACATCCTGTTATAATTTTCCATGCCGTGTTTCTAACTCCTGAAGTAAGCTGTGTGTGGAGGTACCAGTCATTGATTTCTCTGGGTCTGGATTGAAGGCACTTGAGATGGCAGTTCATGTTCACACTCAGGTGTTTATTATTTCTTATCAGTAAAACAGTCTCACTGCTGTGAGTTGGGCAGCTTTTCATTAGAAGGCACAAAATGGCCAACAATCTCTTGTTCCAAGGGCTTTTAAGACTGAACTATGCGATTAAGAACTGACACCTGGGTTATTTTCCCTTTTAACCCAATAACTGATCCCACAGAGCTGCAATGGGGACTTTTCTGCCCAATTACAAAACACCACCCAAACCCATGGAGAAGGAGGAAGAAGCATGAAGAAGAAACCCAGGATGACACCCTGTGCCCTTCCATCTACAACATACTAAAAATCCCAAAACCTCAATTTCTCAGCAAGTGATACACCTACACTGCTCTCTATAATGTACTGCACACTTTTGTGGATTCCAGTCTACCTTGAAGTCTGGGAAACTTTCTCCATGGATGAGGGTCAGAGTCAGAGCTGCCCTGGGGGTCAGGGCACCCCAGAGCAGACAGAGGAATATTCCCTGTGCCCTGGATTTCCACATCTGGGGTGGTTTATTCAGTGAATAACCTGTCTCCACGGCCATTCAGTATTTCCAGTTATTTACCAAAGGCACCTGAGATTTTGGTGAGAGGAAACAGAGACAGTGATATGAGACTCTTCTGAGTCTGGCAACAGAGTCACACTGAGAAAGTTACAAAAACAGAAAACTTATTCCTCGTCAAGTGTATTTCAAACAACTCTGTCTTTTATTCCAGCATGTTTGCTGCCACTTCAGTGTGCCATCAGTGCTATTGAGGTCACTGGGTAATTGTTATTGCAAAATATTTGGCTATTAGCAGGTCTTGCTGCATGATGTCATTTGGGCCTGAAGTGGACTTGTTCGGTCTGCAGAAACAATTTTTGTTTTCTAAAGCAAACCTTAAAATTCTGCATCTGTCTGAGCCTGGAATTCACCCAACCATACCAATTCTCCAGCCCAATATCTTGCACTAATTATTTAATATCGTCTTTTGACAGAGGTAAAAATGGATTTTCTTTTTTACTTCCACTGGGCTGGTGTGTCTCCAGCTCATACCAAGCACCTGAAATAGATGAGCTGAGTTTTCTAAGAATTATGGCCACTTGCACCACATGATGATGCAAATGAACATGCAAGACTGTCTGCAAAGCCAAACACAACCTCAGCCCTGAAGCAGATAGATCTGGCACCTCAACCTCAACATTTTACAAGCACTATCTCTGTATTAATCAGAAAGTCCTTATCTCCAGCACTGCTTCTGACTGTGCTACTGTGCAGTTTATTTCCCTGTGGTTAGCTGACAAAATAAATATAATAAAGCTACTACTTCCTCTCCTACTTCTGCTGCTTTCTATTAACCCAGTCTTTCTAAACACATTTACAGATATGTCTATTTTCATAATGACAGTGAAAGCTCCTGAAATATAAGAAGAAATTATCTTCAGTTTATTTTTAGAGGATCTCCCAAGCATCTTCCTATTTTTTTTTTTTTTGCTTTAGCAATGCCTGCATTTTTTAAAGGAAGGATTGATATAATTCACACATCTGCCACCTCATGGAAGAAAAAAAAATCAGCAAGACTCTCCTTTTACAGCATAAGAATCCCACTGAGAAAAGAACTATGTATCCTATGTTAAGGGAAGGAATCAATAATTAATTGCATCAGAAAGCAGGGAGAGAAATCCCTGTGGGTTGAAATGTCACAGAGCAATATCACAGCATGACAGGCACTCAAAGGAGAAACTCAAAGGAGTTTGGAATCTGCAAAGGTGGAAAACACGAGAGCAACAGGAGATTTCAGTTCCTCCTCAGAACAAGTCATAACAGGGAGGGTAAAGGTTGAATTATCAGACCTGTAAACAACTCCCTGTTAAAGGCAGGAATCAGATAACTCACAAGGAGAGGAGCAGCTCGTGGTTAAGCCTGGAAAGTTCAGTAGGCACGGATCAAAACTCATCCATCGCTGTAATAACAGCCACAGTGTATTGGTACACACCCACTCCGGAGCAAAGGAGCCAAGAAAATCCTTCTCATTAAATCCAGGGAGGCTGCAGGCAGGTAAAGAAACCTCACCCTGCTGCAAAGGTCACAGACAGACTGGAAATGGAGGAGAAATATGTGAGCTCATCTCCAGCACTGCACATCTTGAAGGTGGGTTAACTGTGGCTGAAATCTCCTTTTCCTCTGCAAAGGTGGGGGAGCACTGGCCAGCTCTGTGCCTCCTACAGACCCTCACAGGTGTTGAAGTCTGATTTTCCAGCTATTTTTATTTTTTCCCATTCATATTCCAAACCTTTCCACGGTGGTGCTTTTCCTCTTGAATCCCACTCATGATTTCTGTGTCACCAGTTCTACATCTGTGCCCGCCTTTCTAATCTCACATGGCTCTGTCTTTATGTTTTCTTGCAGCTCTTTTCTCCCAGTTTCACAATTTTCTCATCATTTTGAGGTGAGTTTGATGCAGCTGGGGGAGAGGAGAGGAGAGGAGAGGAGAGGAGAGGAGAGGAGAGGAGAGGAGAGGAGAGGAGAGGAGGATTATGGAGATGGGATTAGTCACAGGGAGGTCCAAAAAGCTGTGAATAAACCAATTTTCCCACTATGACAAGAGCCACCAGCCTTGCATGGAACCCCTCATTGTACTAACAGGCCACCTGGAAAAGGTGAACAGCCAAGGTGGTGAAATGTGCCGCAAATCCCAATTTTTTCAGAGTAATCAGCCAAAAGCTGGAAGCAAGAAGTTGCAGAAGGATGGCGTGGCACTGGCTGCGTGATGAGATGGCAGATGGGACCCAGTGTTAATGAATGCAAAGCAATGCCCACAAGACAAAATAGCACTAACAAAACACACACAGCAGCAGCTCTAAATCAGCTGCTTCCATTAAGGAAAGAGATGCTGCATTCATTGGGGATAATTTTCCTGAAATGCCTACTTAGTGAAGGAAGGAAGCAGGAAAGCAAACAGGCTGCTGGGAAGCATTAAAATCTTAAAAAAGGAGAAAGTATCCTCATAAATCCAACGTGCACATGCACGTTTGAGTGGCCACCTGCACTCCTGGGTATCTCATCCTCTCCAAGAAGCAGCAGTGCAATAAAAAACTTAAAGAAATTCAGATGTGTGGAGTGAAAAGAGGCAGCTGAAGGGGACCCTGGAAGCATCAAGCACCCAAAATGGTCCAGAAAAGGTAAATAGTTCTTATTTTTCTCCCTGATGGTGATCTTTAAGAATGTGTAAAATAAAGCAGTGCTGAGGGGGGAAAAAAGCAGCCATGAAATGTCTCATTTATGTCTCATTTCCCTAAAGCATTGATGGCAGTTTTTGGTGGATGTGGATGATTTGTTGTATGTTACAGATCTCCTCTGAGGGTGAGGGCTGCTAATGTGCCAAAATGGCATTAGAGGGCAGTGCACGGCAACCTAACTGGAGATTTTGGGGTGGCTGTGAGAAACCGCCCTTTAGAACCGCTGAGGATCAGGAGAGCAGAGCAGCTCCCACTCACACAGGTGGGAAATGGTGGGGATCAGCACGGGGCACAAAAGCAAAACATGAGGGCTGATCAGAGCAGTGTCAGCCTGCTCAAAAAGTAATTAAATCCCATTAAATGGTGGTTTCCAGCCAATGGTGGAGATCCCAAACAGAGAACCAACCCTGCTACACACCACACTTTTTGTGGTGACCCTGCCAGAACCTCCAAACCTTTCTGGATTTGATTATTTGATTTTCCTTTTTTTTTTTCTTTTTCCCAGAAAATGCTTGCTGTTGTCCTCCCAATGATCTTCAGCTTTGTTCACAGGGCAAAATGAAATATGAAGAGGAAAGTCCCAGAGGGAAGATCAGCTTAGGTTTTGTACCTTAAAAAAACCCCAAACTTCAGGGAGTAGCAACCTGAAAGAACTGAAAATGATTAGAAAGACATTTAAAATATTCTTTCTTCTGCTAAGGGAACAGCTGAAAATGTGACTGTGAAAGCAGTGAAGGAAACAGTGCCTTTTGCCATATATAGAATAACCCAAACCCCCAGAAAATTGTGGGGCTTTTTCCCCTATTTTTTACTTGCTTCACAGTTTCACCTAGTTTCATACTTTGGCTGAGTTCCATAACTAAAATGAGTAAGAAATGTCTCAGAACAGAAACATTTCATCACAGATGAAGTTTCCAACACACATACTTCAATATTTTTGATGACAACTGAAAAAAACTCCCATTGCTTTTGACACTGCACAGGGAGTGTTTTTGTTTGGCCAGCCATGGGAAAAAAAACATGCTTTAAATGAGGAAATGACCATTTTGTCCTACCAGCACGGTCTCAGGCTTGTTTGAAGAAGTGAGAAAACATCAAAAACACAGCAGTGAAAATATTACACATGACTAGACTCAGTACAGATGGGATATCTGCCATCTCTGAGGAAAAAAAGGGTTGTGCTGCTCTGCTAGAGGAAGGATTTGGATAAGAAATTCTTCAGAACTCCTCCGTGTTAGCCACAGAGGGTTTCTGTGCCAAAAATGCAGGTTCCTTACATGCTGAAAATCCCACTGCCTGAGAAACTGGAGGGATTTCAGGAGGTTTGTCTTTTTGGAATTCTAGAGGATCCTGAGTTGAAATGGACCTACAAAGATCTGGATTGAGAACCTTTGCTGGGAGTTGGACTCAGTCACCCCTGTGTGTCACTTCCAGCTTATAATGTTCTATGATTCTGTGATTTTATGAAAATGAGGGGGATGGGGAATTAAACCTCTGTTGCATTGGTCACCAGTTTTAAAACTAATAACTGAGAATGACACTGTGAGCCAAGGCAAACAGTGAAGGAGGGTTTGGAAGTGGAGAAGAAAATCAGCTTTACAAACATCTGAATGAAAGCTCTATCCAAATTTACAGGTAATCTTTTTGGACTGAAATAAAATTCTGGATATGAGATTAAATTCTAAGAACTGTGGGTTGTTATCGAGCAGAGCGACGTCGCTCTGGAAATGCCTCTGCTCTGATCATTCACAGATAGGTGAGGTTACCCTTCCTCTTGCTCAAGATTTATATCAAGTTCTTATGAACCCGTTTTCAGCCCAAAACAGCTGAGTCCAAGAACTTGAAGTTCAAAGAGAATTCTCTGATGTCCTGTCGTGGTGGCTGTCACGACATTCCTGGTATAAACAGAATTATTTGGTGTGAGAAGCACATTAATGGGCTCTGAGATGCTCATGGACAGTGACAGATTGCCCAGAGAGGTTGTGCAGTCTCCATCCTTGGAGGTTTGCAAGGCCAAAGTGAATAAATCCAGCTGGGATCTAATTACCACCCTTGTTTCCAATCTGAGCTGTTTGATGAATCTGGGATTGTTTCTGTGGCTTTGTTACTTGCTGTACTTCTCCAGAGAGATGAAGGGAGAAGATTTAGCATCCAGACTTGCTCTGGATTTACTTTCCAAGTGCTCTGACCACTGGGAAAATGTCAAAAGGATTTCTCCTCCATTAGGGATCCCCAGCTTTTAAAGAGAAATTCAGCTTCTTTCCATGCAGAATTTTGTGCCTTGTCTGTCTTTTTGTGTGGATTTCTTCCCATGTGGGTCAGGTGCAGCGTCGTGGGCCCTGAAGTGTGTCCAGTGGTATTGATATTCCAGGTAAATTTTTGAAGCTAAGACACGTTCAGAATCTGTTGAATGAAGAAATGCTGGTTTAGTTGTAGAGGACTTACATTCCAACCCTTCCAAATGTTTTTTTCCCACAGAGGTGTGTGATGCCAACAGAGACAGGAACACTGGAACATCCTCATCCCTGAGCAGCCTGGTCTAAGGGATATGACTCTGGTTTAGGATTTGGAACTTCCTCAAACCCCAAGCAGCATTTTCCTGCTGTTTAGAAGTTACACTTTCCATCTCACAAGAGGACCATATATATGGATATGTATATAGGGATGTTGTCTTATACAATTAGAATATAATTTATCTCATAAATGTTTATCTTTCTAAAATTGAGATGCCTAATATGTTTTCAAGCACAGGCTGTGGCCAGGTAGTCAATCATCCCTAGAACACAATCCTTGGAACAGCACTTTCCTTATTTACTTGGATACTTTCCATATTCCACTTTATATCTTAGGACTTATTTTTGGTCATAGTTTTTTTTTTTAATTTTATGAAAATACATAATTGTTTGCCATGCAGTTTTGGATAACTCTACAATTCACAAGACACGGCTTGAGTGAGAAACAAAGACCTGTGTGTTTATTCTGAGTGTGTATCTTGTGCAACACAGAAAAACTTCTATGTTACAAAACAACCTAATGACTGGAAGTTGAAACAAGATTAGGAACAAAAGCTGATTATTCTGCATTTTTCTGGGCAGGATTTTTTGCCTCTTCCTTCAAAAATATTATCCTGGTTTCTGAAAAAGAGACCTGATACTGAACTACCCTGATGGGTAATGTAGCCCAGCCTGTCAACTCTTACATTTCTTAAAAAAACAAAAGCAGTGTAGCCAGAGATAGAGGACTCTAAAGTCCTTGATGATCTGATCCCATCATGGATCTGATCAGTGTACCATGGAAGGCAAATGATGGAAATTGAACACTGAGCTTTCACTTTTTTCAACCTCACAGTGTTCACCATGTGCCTTGTTTTTCCTCCTACACTCATTCCAATGCCTTAACCATAAACGAGCAATGGCCAGGTGTGAGCATGGTCCTCCCTTCTGTTCCTGAAAAACAAAGAAGACATAAAAAAAAAAAACCACCCCAAACCTACTCTTCAGGTAAACAGCATTATCTCCACCATCAGACCAGACCACATGCACGTAAAAGGATGTGTTATCAAAAATATCTATAATGGTGACCTTAAAAAAGTACAAGCAGTGCTAATGAATTTCTTGTTATTTTAGAAAGGGACTTTCTTCTCCGTTGGTGCAGAGAGCTTCCTGAAGCAAAAACAAAAGAAGATTTTCTCTCTTTCTTTTTAAATGTAAGATAGAAACATTTTGACTAAATTTCTGCTCTGTTGTTTTCTAGTTATTCAGAATCAGGAGGAGATGTTTTCAGTGATCCTTCAGCCCAGAAAAGAGAAGGGTCTGGGGAGAACTTCAGGCACCTTCCAGTACCTAAGCAGTCTCCAAGAGAGCTGGAAAGGGACTTTGTGTGAGGGCATGGAGTGACAGGACAAGGGGGGATGGCTTTAACCTGACAGAGGACAGCATTAGATTGGATATCAGGAAGAAATTCTTTACTGTGTGTGTAGTGAGCTCTGACACAGGGTGCCCGGAGCAGCTGTGGCTGCCCCATCCCTGGAAATGTTCAATGCCAGGTTGGACAGGGCTTGGAGCAACCTGGGATAGTGGAAGGTGCCCCTGCCATGGTAGGGGGGTGGAACAAAGTGATCTCTGAGTTCCCTTCTGACCCAAATGATTCTGTGATGCTAAGACAGAGTCCTGTCTCAGTTCAAAGACTGCACATGGCATCAAGCAGGAGAACACAGAGACATCTCTGCAGTTAACGTGAATGTTTTTATCAAGAAATTATTGTAGAGTTTGCAGGTGCTGGGCAAGGGGAAAGGCAAGGAAGTGAATTGCCCATTCCACATTTGGAGTTAGCGGAGGAGCCAAAATTAGGACGAGGTGCTCTTAGCTGTCTCCTCAGATGGTAAGAGTTATTGATTAGTGCAAGATTTAAGAGCAATTAACAAAATTACAGAGAACATACACCCAGTGGTAACCAATCCCTATACTCTTTTGACCACACTGAGGGATGGATTAGGGTGGTTTACTGTTGTAGACCTGAAGGATGCCTTTTTCTGCATTCCTGTGCACAAAACCAGCCAAGATATAAACCAACATATAAAGTGTTAGCAAGTCCTCCTCTCAGTTTAGTTAGACAGAACAATCATTTTCCAGCCCCAGAAGCAAGGACACCTTTGCAGCTTCAGGCCCCAAAATTGTTAACAACAAGGAATTGAGGAGAGCTATCTGAGAGGATGGGATTTGATAACCTGGAGCTCTAATTGGACAATTAACCCCAATATGGAAATGGACCAAAACTTATTAAAGAGTGAAAACTTGTGTCCAGTTGCCTATCTTGGGGGTAGCCACAGCTGGGCTCTTGTACTGGTCAAGATGTATCCTTTGAAGGCCTTTTTAATAAATACCTACTTTATTATTTTAACTCTGTCTAGCCTCTGTTCCAGGCAGCCTCTCAAGGCATTGTGGGCTCCTTCTGATGCTTGTTGCCCTTGACAGCCAGTCCTTGTCATGAAGCTCTCCTCTCTTAGCTCCTCTGGTTTCCCATGTATTGGAAATTCCCAGTTGTTGGTTATGATTTCTCATTTCAAAGCTCCACACTGGGGCTGGATGTTGCCAGAATGGAGCATTCCAAAGGCAGAGCCAGGCTGTGCCACCATGGGGAGCTCACAGCAATGCCTGTGACAATCTGTGAGTGACAGCAGCTCTGATCAGACAATGTCACTTTTTGGGGAGTGTGAGAAGCTGAGGTTTGGCTGTGCATGGACATTTGAGATGCCACAGCAACCAGGATGCAAACCCAGTTGCATTAAAATGGGTGCAGTTACTGTCTTTGTACAAGTATTTAATTTTTTAATTTTCTTGATCCCACTAAAGAGAAATTATACAGATGTTATCATCTTGGTGAATACTGAACAGCCAAGCAGGTAGATACTATCATTCTATTATGATTTATTTTTTCATATTATCTTTCATCTATTCTTTTATAGTCCAAGCTATATCTGCTCATATCTGGCAGAGCATCTGAAGTACTTTCCACTTCTAACTTTAAATGACCTGACAAAACCACTCCAAATTGAGAAAGCTCAGTGTCTGGCTTTTATTAGTCACATCAGATATTCAGGTTTTCCACTTGCTCCCCGTGAAAACGCCTAATGAGGTGGTTTTTGAGTGCCACTCTTTGTATCATGCAGGTGACAGATAAAATGAAGATGGTCATGAGGGCATCTGAGCGAGGGGCAGTCTGGCTGATAGGAAGTAAATCAGCCCTGGAAATTGTCCTCTCTTTGTTCCTTCAACACAAGGGACATCAGCCTCTCTGGGACATGGGGACATGTGAAACTCTACCCAAAATATTCTCACTTTCAAAGGCTTATTTAATAATTCCCTATATTAAAAGTAATACAAAAAGCAAGTCAAACTCAAGATGAGGGAATGTTGACCTCTGGGAGCTAGAAATAAAGAAAATGAGGAATTGGAACCATCCACTTTAGGACAGAGCCTACAATTATAAGATTGTTTAATGTTTTCTTCAGAGGACTGCATAGGGTTATGGTTATTACCATGCAGGGATCAAAATAGACAGGACTTCAGAAGGGCTGAACTGTGATAATCAGAGGTATCAATAGAGAAGAGGGCAAGTGTACATCCAGGAGAGATATAAAAGATCCCACATGTTGGTTTTTTCATCTGATCTCCTGCCTGCAGTGTCACTGTACCCTTTCAAAGCACAAGATCATCCCACACACGATGGAATTCTGCTGGATGAAGGTGACCTCCAGCCAAATCTGCACATTTTGTGCAGTTGGTAAATACAATCAGATTCTAAGCCAATTGCACTCACTGTGTGAGCTCAGCATTTTGGGGTGAGGACCCCTTTTCAGCCCTGAATGTCCTTAAGTTACAATGAGCTTTGTCCTGATCTCTGGGAGAAAGCTTGAGGCCATTTGCCCCACATGAATGATTCCTCTGCAACTTCCAAAACCAACCACCTACCGCTCAGCTGGATGGATGCAGGTGGTGAAATCAGGTCTGGCTGTAAAATGTGGACAGTTTCATTCCTTAGGGTCAGAGGAGAACTTCCTCAGGGCAAGAGTACTTGTGAACAGCCTGATAAATAGCTGCTGTTTTCGTGGAAGAACAGCTCCAGGGCATGAAATATGAACTGCTTTATGGAAATAATCCTGTATTTCATTAGCATGTTTTACTGTCTGGGTCACAACAGTAGAGAGGCATTGACCATCAGAGGCCCTGAACAGAAGAGGTGTTTGGATTCATGTGGACATCTTGGACCTCTCCATAGTACAGATTTGCCAGCTGCAGTCCATTGCTTTCACCTTTAATTGCATTACCCTTCAAGAGTGAAACTGTGCAGAATCCAGCCCCAAACCTGCTGTGCTCCAGCATTTATAACCTGTGCACAAGAGTCAGAAAGATGGTGAGGGTCTGAATCCAGGACAATTTCTAGGTCATCTAATTGAAGGGATTAAACCTGGTGGCAAGGAGGTTGTTTTTGCCCAGGTCTCTAAGCACTGGGAGACTGTTATGGACACCAAGGCAACGCAGGGCAATGTTTGGTGCTAATTATAGCAGGCAGAGTTTGTTCGTGCTAGTTGAATGCCAGCTGGGAGGTTTAGTGGGTGTCCTCAAACCAAATGTGACATCTGCAGCATTTGGATGCTCACAGGCAGTGCAGTGAAGCAGCCACTTCACAGTGGAGCTCATCTCACCCCAATGCAGGCATCAGAAATAGGTCATCTGAGCTGCTTCTCCTCTCCTTTCACCATGACAGCAGACGGATGACTAACTCAAAAGTCTGGGTCTGCACCAACGTCTCATTAACTGACAAAATGTGGAAAACACCTTGTTGATCCAAAATTCTTTCCTCATCTTGTCTCAGCAGGTGAGCTCCCTCAGGAGAAAGACACAAAGTGCCCTGGAATCCTCCACAGGCCTGTCAAGTTACTCACAGTTTGCACCTCGAACATCCATCGTCTCCTGGTCAGGGAGACCTTAGAGCAGCATTCCAGTATCTAAAGGAGGCTCACAGGAGGGCTGGAGAGGCACTTCTCACAAGGGCATGGAGTGATAGGACAAGGGGAAATGGCCCTAAGCCAAAGAACAGTAGAGTTGGATTAGATATTAGGAAGAATTTCTTTACTGTGAAGGTGGTGAGGCACTGGAACAGGTTCCCAGAGAGACTGTTGACTTCTCATCCCTGGAAGTGTTCAAGACCCAGTTGGACAGGGCTTGGAGCAACCTGGGATGGTGGAAGGTGGCACTATGGCCAGCAGGGAGGTAGAAACTGGATGATCTTTAAGGCCCCTTCCAACCCAAACCATTCTGTGACTCTATAATGATATGATTTAATAATCCAAAGATCCCAACCCCACCCTTCTCCACTGCACAAATAGTGCTCAGTCAATGAAAATTGTTTTAGGTCAACAGCACCAACCCATCTTCCACTGGGAGATCTAACCCAATGCAAAGGGTACCCACCGGTGAGCTATTTATTTAATATCTCACCCATAATTTTCTCTCTTCAAGTGTCTGGCTCTGCTGAACACCAGTGCTCCCTCATTAATTCATAATTGTCCCATTTTAGTCTGCCTCATCTACAACTGCTTGAATACTGGTGTCACTGGAGTATTTGAGAACCACTGAATGTGCATTAGGAAAATGCCCTACAAAAAATCCTACAGCAATCACAGGACATCATGGTTTCAAAATTCTGTCCCAAATCACCAGGTCTGACATCTGTAACAAATCTCAGCCTGGGTTACTCTGGCAATAATTGGAAGGATTGCACTTAATTCTGTAAGAAGAGGATTTGAGATTCATCACAAAGATGTTGGACAAAGTCCCGAGCCTCATTAGAAGCAAAGAAACAAGGCATGAACCCTTATTCTGCACTGAAAGAAAGGGCCAGGTTGAATAATTTCTGCTCAAGAAGGAAAAACTCATTTTCTTTTTCTTTAGCCTGGCTGAAGCAAAATGCATTGAGCTTTCTACACAGCTTTTCATTTTCTCACTCTGTACTTGTTTCCCAAGTGCCACACCAATTTTCACACTTGAACACCAACTTTTCTTGGTTAGTGGTTAAATCTAGAAATTTTCCAAGTTACTCAAGCTGAAGAACTTCTCTAAATAGTTCCCACTACTATTTGCATTTACAGCTTCTTATTTTTTTGCATTCCTGTAAGTAATCCTCAAAAACCATCCAGTTCAGAAAGTTTTTTCACTCCCAGGGTAAGGCACAACATTAGAGTCTAGGACCTGAAATGAAACTGTTTGCTTTTAATTTCTGTGGCAGAGAATTTAGCCCCAGTTCTTGTAACATCTACATCAGCTTCCTACAAAGTGGTAAATTCCGGGCTGACTCAACAAAATTCACAAAGACAAGATTAACTGTGCCTTTACTGAGCTAAAGGAAGGCACTGAGCTCTGTCTTTCTAAACAGAAGCATCTACTCAGCCCATGAAGAAAAGAAAATGCAGAAAGGTGCCTTCTGATGTGCAGTAGAAAGATTTCTAATGGTGATCTTCAACCATTCACTTGGCAATTTAAGGGCCAAAGGTGCAATGGCAGTGGTGGGATGTGCCAAACTGAGCATTTGAACTTGCTCACATTTGTCTCTCTTGATTTTAGATGCCTCTAATAGAGGGGACGTGCCCTATTTAAATGGTCCCTAGACTCCAGTGCTGGAAGATTTGAGGGCTCATCTGGTCCATGCCTAGAGGAGCTCCATCACTACCACTGCTAAGGCTCTTACCTTGTCCCCTTCTCCATCATCATTCCTCAGACAGCTTCAAGTTCTTTGGTTCTTTCTTTTGGAAAAGGTTTTCTAGACCCTTTTTTAGTAGGGGGATAGAATATAAGTAAATAAAGATAGTACAGAAAGTAACCTTACCCCCTAAAGAGTTGCAGCTGGGTTAATTATTAAAGATTAGGAGCAGGCCTGACTTTAACAGGCCACAGCTGTAGCCAATAAGGACGACAACATTTTTCATTCCTATTGCTGCTCCATGCTTTTCTCAGGGTGCAGTGCCCACAAGTAGCACCCTGTCCATGGCTTCACTGTCACAGCACAAACCAAGAGATTTCTTTGCATGTGCTGTGCAGTTCAGGGTTAGATTTAAGTTTTTTGTTTGTGACGTTGCCAGCTGGTCTTCATCATCCAGGGAACTGCTGGAAATGCTGAATAACCAAAGTCTCACCTGGGCACTACCTTTGAGTGCATCCTTCTCTTCTGGAAGTTAATCAGAGCCTCTCAGTATGACCTTCCATTTGACACAGTTTTGAACCATTTTAAGGGTGCTTTTCTTTTTGGAGATTTTCCAATTAATTTCATACTCACCTAATAATTAATCTAAATTATATTTCCATAACTTTATAGATAATATAAAAATATTACTGGACTAAAGCAAAGAAATGGTATCTTGGGTAAGAAGCTCACTGCAGGGTGCACTTTACAGGATTAAATAAAGTTGATTCACTGTAACTTCTTGGTAAGAAAAAGGAGAAGGAGCAAATATGGCCATGCAATAATACACTTCAGTTCCTCAATTTTTGTTTTTGCTCACGCCAATGGAATGATGATTGCAAATAAGAATAGGAAGGAAGTTATCTGTACTATTCAGCTGTATTTGCATGAGGAAGTATTAAGGAACCCAGTCTAGACATTGGTGTGTTAAGAACATTGCAGCAGTACTCACTACATGGAAACTAAATATATCCAAGAGTTTTTCATGTTCCTCACATATTTATCTCAGCATCAAATAAAGGAATAGTTAATATGAGCCATGATGACCCATATCCAGGATGTTTGGCAGAAAAGACTGTTCTCAGTCACTAAACAATCAATTTAAATTCCATTTTTAAACCCAGTATGGATCTGCCTCATCCAGCTGGGGCTACCTAAAAGAGCTGTTGTGCTGGTTTAACAGTTGTGTGCAGATGGAAGGGAGAGAAGATAAGAGTGACTCATCTGGTGGAGGTAGATGTTCAGAAGAGGAGGTGAATCACTCTCCAGATCTCTTATTGACTCCACACTGACTAAAGGAGGAACTCTGACAACTGTACTGACCATACAGCTCTCTCTTGAGTTGAGCTCTGTATGGACATGGTAATGATGCTCCATTTAAGGTGTGAAATTTAATCACTTTTATGGGAAATAAAAAGTGATTAAAACCTGTTTGGCCCTTATAGATAATTAGATTGGATGAAAATTTTCTGAAGATAATTTTAAGGGGGTGGTATAACTCAGGGTTCCCCAAACCTCTGCCCTGCAGCAGAGCTGGATGCTGCTGTGGAGGTTGGGAAGGGCCCTTGTGGGTGCACAATGTGAGTTCACAACCTCCATTACCATAATCTTAAGGATGCATAAGCAATATGCTGATTAACAGAGTTTAGGGAGCTGCTAGAGCCACCCCCACACCCTCCCTGGGAAGGTCCGTATGAAACATTATTCCCTTGAATACAGGACTGGTGTAAGAATGATTAACAGCAGAAAAGTTGACTAAAACACAAAGCTTGCTTATTTCTGTGAGTTACATGGATGTTTACAACTGCTTTGAACTGGGAAGGGCTGTGGTGAGATCACAGTGTTGCCTTTTCTTCAAGCTGGCTGAGAGACCGATTTAAGCAAAGGACAGTTCTCCAGACCAAATGAGTTTGTGCAGAGTTTTAAAAGCACTGACAGGATTTCAAAAAGCCCTTGTTAAACCTAGACCTAAGAAGGCTGTAGCTGTGTTTGTGGTTTACTCCATGGCAACTCCATTTCTGTACTTGTGACCTTGTGATATTGAATAAAAATAATCTTTATAATCTTGTCTGTGGTGGCCTGAGCTATGTGACAGGCTCTTTTCCTCCCAGCTCTCTGCTGAAACAGAGGGACTTACCTGAGCAGCAAAACTCTGCTGATCAATGGAGGAAAATCAAGGAGCAACAGATATCCTTAATTCTCAAGATGCCTTTTTTCTTCTTTTTTTTTCCCCTCCACCATTTGCCAGATACCCACTGAGTTTTCACAGCACCTCCTGTCCTTTATTGCCACTCCTAATACTGTTGATAACATCTCATGTTGATCATCTAAATTATAATGCTAGTTATGGTTTTTTACCTCATAAATCCCAGTTTTTATCTGTGCCTGGGTGCCTTCTGCCCTTGCTGGGTCTCTCTGCTCTCACTCTACCTTGCTCTGCTTTGAGTCTGTTGCTTGCAGAATCTACTCTTTTTTTTTTTTTTTTTTTTTTTTTTCTTTTTTTTTTTTTTTTCATAGAATCATTCAGCAAACTGGCCTATTTCCAAAGCTGGTCTGGCTAATTCCTCTCACAAACCACAACCATTTTTTCTGACCTTTAAGAGGTGCAAATGCTGACTTACAGGTCTTCAATCTATGTTAGTAGCAATGATGAGCCACCTGAAGTCACCATTCATCCCAGTACAACTGACTGTGCTTTCCATTTATTCCTGGATAAAAACTCACATTTTCTGATAAAACCTTAGTGGCTGTTACTCACCTATGCTGAGGTTTGCTACCTGAAAACAAATGGCTGCATGAAAGATTGAGCTGGATGGAGAACTGCAGAAAACATCCCCCATATCTGGGTTCATCATTAAAATAGTTGTGGAATTTAATAGTTAGGCCAAGCAAGAAATTGAAGCAGATGTTGGCAGGTAAATCCCTTCACCTCAAAAGAACAGACCCAGTATTTAGTAAGGAAAGGATAAAAAGTTTGGGATTTCTTTCCAGGCAATATAATAAATTTTACCAGCCCAGATGACTGCAGAGTTCAGGCAGTTACATATCTCCAAACATCCTGGAAAAAGGTGAAGAATTGGGTTCTAAGACTTTCAGACAGATTTTTCAGGAGTAAAAGGCGCCGTAAAGCGCGACAGTCGTAAAGGCTGCCGTAAAGCGCGACTGTCGTAAAAGGTGCCGTAAAGCGCGACTGTCGTAAAAGGTGCCGTAAAGCAACACTGTCGTAAAAGGCGCCGTAAAGCGCGACTGTCGTAAAGACTGCCGTAAAGCGCGACTGTCGTAAAAGGTGCCGTAAAGCAGCACTGTCGTAAAGACTGCCGTAAAGCGCGACTGTCGTAAAAGGTGCCGTAAAGCGCGACTGTCGTAAAAGGTGCCGTAAAGCGCGACTGTCGTAAAGGGTGCCGTAAAGCAGCACTGTCGTAAAAGGTGTCGTAAAGCGGGACTGTCGTAAAAGGTGCCGTAAAGCGCGACTGTCATAAAAGGTGCCGTAAAGCGCGACTGTCGTAAAAGGTGTCGTAAAGCGCGACTGTCGTAAAAGGTGCTGTAAAACGCGACTGTCGTAAAAAGGTGCTGTAAAATGCGACTGTCGTAAAAGGTGCCGTAAAGCGCGGCTATCGTAAAAACAGTATTTACTGCCTTTGCTTCACTATCAAATCATCTTCCACATTTAACAGTGTAATAGGAAAAGCTCATGCCAAAGCCCTCTGAAGGACCTAGAGAGTTTCACTCCTGAAAACAGTAAATACTGTGGAGCATGAAGTAGCCCCAGGCTGAGCAGAGCATTTTACCCACAGCAGTTGCTTCAGAAATCTTACTTGTTCTCCATGCCCTGTTGCATTTGGATTTGAGCAGTAATCTCCTGGCAAGGCCTGCAGGAGGATTTGTCACCTGCATCACAAAGCTGCACAAAATCTTTCATGGAAAGGGCAAAGGGAGATTTATCAGGAGAAAGGTGGCAGACTGATGGATACAGCCACAGCAGCAGTTAAAAATGTGTCACATCTGTTCCTTAGCTTGCCTGTTAATATTTAATTCATTGACGAGTTATAAAGGAGAAAAAAATGCCCAGCATGTAACAATTATGATAGAATACCACAGATAGTTTAAATCTCTTTTCTTCTATAGTCTATCCCTGTTAATTTTCTGGTTACTAACAGGAAATAATTTCTGTGGAAATGGCTGAAGAAAAACTACATAAAGTGTGACACTTCCTTGGTAATCTCCAGTTTTCCACTGGCGTTTGCAAAATTTTCACTGAAGAATGTCACATCCAGACAATTTAGGGAAGAGAAACCTTTTCCAAATCTGGCAGCTTCACCCTCATGTTTCTTGTTTTTGTTTGTTTTTTTAATCAAGCTGTCCATCCTTCAGAAGCTCAGCTGTGATTCAGAAGCACACATGCTTCCATCAAAACCAAATGCAGTATGGCTTTATCCTCACTAACAGAAGACCTTTTTGCGGAGAAAAGAAGAAACTTCACAACTTTGTAAGAGTTGTAAAGCCCGGTATGTTTTTATTACGATGTGCGCTGGACGCAAGTCTCTTAAAAAGGCAAGCGTGCTTCTGAAGACTTCGGGTCTTCTTTTATTTCTTTTCTAAATGCATATGCATACAGTTTTACAATAAGTTCATACATATTTATTTTGCGTGACATTTAGCACCAGTTCTTCTTTATCAAAGGAATTTCTAAGTCGGGGGCAAATCGACCTTGTGGTCTTTTCTGTTTTTCTTTCTCTGTCTCCTTGCTGTCTCGGCATGTGAGTTTTTCTTTCAGCTTTGGCCTCACAGACTTTTCACTTTTCTTAGACACTTCACTTAATTTAGAATGGATCTTTACTCTGTCTCATTCCCCCCTTTCCTAAGAAATAAGTAAATTCTTAATGAAAACTTTCACGACAGTAAGTGTCTTTTAGTGCTTCACTTTGTATGTTTGACAAAGATGTTAGTACAGCTATTCGTTGCAGTATTCTCCAGTTTTTAATTAACAATATAATAGATAATCTTAAGCTTATTTTAACTAATATTAGTAAAACTATAATGGGGTGGCACAACTTATTAAAGATTCTATTTGCATTTGGTGACTACTCAAAGATCACATTTCACTAGTGATGATCTATATTTTGTTTTATTTTTTGTAGAACTCTGGTTATCTCTTTTGTATCATGTTGGACAGTAATTAAGATTTTCTTTCTTCTTTCTTGGATTTCTCTCAAGCCTTCCAATAGGTCTTGGTGCTTAATTAATTGTTTCACTAATGTAAGGTTCATCTCAATAGGGGTAGGTGGTAGTCTGTGATACAGTGTGTAATTGGCTTTAATCAGCTGGTGGGATGTTACTGCTACCAAATATGAAAAGTCACACTCAATAATTTTAACAAAATTACAAATACAGAAATTAGAATGGTTTCTACTAGACAGAATAACATCATTGCTATCAATTTGTACAGCAGCACAGGCAGTCTTCAGACACACACACTTTTTTTTAGTATATACGAGCACAGTTTTCTGGTCAGTGACTGGATGAATTTCAAAGTGACAAATACTCTGTTCAGTGTCTAAACACACATCTTGAGCATTAATAGTATTGCTTTCACAAATGAATCTTATCTGTTATCTAGTAATGCAGGATTCTAAGTTTACTGTCTGCCACTTTCCATTCATCTTTCGTGCCCACACTCTATGTTCTGAAGGACAGAGTATTGTTTTTTCATGGTTTAATCCTAGGGCAATGATGGGATGGATAACATAAACAGTGGCATTACGTATGGTAAGCACAAAGGCAGTTGCTACATTAGAAAAAGGATCATAGGTGAAATTTACCATAGTCCACCAGGATTGGAACTTCCTTTCAAAATCAATTGCATTATCTCACACAATTTCTTGAATTTCAGCTGGAAAATTACTTTCACTCTTTTTTCATATGATCAGAGTTGCTGTTGCTTGTATCTATAACTGTGCTTGTATACAACTGAAAGCTAAAGACACATTATCTTGAACTATACTAAGTGCTTCTACTATCAGCTTGTGGTCTTGGTCTCTGGCCTTTTCATACTTTTTTACTTTGGCAGTACTTTTGAAATCTGTCACTGGCTAGTTCCTAATGCCAATAGAGATTACTATAAAGACTGCTTCAATTTTGTTAGGTTATTTGTTGCAGTGGCTAGTTTATTCACCAGTATTTCTGAATCAATTCTATTTAAAACTCTTAATCTTGTCTCTAATATGCTAGTTAGATGTTTGTTATGGGGAACAGGAACTGCTTTCTGTCTATGACCATCCCTCCCTGCCAGAGGGATGTGCTGGGCTCACACTGCAAATTCAGACACACTTCACAAGTGTATCTGACAGGTTTAGGTCATATTTGAGGCAGATGTTTGTTCTGAAATGTAGAGACTTTAGGGAATCTCTTTCCCCCTCCAAAGCACCTGATTTCTCAGATGTGTGGCAAGCAGGAATGTCTTTCTTGGTCTACAAAACTTCACTCACTTTGCCTTTAGCTTAATGAAGGGGAAGTTTGAGAGAAGAGCTTAAATTCATTGTAGTGCTTCAGAAGAAACTGGGATCGGGTTTCTGCTACTTGAAACACTCAGCACAAAAGTGATGCTCAAAATCTTACAGCTTGCTGCTGAGCTCTGAGGGAGGGTCTTTCTCTCTACTTCTTTTAAGCAGAATCTAACTGCTTCAGACCGGGAAAATTACTGATCTAGATCTCAGTAGGAAAAGGGATAGCTATAAATAAAGAAAATCACTTTCTTTGCTTGGGTTCATTTACTACTTGCAGTTCAGCACCTTTTACTAGCTATTGCTTGAGTGTTCAGCTAACTAGTTTAGGAAATGACTTAAGGAAACTGATTTCTTGGTGTTCTTGGTTTTAGGCATTAGGAGAGTCGGCTCTTTCTTTTCTTGTTCTGCTCTTGAGATATGCTTGTTTTTGTAACTATGTTGTCTAGCCTTCAAAGGAAGTTTTTAGGAAGGAGGAGCAGGCTGGTTGGATTTTTGAGATGTTAATTTGCATTATCAACTCTACACATTTGAGAGACTATTCTGGATTGAATAATAGCTGTTGTTCAGTCACATTCTTTACTATGTTAGGTTCAAGTTTGGAGTTTGGGTAGAGTCTGAACTAGTATGGGGTGTATAAGGCTTTGTTGTGGTAAAAAGTGCAGAGTCTACTTTGAATTCAAATGAAAGTCTGGTAGTAATTCGAGCTCAAAGGCAGGTCACTTCTACAGGCTGTATCAAGGTGAAATTACACTAACAGTCTGATTTACTTAGGTTATCACAGACTTCTTGGTGTTCATATACACTAGGGGAGGTTCAGACACTAATTACATCTGGTCTTTCATAAGCCTTCTTATTGATGACTCAGCACTTTGATTTCTTCTCTTCAGATTCTTTGAAGTGTTCACAGTTCTTGTTCTTGCTATTCTTGCTCTTCACATACTTGATTCTCATGGATTACTACAGTAGATATGTTTAAATTTTTTATCTCAGAAGGTTTTCTCATGGATTTAGTATACTGATTAAATGCTTGGGACTAAGGCTATTCAGCATTGCTTTGGGTAGAGGTACTTTTTAGTTTTAAAATTTTAGTTATAATTCTATACAAAACAATCTTGTAAACTAAAGTATGAACTACTCTCGACCGCAATAGACTCATTTTGCCCGAGTAAGTTTTAGTCTCAGTTTATTGTCTCTTGGTGTCACTCTTGAAGGGGCTTCTGGGCCTTCTTCACTTAAGATTGATGGATCTAGGCATTCTGCTCTTTGATTTTGATTGCAGTGAAGGTGGTGAGAAGTACTTGCAGTGGTCTCTCTCACTGTGGTTCTGAAGTCTTCTCTGTAAGAGACTTAACATATACATCATCTCTAGGTTATCTAACTCTCTGCTCTGAGTTCTAGCTACATGTTTTTCAATTACTCTGAGTTGTTTGCTTAATGCTACCATGTAGATGGACATTCTGGACATTCTCTTTGTATTCTATATGGTCTTCTATAAGGCATTCTAAAAGGATTCAGCATTCTTTTAGCTCAAGGTTTAGTTTGAATTTGCAATAGTGCTAGTGGAAGAGCTTGGGCTAGGGTAGATTAACTTCTTGCCTCAGTCTTATGATTTGCTGCTTAATCAGCAAATTGGGGGCAGTATGGGGTGTGAAGTTCTTAATTTATGCCTAGATGGCTACTAATCTGTTGCACTATTTTGGAAATGAAATGTGATTCTTTATCTGAGGATATCGTGGCCGGAACTCTGAAGCGTGGTATTATTTCTTGTAAAAATAAACTGGTCACTTCTTGAGCTTTGACAGTTCTGGTGGGGAATGTTTCTGGCTACTCTGAAAATGTATCTATCAATACCAGTAAATACTGATACCCCCCTTTCCTTGGGAGTTTTGAAAAGTTAATTTGCCACTGCTGTACAGGCCCATGGCCTCTCCCAGTCTGACCAAGTTTTGGCTGGGGGGTATTTTGGGGTTAGTCTGGAGGCAAGGATCACATTGTCGGCTTACTTGAGTGATAGTGGCATATAAATTCTTGACAACGATACAACAATTGTTTCAATCAGATGTGTGTTCTAGAAAGCTTGTGGAAACTACTGCTTCAAAGTTAACACTTCATTTCAATGCACTCTGTATCACTCGCAGCTTTGGTCATTTCGAAAAAGGAGCTACACTCTATAAAAGGCTTTTAAGTAGTTAGGCCCTAGTGTGCTTTCTAATGCCCTTCTTTCACTAGTAACTACGAAAATGGGAAGGGATTACTAGCTCTCTTTCAATGGTAGCCCACCCCTTGCAGTTGTACGTCTTTTTTGATTAGTATTATTGTATTATGGCTTACTTTCGAGGAAAATTTGTATTTCACCCTTTGCTGCTTTTTTTGCTTCTCTATTTGCTAGCTCATTTCTTTCTTCTAATTTTAAGTTCACTCTCTGGTGTGCCTTAATATGCTTTTCTAGGTAGCAGAACTGCTTCTAGCAGCTGGATTGTCTCTTCTTTCTTTGTGAGGTCAGTAGTCTCCTCTCTTTTCAGATGGCTCTATGTGCATGTATGACTCTAAATGCATACCTCGAGTCTGTGTAGATGGTTATTCTCTTCTCTTTTGCTTTTTCTAGGGCACGGGTCAGGGCAATTATTTCAGCTTTCTGCGCAGAGGTTCCTGTTGGTAAGGGTCCAGACTCGATTACCTCTCTGTAGGTGGTCACAGCATACCCAGCATGTCGCTTCCCAGGAGTGACCTTTAGGTCTGGGCAGCTGGAGTAGGTAGCTTCAATGGTCTCCAGGCGTGGTGTACTGCTTCTCTTTGATTTCTGCTGAGAAAAGAAGCTGGGTTGACAGTATTAGTCACTACGATCTCTACATCATTTTGCTGTACTATGATGGCTTGGTATTTCAGAAACTTCTGTGTTGAAAGCCAGTGGCCACCCTTTACTTTTAGCACTGCGGACTTAAATCTGGAAGTTTCAAAGCTGGAGCTGACATGGGGGCACTCTCTCTGGCTGGCGAAAGGCCCGTGTGGCGTCTTTTGTCTACTGGAGATCTCAGTTTCTATTGGCAATAAGAGTATAGAGGGGGCTGGCGAACAGTCTATAATTATAAACAGCTGGCACTACCCTGCCATGCCTAAGAAGGTTCAGAGTTCTTTCGTTGTCTGGGGTTTCAAGGTTTGGCATATGGATTTCCTGCCTTAAAGTCTGCTGCTCAGCACTCACTTCTTACTCTAGGGAGATTACTTTCTGTTTCACTACTTGTGGCTTTTTCTTTGAGACTCAGCATCTTTGGAGTCTTAGGAAATTCAAAAGGCTACTGTCTAGGCTTCTCTCGCTTCCCTCTTCTGAGTGGCTACTAGAAGATTGTCCACGTACTGCAACAGCCTCCTTTCCCCTTGTGGAGCTTCCCGGGACTCTGGGTCTTTGCAAGCTGTTCTCTAATCGGAGTGGGGAATTTTGAAGCTTTCAGGCACACGGATTATGTGAGTTTGAGTTTGAATGCAAAAATTTTCTGGCTGGCTTCGTGGATAGGGAGGCAAAAGAAGGCATCTCTTAGGCTTAAAACAGTGAACCAGGTTAGCTCAGGAGTTAAACAAGTTGGTAAAGTCTATGGATTTGCTACCACAGGGTATAAATTTTGTGTTATCTTATTGACAGCTCTTAATCTAGTACTATCAGTTATTGGGCTGATTCTTTCCTTATCTTCTTTTTGAGAGTACTACTCAGTTCTCACTAGTTGTGTTCTTTCTTTAAGCTTGATGCTCATGGGGGAGCATCTTTCACTCTCCCTGGTACAGCAGAGGCCCATACTCTTGAAAACACTTCTTTACTTATTCTAACATCTCTTTACTAATGTCTTTAATTTCGGTGTCTGTTAATGTTAAGCCTAACATCTTTATATCATTTGCTTCTAGAGTAACCTTTCTCATTTGAGAATGTTTAGCAAATTGAGCGAATTGTACAAAAGCTTTTAGGTACACATAGTACACATGTTACTTTAAAGGTTTGCACAAGTATGCCTTCTCAGACTGGCCAGTTGTTCATTTCTCACACTACAACATAAACATTCTCTACAGGTACTAAAGCTTTATTTAAAACTGAATATATGACTCTTGTGTCGAAAAAAATTCTTCTCTTTTGGGGAGGTCATCTTTACCCTTCCTCCCTTACCTTGGGAGGAGCTTTTAGCAAATCCTATGTACTCATTTTGCGAACTGTGATTGCTTTGCATTTCAGCATGATAATCTTTGCTTGATTTCATACGTTGCTATCTTATGCTGCATGCTGAACAACGTTTGATTTGCTTTCTCTTTGCTTTGTTTTCTTTTTTAAGGGCCAAGACTAGAGGGCAGTCTGATCTCACAGTCTCTTTGCCATTCTGGGTGATTTCTTAAAACAAAAAGACATATCAGCATGCAAAAAACTCTATCTCATTTATCTTCTTATTTTAAAATAGTACTAACAGCAATGAAGTATTATAAATCTTTTTATTTTCTGAGCTGCTCTTACTGGCAACTTCTTCTCAGCGAGCCTCTCCCAAAAGGGGCTAATTTAGGAACTTGTTTGCGTTTGCTCTGGTCAGTTCTCATTACCTCTTTCTCCTTGCCTTATCTTGCTTCTACTCAAACTTCTTTTCACAGACTTTCACAGTAGTTTCTCAGTTTTCTTCTTACACACACACAGCTCTAGGTGGCAGGTATCAGATGTGATTCCCACACACAAGCTTTAAGACTTTAGGTTCTGAATCTGCTTGACTAGAAACTTCTAATTTACACTCGGGGCATGTGCCCTGACACTTATTAGAACAGCAAAACAGCAATACTAGTGTTTCTAATAAACACTGCACTGCAATAATACTTGCATATCTAGCTTTTGCTCACAGGTCATTCCCGTGTTCCCTGGGGAGACGGGGCAGCCAGAGCTGTCCCTGTGCCCAGGGGACAGCCACTGTCACCTCACACAGCATGCTAATCAAAAACGTGACATAGACACTATGTTCTGATCAAACAAAATATCAGTCTTTTCTAGTTCTCTTCTTGCACAACCTAATTAAGCACTGTGTCTACTTACACTTGTTTTACTGCTTTGCAAAAAGGCTGTGCTAGTCACAGCCGAAACTCTGATATGCTCACAGACACATGCACTCTTCCCCTTTATCTCAAATTCACTAGAGCTAAGGCTTGAATTGCTGTGAGGGGGAGAATTCTTGGAATTCTTTTAACTCGCTTTATTGTAGTTAGGCATAAATCACTGTACTATAATTCTCTTATTTAAAATGCCACTCTTGTTGCAACAAAATCTTAAAATCTCTACAAACACTACTATACAATCTGAGAATCAAATTACCACAATGCAGCAGAAGAAAATCACTACACAAAATCACTGGGAAAGGGCATATCTCTCAAAGTGCTCGCTTTTCTCAACACAACACAGCATACCATAATTCAGCATTTACTCACATCAATTTTTCTTGGACACAATCAAAATAACAGCACACAGTCTAGAGATCAAGTCTAAACATCCAAGGCAAAGGAACTCTCTGAGGTCATACTTACGGTTAAAATGTACTAAATCTACACAAATTACTACATTTAAACACGATAAATATTATTACTGACATTCTTCTTCTCGCTTCTCTGCAGGGCACTTCTTTCTTTGCTTCTACAGCTTGCTGCAGCTGGTGCTTTAGGTTTCACTTGGCTGCTTCAAACACGGGTACCACTGGCCTCCTTCGCACCGTATAGCACTGTAGCTCTACTCTCTTTTATACACTATACACTTATACACTTGCACGATTGCAAACACAGTGCACTGACTACACAATGCACACATTAACCATACAGCAACACAGTGTCTGGACATTACACACACACACAAACAAAACACACACGGGCTCAACAGTTCTGCTCTATCAGAACTATGAACTCTCAACACACATACATGGGTTCACTCGGCTCACTCCTAGAGCTTCTAGCGGTTCTGCTCTATCAGAACTATGAACCCCCAACACACATACACGGGTTCACTCGGCTCACCCCTACAGCCTCTAGCGGTTCTGCTCTATCAGAACAATGAACCCCCAACACACACATACATGGGTTCACTCGGCTCACCCCTAAAACTGCTTGTGGTCGGCTCCATCAGAACGATGAACCCTTAATACACACATACACGGGTTCACCCGGCTCACCCCCAGGGCCACTAGCGGTTCTGCTCTATCAGAATGATGAACCCCGTCTCTAGTACAGCTGCTCTATCAGCTGAACCCAGACGTCTCTGGGTGGTTTACTCCCTTGCTCTCCTTTCCCTCCCCTGGGGGCCCCTCAGTACATACTGTATCTTCTTCTGCAGGCCAGCAGGTTCTTGTGTGTCTTCGCAGGTGGTGAGTTGAGACGAGCGGAGCCCCACCAGGAAAAAAATTTTGGGGCGCGCCTTGGAGGTCTGTTTATCTCCCCTGCCCTTGCGGGGACAGAGAAGTCTTATCTGGGGTGCCATAATGTTTTGCAGAGAAAAGAAGAAACTTCACAACTTTGTAAAAGTTGTAAAGCTCGATATGTTTTAATTACAACGCGCGCCGGACGCAAGTCTCTTAAAAAGGCATGCGTGCTTCTGAAGACTTCGGGTCTTCTTTTATCTCCTTTCCAAATGCATATGCATACAGTTTTACAATAAGTTCATACATATTCATTCTGCGTGACATTTAGCACCAGTTCTACTTTATCAAAGGAATTTCTAAGTCAGGGGCAAATCGACTTTGTGGTCTTTTCTGTTTTTCTTTCTCTGTCTCTTTGCTGTCTCGGCATGCGAGTTTTTCTTTCAGCTTTGGCCTCACAGACTTTTCACTTTTCTTAGACACTTCACTTAATTTAGAATGGATCTTTACTCTGTCTCACCTCTGAAACTCAAAAGAGTGAGCAATGAAACCTTTTCTTTGCAGGTAGAGCCTGAGATCCATTGTCACACACCAGACATCTATTCCACAGCCCCTGGTCCATCTCTAATACCTGTCCAGCCACAGATTTGGGGCTGAGTGCCTGAACAAACCCATTAAAATCTTCCTGCTCCTACTGACCTCAGCTGTAGTGAAATGTGAGAGAGCTGTGGAGTCAGGAGCTCTGATGTGTCAAACCACATCCTATACACGATGGCACGCTGAGCATCGACTTTGGTTTCCTGGATAACAGACTAATACCTGAACAGAAAGCAGCCTTTGTTCTTTCCTGTGGAGCCAGCAAAACGATGATTTGCTGACCAAAGCCCTCTCTGCACACGTGGGTGATGCTGCCAGACAGCCTCATCAGGCAGTAACAGCTCCTTGGCTTGGCTGGCAACAGCTCATCGCTTCTGAGAAACTTCACCATCCCCAGAGGTGTGGAGAAAAGATGGGGACAAGTCCCATGGAGTACAAGTGGCTTTTGATGTGGCTCTTGTTTGGATTCAGCAAAGGGAACAGGACAGGTAAAAGACTCTTTTTGCCTTTTGGGGAGGGAAGAAATGGTTTGGGTTTTTTGGTGGCTGTTAGAGCCACCAAAACTTAATCACAACATCCTGACTCCTTTCAGCAAAGGAAAGGTGCTAAGGAGCTTAAGGAATTTATTATTCTAAGGAAATGACAGAAATGGGTTCTGTGCCCACAAGCTGTCAACTGCAGAAAATCCAGAGCTTTAGAGGATATTTTTTGTCTGACTAATGTATGTATCCTCCAACCCATCACTGGAACAGTGGGCAGATCAAAGCAGCCTGAGGCAGCCCTTTGAATTTCCTTTTTCCATTTTGCTTGTAACTTTAGGAAACAAAAATAGACACTGAAATGCCAGCACCCCTGTAGGTAAAATTGATGGCAATGCTATTAGTTAAAAGATACCATCCAAATTTGCTATGGATACTATAGAAATGAAATATTTTTTCAGCCATGCCTTTCAATCAGCAGTGCCTATAAACTGTGAATGGAGACAGCTAATCCAATTCAGCATAATTTTACACATTTATAAATGGTGACACTGCTTAGATTTGGCTTATTTATCATGACAAGTGGGTGCATTGAAAAATGGTCTGGTGATGCATTAGTGTATTTAAATTTAAACTGCTTTGTTCAAAGGCAGGGGAAAAAAATTCCTTCCATTCTCAGCGCTCCATAAATGTGATATTTCTTTCTGTGTCTGATGATGATGTCCAGGCTGAGAGGTATGAACAGACACAGCCTGAGGCAGGCTCTCAGATATGCTGGTGCTGTAACTGCTGATGGATCATCCTTAGCAGGGCTGGGAGTTTTCCTCAGGGCTGGCCACCTCAAGGGAAGAGTGTGTTGCTAATGACTGAACTGATTAATGCAGGAAGGACCTGCAGGAGTGTTGAAGCCCCGGGTGATTTTATTCTCATTATTCTGCCAGTAAATGCTGCAGCTTCTCCCTTCACTGCCAGATGAGGAGCCAGAGCCCAGGGGAAGTGTTTGGTGCTGCGTGCAGGAGCAGCACCACGAGCTGCTCAGCCAGAGATGTGTCACTGGGATCAGTTCTGGGATGAGTCAGGTTCCCCACATCACACTTTCTGAATTACTCTGCCTGGAACTTGTGAAATTTCTTTCTGGCAGTTCTGGTTTATCAGAAACCGTTCTGTTTTATTGGAAAAAAAATCTAGGGGTTTCAGAGCAGTTGCATTTTATGCTATTTCATGTAATTTTATTCACCACTGAATGAATTAATGCACAGGACTGCATTCCCCACTGTATTTCTAAGCTCTTCTTTCCTCAGCTTCCTATACTTATTTTCAATGTCTTTCCCAATGCTTAAACATAATATTTATATATATATTTGTAATTTCTCCCTGCACATGCTAAAGTAGAAACACCACCTTTCACCAATTTAGGGGTTTTTAATCATGGAGACACTTAAGGCATTGTGGCTGTAAGACCTGTTAATTTAATTCCTTAGGGGAATCAACAAAGAGACCTGGGAATAGACATAAGCAAAGCAAAGGGAAAGGGGCTGGGTCAAACTGGTCAGAAATCAACCAGGCTTCAGCACATACAGTGCTTTATTTTATTTTTTTGCCTCAGTATTTTCAGTTTGTCCCAGCAGTGCAGGTTCAGTTTTGTAAATACATCCAGCCCTAGATGGTGTTTGTCAAAATGCACAATCAGAAATAAATATAATTAGAGGGAGAAGGAAATAAAAGTAATTTGTTTTACAGAACAGTTTCACTGATAGTTCTCAAAGAGTTTTGAGAGGGAAAAGTCCTGGAGGACTGGGGAAGCTCAGGCATGGGATGATCATTCATTTAGTAAAAATTAAACTACACCTCAGTGCTAAAAAGAAGAGAAATGCTGGTTTTCCTGTGAAGAGCATCACATTTATCTCATTTATCCTGCAGCAGTGCCTAGAAGCTGCAGGCATGGGGGTGAAGCCTGAAGTGAGGGTCAAACACAAGGTAAAAGCTGCTCTGTGCTCCTACAGCCTTTCCATCTTGCTGTTCATCATACAGGGATACACTGAACAGATTTGCAACTTAAACCTGGAAAAGATTAGAACTCACAAAAGAAAGAAATTCATTCATGTGAATTTCATTCACACAAGATGGGTACCAGATCTCAGTCATGTAAATGAGAGGGATTTCTTTCCCATTATACTTGCATATTAGTGCAGGCTCCCATGGATTTGAAAAGCAATGCAGAATACATTAAAGTTGTCAAACACAGACAAGTGATTATTGTAAGGTCAACTAGAGAGCAAATACCTTTATAAACCTTTCAGCTACAGTGGCCTTCAGCAACAAAGGGCTCAATATGCAGCTACAAGTAAAAAAATGTAAAAAGAAAAGTTTTAAAAGTGTGATGCTACTGAGGAAAGCAGATATTACAGACAGAGATGCTGCAGTACCTGCTTCTTCAGCTGGAGGAATTGTTTTCCCACCTCATCAGAGGTGAGATGTAATGTCCTTTTTCCTTTTATTGCAGAAAAAAATCCACTCTTTAGCTACTTCTATCAGGCCACTGCTCCTGACTTTGCTCACTGTTGCCTTCAGATTGTTGTTATTTTAGTCTCCCTACCTCTTCAACTTTCAGCTTTCTCTGCCCTGTTCTCCCTGTTTTATTAATGCTATTTCAAAGCCCAGCTTCTGGATATTTTCTACCCACGGATTCCATTCCCTGACCTTGGTCCTGAATTTTGGAACAACGTGGCTCACTGAGTCCTTGCTCCATCTCCTCCAATGCTTCCCCAAAACTCACATTTCCAAAGCCCTTCCATGACTTCCCTCACTTGACTCCCTGTTCCTCAGCCCTGCCAGGGGAGCAGCACTCAGTCACCTGCTGCTTTTTCTTGATATTCTTGATTTGTAAAGTGTGAGTCTTCACATAAAGAATATATAACCCTCTCTATGTGGAAAAGCACTTCATTTATGACATCAGAAAGATCATGTTCATGTGCAGAAAACTTCCATTTCACTTTTGAGATCTCCAGGGCAAAGTTCCATGACTGTGCTAAGTCCCTAAGTCAGGTGAGATGAGTCCTTAGGGCATATTTGAAATCAAAATTTCCCCACTAGACCTTTTTTCCTTCACTTTTCCAAGACTGGGACACACATTTGTGAGACCATTCAATTCTTTTCAGAGAGGATATTCTCTACTGCCCTTTCAGCCCTACAAAAGGCAAGGCTGAGAAAATTCCAGACAAAGGAAAGAATCTCTATCTCTTCTGTTGTTTAAAAAGACAGTTTTTGTTTCTTTTCAGATGAAAATGTCAAAGACATGTGGGTTACTGAGATTCTCTATTTAAGCAGAAGTGTCACACACCAAAACAAGGCTTTCATGTATGATATTCTCAAAACTTGGCTCTGTGCTCTGCTACAAAACCATGTGCCGTGGTTGCATTCAGAGTGAGCTCTGTGGCTTTACCACAGAACCAAGGATGTTATAAACACCCAGAAACAAAAACAAACGTTCCCCATGTTTTACTTAGTGCACTTTCTATGCAGCACTCTGTGCCCAGGCTTGTTTTCCTTCCTCTTCCTTCTTTGTTAATGTTTCCTCTTCCAATTCCACATTCTGGGTTCAAGTCCCCAACCCAGCCTCTCTGCTAGGGAGGTGGGAGATTATCAATACATCAGGTAAACCACTCTTATTATCAATATCAGCATGGAAGAATGTTCTTCCACCACTGCAGCTGATAAAAAGAAAGAAGCACCTTAAAGCTTTGCTTTGGAAAGTAAATTAGGTGTCTCTAGAGAGGTTTGCCCAGCTCTGCTTCTCACAGAAGGAGTTAAGAATGTCACATTCCTGAGGCTAAATTATGCTTGGCATGACAAAGCTGTATCCACTGTGCTACCTGCTCTAGCCTTGCTGTATATGGAATTTTTTTGCATCAGATTCCACTGTCTAGGTCAATGGCAAACAGCTGCTCAGCAGAATTAAACCAAGAGGTAAGAGAAGTGCATTTCTCCCAAAACCAGTTTTCTGTGGTCCCAGTTCATATTCCACTTTATTTTACACTGTTTTTTGAACAGAGATATCTGGTACAGCAAACTCAGCAGGGACTGAACTGCCAGATCCTTAGAACAGGACATTCTTGTTCTCCACTGCTGGGAATATTCAAACCCACCTCCATCCCCCTAAGGCTGGTCTCTCCTTCATTGCTGTTTGCATTAAAACTTGTGCCTGGTCACTTTATCTGCATTGTATTTCTGTCACTTCCTGCAGACTCACTATTACTCAAATTATTGTTTAAGATAATCTCTCTATAATCTAATGAACAGTTAATTATAATCTCACAAGTAAGTTACAATAAAATTGGGGTCTGTACCCCAACCCCACATCTGGGATCTATTCCCATCTTACAAGTCCACATAAGCAATAAATGACATTAATGGGGGAAAGAATCCTGCAGAGCTGAGGCTTGCTTGTTAAAGGATCCTTTGGGAATAAGTTTTGAAATAAGAAAAAGTTCATTACCATTTCAGTCCTGTTGTTGGTATCAATTCCTTTGCCTTGCCTGTATCAGTTTCATCTTCATGAGACTGCACCATTTAGAGAGCCCAGTTTCTCACAGCACATAAATCCCCAGGGCTGATTTAGCTTTTCAGGCACAGCTGGGGGAAAAAAAAAAATCTTCATTTTCACCTGGTTTGATTTGTTGTTGTCTCTGGGGAGAGGTGCTCTTCATCTCTGAACTGGGCGCGTGTGTGCAGTGCCTGGTTTCTTCCACTGCTTCTGCCCAAAACTTCAGAGCATCCAGGTTCCTACCAATCCCATCCTACTGCCTTTGTAGTAAGGGGAAAATGGTCCTATTTTTGCACCTTGCTGCTTTAACTTGAGATCAGAGTAGTGTCAGTGCTGGTGACACACAGCCACGTGACAGAGGAAGTTCTGAGTTTAGGTTAGTGCGGCGTGACTCACTGTCTGTGTTTTACCTAGCACTAAAAATACCTGTTACGAATTTTCCACACTCACTTCTCGTGGACTAAAGGTGTTGTTTTAGAGCCTCATCTGTCACTACTCTGCCAGCTCAGACATGGAAGAGAAACAGGAGGGAGGGTTTCATGAAGCCTGGTATTGCCAGCACACCCACCAAGAGCAGTTTTGTGGTTGGGTGAGTAACAGAGGTGAATGGGAAATGTGAGGGAAGAAATCTGAAAGTGCTGATGCTGATTTAGATGCTGGGTTTCTTTCCCTCCAGTATCTCCTGTCTGATATCTGACAGCTCGTGTGGAAATCCCAGATGCCCTGAGACATCTCAAAGGGCATCAGACACCCCAGCTCACACCTGTCTGTTGGCTCTGATGACAAGGCTTGCAGGTCTCAAAAATCTTTTCAAACTTAATTTAGGGAGTGCTTCAGCAGAACCAATAACTACTTTTTTAATTGTTATTGCTTCATGGCTGTCTATTGTCTCAATACCCAAGTCTCCTTATTCCAAGGGTTTTTCTCCATCCAATCCATCATAATAATTGAAACCACCTCCAGAACTTCCACAAATGACGTAGGCACCAAAAATCCATGAATATGGGGAGAAACAGGAATTCCCATCTGCTTTAGGAGACCTAAGTGTTCTCATAATTCTGCAACTGACAGAAAGGCTAAATCCCTGAGAACACAATTACACCAGCCTATCTGTTTGGCCCATTTACTGCCTCCAAGTGCAGAGAAATGGAGTCCCAGGACACTTTTGGAGTGTGGGAAGTGAGAATAATTGGTAGGGGCTGATGAATTTTGTGAGTGAAGGAATGAGAGAACAGTGGACATCAGGACAGCAAGAGAAGGAAATAGTGGCACCTTGTCATGGGGACGAAAAATTGGAATAAGTGCAGAGGGAAAATGAGGAGGCAAACAAAACATCAAGACATCTCAAGGTAATGTGAGGGCCGTATTTCAAACCAGTAATAGCAGGATTGCAACCCTGGAGAAGATGAAAAGGGATGCAGAATCCAGGGAAAGCTGAGCTGTGCAAAACACCTCAGGCTGTGAGGCAGGTTATGCCCAGATGGGCTGGCCTTTTAAAAGATGGACATTTTCACATCATGCCAAATCAAGTTGATTGGCTAATTACCAGCAAGGTGAAAAACAACAACAACAACAAAAAAAAAAAAAAACCCAAAGCCACAAAGCTAATCTCCCCTAAAAATGTAAAAAGTCAGAAATCTGGTGAAGAAAAAAAATCCACCCTGCCATTCCCTTCTCCCTGGATTCTTCCAATGCCTTGGCTATTTTACCACTCACACAGCAAGGATGCTGATTTTTTTAGTGGCAAACCATGTAGTTTCCTTGGGCACAAAGATGGAATGAAGTTTTAGGCACAATTCACTCCAGAGGTCAGTATGGTCCTGACCTCACCAGGTCTGCATCCTCTCTGCATCTTCCCAAACTATTCCAGGAGGTGCCATGACATGAAACTGAAGAAAGACATGGAGGTGCTGGAACAGGTCCAGTGGAGCTGGGGAAGGGTCTGGAGCCCAGGTCTGATGAGGAGAGGCTGAGGGATCTGGGGGAGCTCAGCCTGGAGAAAAGGAGGCTCAGGGAGGATCTTTTCGCTCCCTAAAACTGCCTGGCAGCAGGGTGCATGGATTACATGCTGAGTGCCTACTTTTTCTAGAAAGAAGAGTGTAAACCACATAAAGATAAGCACTTCTGAAGATAAATATTTTGAGACAAGAACAATGAGCAATCATAGCAAAGGATATTTTGCAATATCTGTATTCATTCACAGCTCCTCCTAGTGTGAGGACTTGTGCAACAATAAACCCAAAAGTTGACAACTTTGATCAAGCACATTGGTGAGAAGTATGGGACGAGAAGCCAGTGTTTTAAAAGGTTATGATGGTTGCAAAGGAGATGGTTCTTGAAAATGGGAGCAAAATATTTTATGTGACAATGAAGCAGTTAAAAGTCAAAGGGAGGCAAGCACAAGGTCACAACAAGACCTGGGAAATTCCTCTTCCAAAATTCTTTCCAGATCAGAGAAAGGAATATGGTTGTAAAGGTCAAAGAAGATACTGCAGTTATTTAGATGTGAGAAGACAAGAACTTGAGCAACGTGGATGAAATGAAAAGGCTGGATCCAAGAAAGGCTGTGTGTGATCCAGCTGCAATGTGGATGTTCACCTTTTCTCAAGTGCACCATTTCTGCACAATCTCTGTCTGATGTGTGTAAGTTCAGAAGAACCCAACATCTGATCATCAATTAAAAGAATGTTTGCCCTTTATGATGAGTTGGTTAAACGTTGTGGGTTTTCTTAAGAAGAGACTAATGAGCTGTAGGTTGGAGTGCCTTATGCTGAGATTCAGATCTGCAATCTGCTTCAAAGAGGCTTTTGAAGTCTTGAGGGAAACAAGCTTTTAGCTTTCAGGGAAAGTGAGAGTACATGATCTCAACTTGCTGCTGATCTGATAACTCTTTAATTTTAATCACCCTGACAGTCTGTGGTAAAACATGTGGTTAACTATTTCGGGTGCAGTCGCTTCTCTCAAAGCCACAGTCTGATGTCGTTTACAAGGCGAATCCTTTGATAACACACAGGTACAAGGGGATTAAAACAACCTTTATGCAGATTAGCTGTTAAACTGCTCACATACCTTCCGTTGTTGCCTTCTTCAAACTTTGTGACTTACTAAACAGCAAGACAAAGTAAAGTAAAAAGGGCAGAAAATATTGAAGTGAGGAAATGAAAGAAAAGGGCATTGCAGGGTTTGGGCTGGGAGTCACAGGTTGAGTTGCTGTTGGTCTTTCAAGGAAAAAGGACTTTGGGAGTCAAGGGCAGACACCAAAGGATGAACAGCTCTCAGGGACTCGAGGGCCTTTGGCAGTCATTCCTGCTGGTTGCTAAGGCTGCATTAATTATGGGCGTACAAAATGTGAGAATATGATGACTAAGAAATTTCAGTCCTGATAGCTGTTGCTGTTGTGCATAAGCATAAAGGACTGTGGATCATGCACCCAAAGATCCAGAGTGCCAGGCCTGGTGCAACCAGACTATGTGATTCTTTAATTTATCAGCCTTTACACTTTAAATAATCATTAAGTAGTGCCTTTATCAACCTCTGGGTCCCCAGCTCAGCTTGAGCAGGCTTTTTGAGTGCACTGAAATGATCTAACTGAATTAATTCCAACTGATTGAGAAGTATATTTAGATATGATTTGCTGATGACACAACACTTCACATCCTTGTTTTGGGACAAGTTATATTTAGGTTTGCAAACTTATTTCACAGTAATCTGCTCTTTGGTGTCCTCAGACAGAACAGAAAGTCTGTGCCCATTCCCAATGTTTGCTTATAGACAATTGCAAC
The DNA here is from genome assembly GCF_035770615.1 of Melospiza melodia melodia. Taxonomy (NCBI): domain Eukaryota; kingdom Metazoa; phylum Chordata; class Aves; order Passeriformes; family Passerellidae; genus Melospiza; species Melospiza melodia. Next base: position 3,917,633 of record NC_086197.1, on the reverse strand, counting down.
TTTTAATTGCTTACTTTTGCCTATTGTGCCTCACTCCATAGACTGAGGGCTGCACACTCTGGTGGTGGTAGCTGCTTTCCAAAACAATTATTAACAGCTTCATTAAGAAAATGTTGATAATAATGACTCTTCATTAAGAAAATGTTTCATGTTGTCCATCTGCTGGGCATGTCTGGTATTGAGAACAGGGCAGTCCTTGATCCATAAAGTAAAATGCCAGGCTGTCCTGATTCTCAGGCTTTCTATTTGCAGGTGCATGCCCACGTCTTCCAGCGACTGAATTTGCTGATGTTACTGCTCACATGTATCCACCACCAACCAAACTGTATTATGAGTGTGAGCCTGGCTATGACAGAGAACCTGGTACATACCAAGGAATTCAGTGTAAGATTGAACAGCAGGGAGCTGTTTGGATATACAAAGGATACAAAGCATTTAAATGCTTGGGTGAGTGAGTGCTGGGTTTTTTTCTATACATAGAGGTGTTTCTCCTCCATGTGTAACTTGGTATAAAACATTAACAAAAGATCTTTTGTGCTTATTTTTCTAAGTTAGAACTTGATGCAGTTTTATCCAACCTCTAGAAGCTTGGGTGTTCTGGCACTTTGTTCTGATATTTGTCTTACTGTAACTTAACAAATGTAATTTCACCACAGATAAGAAAAAATTGTTGTCAGTGGCTCCCATGATGGAGTTAGAACTTACACAGAAGCCAGAATTAGAACCAATGAGCACTGCATCCCAGAAGCAAGAAGACCTTTCAGAGTCCAAACAAAAAGGTAAAGAGCTCATTCAATACTTCTCTTGGTGATTTCCTTGGAACTAGTGTAAAAATGGTGAATAATTAATTATTTTGCAGAGGGAAAGAAACTATTTCTGTAATATCTTGTCTGAATAAATTGATACAGTAAAAGCAAATGAGTATTTGACATCCTAACCAAGAATTAGAAAGGCTTGCTATGTCCTGCCTGTTTATATTATCTAAGAACACAAGATTTTCAAGAACAGAAGCAGCATGGAAAATCTGTCTGCTTTAACCATGTGCTGCCTTGTGCTCCCACAGGTTTCTGTGGTCCTCCCAAGACTATTCCACATGCCTTCATAAGGCTGCCCCAACAGCGTCATTACGTGGGACAAGTCTTACATTTCAAATGCCAGACAGGTTACGATAAGAGACCCCCCACCTTTGGCAACAGGACGTGCAAGGAGGAGAATGGCAAAGTCTTCTGGACTCCCCTTGACATGAGATGCACCAATGACAGCACCCAGTGGCCACCACAGACCATCGAGCCAGGTAAGATGGTTGTGGATGGTTGTGATTACACCACAGCAATGTCCTGGCCTGCTCATGTGGAGTTCAGACACCCCAGCTGTCATGGGGAGAGTGGGAGCTTCAAAAAAGTTAACTGAAGAAGCCCTGCCACTGAGGGGAAGAAAGAACTCCCTTGTGTATTCAAACACCTTCCCAGAAAGGGGCTGAAATGAAGGCAAATCCTTCCTTAGCCTCAGATTTTGTCAACAGTTTAAATTTAAGGAATCGCTCTGTCCTGCAAGTTCAATTGGTGGAAAATCAGATGTATTTATATAAAAAGGAATTGTTTATTAAGACAAATGAACAGGAGGTAACAGACAAAAGACTTTCATCAGAATTACTTACTATCCAGTATAAAATTAAAATAACTACTAGCAGATTATAGCATAATATTAAACTGTATCAAGATACCTATATTAAAGCCAACAAAAGAAATAGTATTGATTAGGAGTCAAATATAACTTACCACTGATATGATGATAATGTACACAGGCATTAGAGTGAAGATTCCTTCACTCAATCCCTTGGGAAGTAACCATGAAATAGGTGTCCCTACTCATGAGAGAAAACTCCACACATTTCTAGGAAAATGTACAGATTTCTGCTTTGTGAAAGTTTATTGTGGCTTTTATATCTGTAAAATGAATGGCTGTCAGTGAGAAATTCAGCCTATTTTGTCATTCCAGCCCTTGCGACCATACCAGACCACACATTGTTTCAGCATCAGGCCAGCACTTTCTCCCCTATTTCATAGATCTATTTCTCTGTAGTGCTTGGTTCAGAAGTCACATTTTGGTGTGTGGTCTTTTCCATCATGACATGATTGAAAATTTCACTTGGTGCAATCCAGATAAAAAAAATTTCTTGCTGTGATAGATCCAACCCTTCAATAAACCAGTCCTAGAAAATAATACAGCCTATTGGAATTACATCTATTTTAAAACTGCAAATATTTTAGAATTTTTAAATTGGGATTGTGAAAAACATGGTACTGGATAACAAAAGAAGCTCCCTTGGTCTTTAATTCAACAAAACAGGAATTCCAGTTTCCTGCGAAAGGCTCCCAAACCTTTGCAAGGTCAGGTCCTTGCAAATAGAGCACCAAATGTTTGTTCCCCTAAAGTGTTGACTTTGTATTTGTTATAATCTGATGTCTGTAATGAGACTGGAACTTTCTCAGTTCTCCTTCAGCATTCAGCACAAAAAATTTATCAAGAAACCACTATTACAGGATGTCTTGTTAAAAATCTTGCCCCATATAGGAGCAAATTCAGAGCTTCCTTTCCAGGATAAGAGAGAAATTCAATTAATTTCTTGCACCAGGGAAGGTTTAGCTTACATTTCTAGACAAAACCAGGTCCTGGTTGAAACCATGTTTTCAAGTACTAGCTTGACACCTTGAAAGTCATTCTTCCAGTCTTACATGAAGTAAAGCTCTTAGATGGATCCCATTCTAGTTCACCTCATGCCACCATTAACAGGGATCAGGTAAGCAGATATGCTGGTATCCAGGCTGGAAAGATCTGTTGATGGCCAAGAAACAAACATGGCAATTTTAAAGTGTTCTGTGCAGAGGGAGAGCTGTCAGACTCCACCCTTGGAACTGCTTTGGTGCTGGGATGAGCTGGCTCTTTGCCTGACTCTGTCCTCAGCACTGCTCTGGTGTGTTCTTCATCAGAAGAGCAAATTGATACAAAAATCAAGAATTTCTCTCTCTCCATAGATTTGAATCTTCTGTCCTCTTTCCCTTCCTCATCAGGGACACTGCCAGTGACAGGTATGCCATTTTATTAAAGACTTCACTCCACTACCCAGAGCACTTAGTTGGTCTTTCAGTTTGGTGTTCTATTCCAGAGAGATCCATTTCTGTTAGAAGAGCCACTAAATATGCTGCAAGACAAATCTATACCCATGTATTGTGTGAGAAGTTAGTAAAGACAGTATAAACAGATTGTTTAAGCACTTAAGCTTTTATAAAGAAATTTTCAAATATTTGTAAGGAATGTAAAAGAAAATAGATCAACCAAAAGTCTGGGTTTTTTAAATGGAACCATTTTCAGATTCTTCTCTGAGACTTTCTGTGAATTCAGTGAATCACTTCAATTGGAAAAAGGCAGAAAAAAATGTAAATATTTAAATGCTGAGTTTTTTTCACATTTTCAAAGGAATAAAAAAAAAGGCAAAAAGAACATTTCTTCACAGCTACACCAGTGCATTTAGATCAGTCTGAAGAGATTTTCTCCTCCCCCTTCCCCATCTTCCACTCAGCCATTAGCTGATGAAATAGAAATTATGTCTGACTGTGCACATGCTCAAGACTTTGCACAAGGGCTCTTGATTCCAGCTGGAGTCTGTCGAAAATGGTAGTGCACATTATGGTGAGAAGGAACAATGGAGTGAGGTGAAGGAAGGGAAGGAGGAGTTTTGCAAACTACTCCAGAGACCACAACGTCAGCAGTCCCTGGTTATTTGACTGTGGTCAATCTCTAGTTGCCCAAGTCCCCTCTGGTTGGGTCCTGGGAGCAATGGGGAAACATGGAAAAATTCCTGCCTCTGGGCAGAGGGGCAAAATGAGACCCTATCCCTAATCTTGCCTGTTTGTCCCAGATGGAGTAAATGTAATAACAAAGATAACTCCAGCTGCTAACCATATTAATTTTCAGGTTTTACAGCTATCTGGTTTGTTCTGCTTATCATTTCCACTGCCTTTGTGTGACTCACCAAGCAGCCAATAAGGTAAGTGAGACAGAATGAGGAAAACATGAAATCTAACCAAAAAATCCCTAGAGGTGGAAGAGTTGTCAACTGGATCAGCCTTTCCCTATTGCACTGCTGAGATTTCTGGACATCCTCTTTGATTTTGATGTTACACATGACCCTGGATTTTGGGATTGTCTGATTCAGCTGTTAAATACTGGCACAAAAAAAAAAAAAAAAAAAAAAAAAAAAAAAAAAAAAAAAAAAAAAGAGGAATCAGAGCTTTTGAAATAAACAAATCTTAGAACACGTTGCCCAGAGAGGTTGTGGACTCATCCCTGTAAGTGTCCAAGGCCAGGTTGGATGGAGTTTGGAGCAACCTGGGATAGTGGAAGGTGTCCTTGCCCATGGCAAGGGGATGGAATGAGATGGTCTTTAAGACCACTTCCAACCCAAACCATACAGTGATTCTGTAATTCTAAAAAGAAGTCTTTGTCCCAGCCATTGTGGAACTGAGAATGGCAGTTCAAATAATGGGTGGGAGATTATTCTGTGGGAAAATTAAGCTTAACTATGCAAATACGTTGTTTCAGATAGATTATGCAATCAGTTTTTTCTCTCTGGCCAAACTGTGGGAAGTCTGGGGGAGCATCTGCCAACACAACCACGTAATTCTGTTAACTTCATCCCTCTAATTTCATAGTTGTGTCATGACAACTTTGTACTTCAGATTTATTTCAGTCTGGCCTCCTTCCTGTTTCTGTTACTACACTGAGATGCACCAAGGCTGTTCCTGTTCACAGGCTCCCCTGCCTAGTTAAGCCAAGATGTTCCTATTTAACATTTGGGAATTCTCCTCTTCTCCTCTCTCTTTGCTAATCCTCATCCCTGTTTCTCTTCATGTTCCCTACTAATCACTGCTGCTTCTTAGCTGAATGGGGATTTTTCTTGAAAAGTGGGATGGGAGGACCTTGTGAAACCACACTAAAAGTGAATTTTTGTCAATTCATGGCTGGATAAAGCCATAGAAAGTGTAAACAATGTTTTGAAATGTGCTTTAGTGAAGGTAGTCAACCATAGTGCAGGTTGCCTGGGCCATTTTAGGATTTCTGAAAATGTGCTATGGGACAAAGTGTCAAGAATGATCTACATTGTACTGGCTCTGTGGTGGAACAGAGGTGAAATAGCCAATGCCAGATGAAATAGTAACAGACAAATGAAAGAGCAACTGAGACCCTAAATGGTGTCTTCTGCAAAAAATACTCTGTTGTTTTTCATAGTAAATATAGAAGAAGCTGTAGAAAACCTGCGTTTTCCCATCTGTAGTAAAGTGGTTTTCCTGTTGTAGGGAAGATTTCTCAGGGATTTGTGGCATTCAGATGCAAACTTGTGAAAACAATCACTTGCCACAGAAGAAACCAGATTGTACCAGCGATCCCAAGACCAGCAGTGGCAAATGAGGAGGAAGCCTGGACACTCAAACCCAACGTGTGAAGGTGGCAGAAGATGTTACAGCTCAACTCTTATGAGGACAGCATGACTTCCCATCTACAGTGTGGGATTCGCATTCTCTGAACCTGAGAGAAGCAGTGAGAGAAGCAGAGAAAGGAATGATCAAAACAATTCTTATCTCATTTGCTGCTCCTGTGTTGTGCCAAAGTAGAATGCAATGTGGAGATGGTTTACCCAGAGTGATGGTGTTTTGTTTCCTTGGCCTGTCGGGGCCAAGTGTGTGTGCAGACTGTGGGTCAGCAGACAGTCATGAGATGCTGGGCAGTTGAGCTGAGTGCTTTGTGCAGATTCAGTTTAGATGTAATGCAATATAATATAGAATAATATAGTATAATAAAGTAATTAATTAGCCTTCTGATAAGATGGAGTCCTCCTTGTCATTTCTCCCAGAGGTCGGGCAAAAATATCACCAATACTAAGAGGAGGACTGCACCCCATCACTGACTGCTGGGGAAAGAGCCCTGCCTGGAACTGCTTCCCAAACCCACTTCTCCTCCTCCTACAACACAGCAGATGTGTTTCTAATATAACTGCAGCCCCTCCCAAGCCACCAGGAGCACATATGGACCATTCTCCCAAGCACACTAAATGGTGCTGCTGTCATTTCAGCCCACACACCATCCTCCCCACAAACAGAGCAGCTTTGCTGGACACCTGGTGTCCCCCTGCCTCTTCCCCACCCAGGTGGGTCAAGCACAGGCACACTTTTCTCCTCAAATTGTTCCCCTTGGGAATTAAACCTCTTCACCCGCTGCACTGCAGCTGAAAATCTGACTGTATTCCCTTATGGTTTGCTATATACAGGCATTCCTCATCACTCCCCTCCTCCCAAATATTTTGGATTTGTGCCTTCCATGACAGTTCCTCCCTCATTCCTTGAGCTCAGACAAGGATGATGCAGATCATGGCAGCCAATTAATCTGAGAGCTCCTTTCGTAGCTGCAGAGAGTAAGAGAGCCCAGCACACAGGCATCTGAGGACAGGCTCAAACACACATAATACTTGACAGGTTCTTGGATTATTGGGAATTTGCAATGTCTGGATATTCTTCTGCCTCTTTTTAGCCACAGCTGGGTAACATGGGTTTCACCTGGATGAATGCATGTATCTGTGCCTCAGACAGGCAGTGGGGAGGAACAAGTCCCTTTGGAGAACAGTTCTTCTCACCCTATGGGTGAGAGAGAATTTGGACATAGGCATGAAGTGACAGGACAAGGGGGAATGGTTTCCCACTGCCAGAGACCAGGGTTAGATGGGATATTAGGGATACATTCTTAACTGTGGGGTTGGGGAGGCCCTGGCACAGGGCGTCCAGAGAAGCTGTGCCTGCCCCTGGATCCCTGGAAGTGTCCAAGGCCAGTTTGGACAGGGCTTGGAGCAACCTGGGATAGTGGAAGGTGTCCCTGCTCATGGCAGGGAGTTGGAAGTGGATGATGTTTCATGTCCCTTCTGGGTTTTTTTCTGGGATAAACAATTCCATAAATCAATGAAACCCCAGGAAGTGTTTTTCCCCTTTTCCTATAGTAGTACAGCTGCTTAAAACAAGTTTTCTGCAACTGTTAGAAGAAAAGGATGTCATGTGTTAACCTGGAATATCTGCATGTGTATGTACAAGAGCTGGCTTATACATTCCCAAACCATCAATGGCTCATGTTCTGCCTTCCTCACCTGTGCTCACTGATAATCACAATCTGTCTGATACTCTTAAAGTGCTGTTTTCTGAAGACTTGTCATGCTTGAAACTGGAAGACAGCAGCCAAACCTTCTCCTCATTTTTTCTTTTCCTTTTTTTTTCCTCTCAAAAATCAAGATAAAACCACTTGCTTTTAAATCTTTTTACATATCTAAGATCCAGAGTTTACCTAGACACAAAGTGGTTGTGGGTAGCCATAGTAATTAAATTCCACCTGCATATAAACCAGCAAGGGAAGGGCAGAGATAAATCACTGCATTTACTCCCTGAAGGATGGAGGCAGTGCAACCTGTTTACTTCCAGCTCAGAACCACTGGTTCAGCCTTCCTGAGCTTGCAGGTTTTTCTAACATATTTATATCACACCATTTCATTTGCTTGGGGCTTTGAATATTTTGTGAAGGTAGTGGGGGGAAATGTAACTTCATGTGAAAACAAAAACAAAAGGATGCCAACTTGCACTCCCAAGGTACAGTACTGCCATTGAATGGGATTGGCATTTTCTGGACTTTTTCAGCAGCTGATGTAAAACCCCTCAAACCCACTGGCACAGCAGAACCATGCATGCAGCACTTGAGACATATCAGGCTGATCTTGAGTATATTTTCCCTCTTAGGTCCCTTTGATATATGTATCTGCCATCTTGGAAGGTGCTTTAGATTATGAAGCAATTTGAGGCTCTGAGTTTACAATGAATCACAAATTAGCAGTTCCTAAAAAAAAATAATGTCAAGTGAAATCAGTCTTTGCTTAAATTGTTGCTGCTTTCAGAGTAAACATGAATGTGACCTGGATTGTCAGAAGCAGCTCATGTTTTGGCCTTTAAGTATTCCTTAGAATGGGTCTGATGTTTACATAGATATAAATAATCATCTGGATAATCTTGCTGAGCCACCCTTAAATAGAGTGCCATCCACCAAGGATATATTTGAAAGTATAAAAGACTTTATATGTTTGGGGTTTGTTGTTGGCAGTTGGAGCTCCAATATTTGCAGAGTCAGTGTGTGAAATCTGAATTTGTAAATCCCATTGGAGGAGAATCCAGACAATAACCAAGAGCAACAGTAAAAACAAAACGAAACAATAGGGAAACTCTCCTATTGTGTAATTAGTTTGAATAGGTTCGGTGGTTCTTATGTACATGGAGTGTAACTTCACACAATCCCATCCAGGTACACAAGAGATAAGTTCCTCAGATATCAAAGGAGGTTTAATCCTATACAACTTTTATAATAGCTGTGGCCTTTGTATCCAGAGGCTAAGATGGTTAAGCAAACATCTAATATTTACATAATGTCTTATCTGATTTTGGATGTAAAAATAACAATGATTAGGTATTGATAAATTTGCCTTTCCTCTCTTCTAAAAGCTACCAGTAAGAGAAAGCACTTAGACTAGTAAAAGTAGTCTCTTTTTTCTAGATTAGCATTTAATTTAAGACAGGAAACTTCCAGGGGAACCTCCTGTGAGACTCAGGAATGACCCTCATGCCTTTGGTCATCAGTTCCCAGGAAAAAGCCTCTCCCTTCAGGGTGAGATGAAGAGCTGGGCATCTTCCCTGGAGGAGCAGCTGGAGATTGGCCGGGCAGTGCCACAAACAGAACATCTTTCATGCAGAACCACACACAATATATTTGCTGACTACATGAGAGAGATCCGGTGTCCAGCCTAGGAGATGAGGATGGCATCTGCTCTGCCCAGGGGATGGCAAAGCACCAGGAAGCAGCTCCCAGGCTGCCTTCCCAATGAGCAGCCAAAGATACTCCTGGATGGAACAAAGGAGTTATGCCCAGCAGAGGCCAGGTTATGAAAATGTCTTAATTTTCTTGTTTCCTTCTCTTCCAGAACAGCACTTGACAAATGGTTCATTTAATGCAATCTGAACCATTGGTGTTACTAGAGAACAGCTAAGTCAGCTGCATGATACAACACTTTTCAGTAAAGTGGCTTGACGTAGCAGTGTCTCCTCACAGCTCCAAGCAAAAATAATTTTTTTATGGTGGCTAAAATCCCTGTGACACATTGGAGCCCAGAGCTCTCCCCAAAGAGGGACAGACACAGAGCAAACTGCAAAATTACCCTGCCATGGCAGTGCAGCTGCACCTTCCCAGGGAACTCAGGTGCTTCCCACCCCACCGTGGGCATGGAGCAGCTCTGGGCTCAGCAAAGGGCTCCATCCCTATTGCCCATTCACAGCAGGCTCAGCAGAAAGCAGAGGCAATGCCAGCTGAAAGGTGCCTGGCAGCATGCTTGTGGAGCTGGGACAGCCCTGTGCTCAGCTCCAAGCTGGCTCCATGGGAGAAGCACAGAATTATTTCTGTTGGAAAAGGCCTCTGGCATGGTGGAGTCCAACTTTGGACCAATCACCACCTGCTCAAGTGGACCATAGCACTGAGTGCCACATCCAGGCTCCAGAAACTGGGATTCCACCACATCTTCAGGCAGTCCATTCCAATGTTGAATCACCCTTTATGTGAAGAAATTCCTCCTGATGTGCTAAGAGAATCTCCCCTGGTGGAGGTCGAGGCCTTGCCCTCTCATCGTCTCGCTGGTTGTTCAGCAGAAAATGCAGATCCCCAGCTGGCTACACCCCCTTTTCAGGGAGCTGGAGAGAGAAATGATCTCTCAGAGCCCCCATGTCTGGGCTAAAGAACCCCAGCTGCCTCAGCTGCTCCTCACAGGCCTTTCCCTGCAGGGCCTTCAGCAGCTCCATGGCCTTGCTCTGCACGGCCTGCAGAGGTGGCCTCGGCCCGTGGATCCAGCCTGTGCAGATCCCTCTGCAGAGCCTTCCTGCCCTCCAGCAGCTGAGTCTCCCTCCAAACTTGGCACCATCCGTGATCTTGCTGAGAGTTCCCTGCATCCCCTCATCCAGATCATCAAGAAAGATCATCAACAGTACCAGGCCCCACACCGGTCCCTGGGGACAGCGCTTGTGGCCGGACGCCAGCTGCATGTGGCACTGTCACCAAGGCTCTCTGGGCCTGGACATGCAGGCAGCTCCTGAGGCAGCCAGGAGAGCGCCTCTCCAAGGCCTGGGCTGACAGCTTTTCCAGGAGAATGCTGTGGGGGAGTGTGCCAGAGGCTTTGGTGAAGTCCAGGTAGACACTTCTACAGCCTCCCCCCTCATCCGCTGGGCCGGTCATCTGGTCATCAAAGGAGATCAGGTTCGCTATTGTGTTTTGATTTTCTTTTCTTTATTGTTTGGATTGGGATGAAAGGAGCAGGAGATGATGTCTCTCTTTTTTGGTCTTAGTGTTTATTAATTCTTATTTGTCTTACAAATTTGAGTTCTACAGGATTCAATTAACAAGATACAAATGGCCCAGTATCTTTCTCAACCTGGTCTTTTAAGGCTGAACTATCCAATAAGGAATGACACCTCAAGTATATTTACTTTTAACCCAATAACTAATCACTCAAAGTCCACAATGCAGATTTTCTAGCCAATTACTTAATGCTACCTAAACCGATGAAGAGGAAGGTGAAGAACAACAACCAGCCAGCACCCCAAAATCTCCATCTTGCTTTATATGCAATGTAATTTGCTATGTTCAAAAACCTTAAACCCTAAGTTTTTCACCCTGTGACGTTACATACTTCTTTTCAAACTACACACCTGTAATTTCAGGGTAAACAATCAATTTTGGAAGCCTTCTCCACAGCCTCAGGTCAAATGCAGTGTTCCCAGTAGGGTTTGTGCCTTTCAACAGAGAAAGTTTAAAATTCTCAGCATCCAGGCTTCCAACAGTTCCCTAGGCAAGACCGGCCTTTCCTAAAGCCCTGCTGACTGGCTGGGACTGATGCCTTGGTTCTCATGGATGTGTCCTGTGATCACACTCAGGACAATCTGCTCCAAAACCCTTCTGGGATGCAAAGCCAGCTGCACAGGCCTGTAATTCCCCAGATTCTCCTTCCAGCCCTTCTTGTGGATGGGTGTCACAATGGTCAAACTCCAGGCATCTGGGACCTCCCCAGTAGTCCAGCACTGATAGAACTGATGGAAAGCAACAGTCGTCATGAATGGAATAGGACAGGATCCAAGCTGAATCTTATCACTGTTGGGCTTCCCATGTATTTCCAAGCTTGCTGGGGATGGCAGGGCATTTCTGATTACTGCCAGGGCTGAAGGTCCTAGGAAGAGCCTGGGAGGTTGACAGAGGTGGCACTGATGGGGTTTGTGTGCTGGTTTTGCACAGCTGGGATTTTGGGAGTGGGGAGCCCACATAGGTGTCTTCTGTGAGAAGCTGCTAGAAGCTTCCACCATTGTCCAGCAGACCAATCTGTGGTGGCTCTGCAGATGGACATGCTGCTGGCCACAGCTGGGCCAATTAGAGATGTTTGTAACTCACATGCAATAACATATTTAAGAAGGAAATCAAAGAAAATTAGGGTGTTCAGTTTGATTTCCAGCCAGAGATTAGGAGGAGGTGAGAACCTATGAGGGAACAGAAATGGAGACACCATTGGCACCAAGGTCGGCATGTCCCAGAAGTTTTGGGAGGACTGTGTGCCTGTGGGAGGAACTCATATTGCAGCAGTTTTGGTTGGGCTGCTGCTAGTGAGAGTAGAGCCACGCTGGAGAAGTTCAAGGAGAACTGTCTCCTGCGGGAGGGACCCCACGGTGCAGAAGGGAAGGGACTCCTCTCCCTAAGAATCAGTAGAAAGATGTTAGACCAAAGTTGGCTTAAACAAACTGGTTGAGTCCCGTGCTTCCTTCTGTCTCTGTCAACATGGGACTGATGTCTTAAACAAAGTAGGGTTTAGCCAGAATGAGGGAGAAGGCCAAGAAGAAGCAGATCTGGTGGAGGTGGGGTAAATTCCTCCTTTCTGATGAGGCCCAACTGAAAGAACAAAGCAGGGCCCAACAGTGGTGAAATCATTAGAAGGGGCCATAAACCATCAAAGATCCCCAAAGTGTCCCCCAACTCCACAGTGCATGACCCAATGTACAACCACTCCAAGGTGAAAAGTAGGGTAATCCCACATAGTCCTGAATTCACAGAACACAGAACTCTTCAATGCAAAGGCTCCCACCCCAAAGGATCAAGAGTGAAGACATCAAAGTTTGGAGTGTTCTTGCTGGATCCATGGGGGTATCTTGTAAGAGCTGTTGGCACCCTGGCACACTTGGTTCATGCCATTCACAGGAGAATAACTGGTGTCTGATGCTGACACTTGTGTGGGTGTTGTGGCATCCTCTGATTCCCTTTGCACACTCAATGTCCTGCAAGGATGCTCTGGGCACTGTGACTTTACTGGTGGATGTAGAAATTTCAGTGGGAAGCAAATTGTGATTTATGGAAGACGTGACCCTGCAATCCAGCACTGCAGCAAATCCCTTTTATTGTAAGCTCTTGCAAACTCCATGATGGGGCACACATTGGTCTTTGACAAGCATTGAATACATTTCCCCAAATCAGTTTCCCATCAATCTGCAGAAAAGCTTCAGAAGCAGAGCAGAGCATGAAGGTGTCCAAGGAGTGCAGCACAGGAATTCAGCTTTGGCTGCTCCAAGCTCTCTATGGATCTGATGCCAAAGCCTGCCTGTCTGATACAACAGCTGCTGCTCTCAAGGTGCACTTTCAAAAGCCACCAAACAAAAGCATGTGCCAGGATCACTGAATCACTGATTTGTTGTGTTTTGGAGGGACTTCTCAGGACCTTCTAGTCCACACTCCAGGCTGCAGCAGGATCAGCTAGAGCAGGTTGTCCACAATCATGTATTGTTGGGCTTTGGGGATCTCCAGACTTGGAGATCTCCAGACAGGATCTCTGGGCACCCTGAGGCGCCCTGGTGCCACAGCCTGGCTAAGGAGGAGAGGGACAAGTCAGCTGCACACTCTTGGGGACAGCTGAGGAGGAGAGGACTCGTTCCTCAGAGCTCTCTCCTGACATGGGCAGCAAAGCAAAGCAGCTGGAGGCTCTGCCCACATCTTTGTGCCTTTGAGCAGAGCAGGAGGTGCCCTGAGGGACAGAGCTGGAAACACACCAGAGAAGGAAGCAGCACAGACTCTGACCAGGACATTTGTCCCCCTCTACCCTGCTCTGCTCAGACCCCACCTGCAGTGCTGCCTCCAGCTCTGGGCCCACAGCACAAGAAGGATCCAAAGCTGTTGGAGTGGAGTCCAGTGGAGGCCATGAAGGTGCTCCAAGGGCTGGAGTGTGTCTGCTCTGGAGTGAGGGAGAGAGAGCTGGGGATGTTCAGCCTGGAGAAGACTGCTGAGAGTGCAGTACCTCACGGGTCTCCAAGAGGGCTGGAGAGGGTCTTTGGACAAGGGTATGGAGTGAGAGGACAGGAGAGAATGGTTTCACACTGATGGAGGGCAGGGTTATATGGGGTATTATAAATAAGTAAATTACCCTGAGCAGGCTGTGGTACGAGTTACCCAGAGCTGTTTTGAAGCGGTCCAGCTGGAGGAAATGGTCCTTCTTGGACGTCCCGGCCAGCTTTTCGGCACCGCTAGCAGTGGGTGGGCACTATCCCAATCTCTGTGGCTCAGGACAGCGCCTAAGGCAAACGCTCTGTGCTATGACAGCAGCGTTACCTTGTGGTAGGGCGTGGCTGGGCTCATGACTACAGCCAGCAGAAATAAGAAGAGAGCGCTCTCCAGCTGTGGTGAATGCAAGTTTATTGAGTCCCAGGGGAAACCGACAGTCAAAGACGGAGAGCGGGAAATTACAACAGCTTATAAGGAGGGAGGGACACAGGGGAGGAGTTAGACCTTGGACAAATAGGGTTTCAGCAGGGAGTGGGATACAAATGATTGACTTAGGGAGAACACCAATGGGGATAAGATGAGGTTGGATCCCCAGCCCCTGAGCCAATCACTCAACGCTCTAGTTAGAAGTTTCTGGAGAGTTCCAGAGAGAAGGGTCCGAGTGCTGAGTGATGGACAGGGCATGGAGGAGGGATTTGAGAAAGGATGCATAATCTCCAAGGCAACTGGGGAGGAGTTGGGATAACTGGCAGCATAAACGAGGGAAGGGAGAGCAAGGGCAGAACCATTACATGATAGGGGGGAACAGAACAGTCCAACTTATACAGACACAACACAACACTGTTTTGACTGCCCCATCCCAGGAAGGATTCTGTCACCCTGGTTTTTTAAGATTTTCTAAGCCTTCTGATGTTGACATTCTTGTAGTGAACATTCTCACACACTTTCTGTAAATAACTCATTGTTTTGAATTCCTTTATGGAGGAAGAGACAGTTGATAGACTGATAGTTTGACCAGTATCATTGGAGAGGTGTCACTGTCACCCCCCAATCCACTGTCACTTTTGGAAAACTATAAATGTTAGAGTCAGAAAATAAACTTCCCTTTTTTCCTTCACCTTGAGAACAGTGTTGTGTGTTTGTGTTTTTTTGTGTCCTATAGTGACAGGTTCAAGGCCAGGCTGGGAAGGGCTTGGAACAAGCTGGTGTAGTGGAAGTTGTCCCTGTCCAAGGCAAGCAGGTGAGAATGAGATGATCTTTAAGGCTTTAAGGTCCCGTCAAAACCAACCCGCTCTGTGATTCTATGACATGTCGGAAAAGCCACCTAACCTTTTCCACTGAAGATATGAGGCTTATTGCCGGGGACATGCTTTCTCAAACAGAATAACCTTTCTACCATAGAAATTGGTCAACCTCTCCTCCAGCTCCCCCAGCGTGATGGTCACCACTTCATTCTTGTTGTTCTCAGCGATGGCCCCCCAAGCACTTGTGGGCTCTGTGCCCACCACGCAGCAGGCAGCTGACCAGATGTGGCTGGGTCTGTTCACTCTCCCTACAGCGATGTCAGTGCTCCCAGGCACAGCACCTGTGATCACGTAAGTCGTTGTACAGCCCTTGGTCATTTTGGGCATTGTTTTAGACTGGTAGATGTTCCACTGGCCCTTGTTGAGACTGCTGTCCTGGGGCACTACGTTGGTCAGGGTGAAGGTAGCCATCTTGCTCCCTAGACTCTCCATATGGTCACTGGGAATCAAATGGCCAAAGTCCAAATCTTTCAGTCCTTTGTAGTCATCAAGGACAGCCTGGCTCTCTTCGATTTGGTCTAAGGTGAAATGATGTTGAGCAATGAGATCTGACTCTCTTTCCATCTCTTTAATATTTACATTCTTATCTATGAGCTGGACAGGAAAAAAGAAAGAGGTGTTAGAATGGGGAATGGGAGTAATGGAGATTTCCCTGAAGCAGAAATCTCTGATTGTCAAGATCCCATCTTTTGTCATCTCAGTGTATGAAAATGTATGAATCAGAGAAAAATCATATACATGACCCTCCCACATGAACACAAAAGCTTTAAAGAACAAGCAGCTCAGAATCTGACTGCTCGCAGTTTGACTTGTGACCTTTTGTGATCCAGCCTGCAGCCTGTGCTGGGAGCATGGATGCATGCACGAGACAAGGAGCATTTCCTACTCCTAGGATTGAAAGGTGACTTTGGGGGGACATCACCTCCCCTGCCAAATCTGCTTCCCTTTCCTCCTGTCTCCACAGCCCAAATCTGCCCAGGGATCCCCCTAGATCCTGTCATGCCACACTGTGATTCTGTGATTTGATGTGGGGCTACTACAAGTGTACCCCAGTCCTGGAACACCAGAGGTTGCCTCCTGTAACCCCATACACAGGGAGATGTGTCAGGAAATCAGTCCTGGAGCTGAGGTTTCCCTGGGAGGACTACAGTTCATTCAAGGATGAACTGTTTTGCTCAGTAAGAAAAAAGACCCCAGTTGAAGTGGAATCTGTTACAGCAGTGTTGAGAATATGTCTCAGAACTGATATGGGCCAGGGAGAATTTCCTGCCACATCACTGAAAAGAAGTTACAAATTATCAGCCTCTGACAGGAGCTTGTATCTGAAACGAGTCCTAGGAAAACTAAATACTCTAAAAGTGCCTTGGAGAAAGTTAATAAAACCAAAGATATTTTAGGTGGCCTGGGTCCAAGGTCCAGGAGAAGTGGGAATTTAACTGCTCATCTCTGAGTGGCTGGAGGGTGATGTATGTAAGAGGGACACTCACCTGAGGCTCAACCATCCACCACTCTGGAGGTTTCTCAGTGTTTCTAGGCTGGAAGATGTAAGCAGAGTACACTGGAATTTTCCTGTCTCTGTCATACAGGGTGGCATAGCGAAATGAGTTCCTGAAGCGCTGACAGATCCAGGCTGGGTTCTGTGGGTTCAGGGCATTATTTGGGGGAATCCCATCATAGAAGAACTGAGGACAAATCAAAAAGGGTGTCTCCACCGTGCTGTGTCCCAGCCAGAGGCAGCTGGCCAACACCTGCAGCAGCAGCAGCAGCCCCAGCATGGTGGCAGGATTTCAGTGAAGGGCTCTTGCTCCCCTGGAAGGCAAATGCAGAGGGACACTCAGCTTGGAGAGAGCAGGTCATGGCCTGGAGCCTTTTGGTGCAGGGGGAAAGAGCTGGCAAAGGAGGGGATTCTGAGAGACCAGGAAAGGAGTAATTTCTGTCCTCCTGCATATATAAAAATAATGAGGATGACAAGGCTGAAACCAAAAACAGGGTTTAGGTGCCCAGAGGAGGCAGCAGTGGGAGCACTCAGCCTGTAGGAGGAAAGAGCCAAACCCACCAGGACTGCAATCAGCTCTCACAGCAAAGGGATCTTGCAACTGAGGCACAGCCCTGGGACAAGGTCACCTTTGCCCACCTCCCTCCTGCTCTCAGCACCTTCCCACAGCACACACCTGCAGCTGGGCACGGACTCTGCTCAGCCCCCTGCCATGCTCAGCTGGGCTTTAATCTCATGGGCCATTGGGCAGGCAAAGAACAGCAATGCTGCACTGCCTACAGCTCTCTGGCCCCATCCAGGTTCACACAGACACTCAGCTCTTCCAGTCAGACCCAACACTGAACCCCAAATCATCCACCTGGGCTCCTGCCTCTCAGCTGACATGGGGCCATGGGTGTCCTGCTGCTCACCTTGCATTTCCACGTCATCCAACCCCAGACTCTGAACTTGCAGGCACATGGAGGGAGCAAATGAAGGGGCCAAGCAGATGGCAGCAGCAAGCATGAGAGATAACACCTCTATCTTTTCAGCACAGTGGCTGCTGCAATGCCAGCCCTGAGGGGCAGCTCTTGCCCTGGTTGCTTGGGATTCCTGCTGATGCCCATCTTCAGCTTTGCTGATTGATTTCCCTGGACAGGCAAAGGCACCATTGCAGGAATTTCTTGGACAGCCACCTGTCCTGTTTTGTCTTTCTCAGTGCTGATGGGATTTTCAGCAGGCAGTAAGGTCATTCTTTATGAGAAACCTGCTGAAAAGCTCCCTGGGATGATGGAAACCACATGAGGAGCTTTGTCACCTTTCAGAGACAGCATAGGTTTGGGAGAGCAGGGATGCTTCCATTTGCATTGCCAGACACTCATTGGACAGATTTAATATCATCAGCATTTGGGATAAGGCAGCTGGGACAGGCAGCTCAAAGGGTTCCTGGCACACAAAGCTGCCACAGCCTCTAAAGCACAAAGCCCACCTTGGGCTGGCCAGGGGCTGAGCTCAGCACTGCTGAAGGCTTGACAAGTCACCTTGCACATTTGCCCTTGTCTTCTTCTTCTCCCTGCCCCTCATCTCTCCCTTTCAACTGGATTCAGGATGCTGAGCTGCACACAGTCCTGCTCTGACCCAAGGTATCTGGTCCTTTTCATCTTTTCCAGCCCTGGATCAGGAATGTGGTGACCAATGAGCTGCAAACTGAGAACTGCAACTACCAGTCGGGACTTTTTACAGTACTCTGCAGAGCATGCCCAAAGCTGCCCCAAATCAAGCAGAGAAGGGTCTGAAAAGTCCATCTGCATGACACACTCCTGGAGATTAAAATAAGTCTAACACAGGTAATATCTAATATAACAGATTCATAGAAAAGAGCCTACCGTGAGAAGGAGTGGCACAGGATTCTGCTCGCAGCCCCAAAGTGGCAGAGGAGTCTCAAATGCCTCTGCTGCAGTCTCACACTCTCTGGGTTTATATGCTCTCCAGGAAGAGACAGTTGGATTTCGCAAGAAGATTTTTGAGTAACTTTTCCTGGGAATTTAGACCACACCTGTGTTAGTCCAGAGGTTTTTTGAAAGGTCATGGGTGGAGTTTCAGTACTGAATAGTCTCCCCCATCTTTCTTATTCAACCATTTGTTAGATTTCAGATTTATTCAAAAGTGATTCATTATCAGGTGAGCTGGCTTGAGCTTCTTTCCCAAATCACTTCCTCTGTCCTTGCCCTCCTGAATGACAGAAAATGCTCAAGTCCTACAAAATTCAGTGCATGCATAAGCTCTCATTGCTCCTTAGAGCTCAGCAATTCCAGCCCAGTGTTTGCATATGTATATTCATTCCAAAACTCAGGAAAGACTTTGAATATTGGAGGCATTGTTGAGGAAGGAGCAAGAGCTTACCTGGAAGCAGGGTCCCAAAAGAGGCAGCTGAATCATTCCTTCTGTCTTCTCCCTAGAGAAAGGAGAGTTTGAATCCTCAGGAGTGCCACTGCAATATATACCCAGGCATAAATTTGCCCCTTGTTTCAAACAGGGAATTCCACAGAAAGGAGAATTTCTGTATTTTTATTTACAGAGTTTGTTCATACTCTCCCTGAAAGTGGTTGACAGTTGTTTTAGTTTCCCCAGAATTTCTCCCAAATTTGCTGACTTCCAGCATGGCATGTCAGGGTCAGCTAACAGGGTCTGGTGGGTTCCTTGATCATTTCATCAATCCCACCAGCTGCAGCTGCTGCTGCTCCAGCACCTACACGTGTTTCTGCTCCCAACAGAACAGCTCTGCTGACACTGGATGGACTGGCCTGACTCTGATACACTCAGATATTCACAGTCTGTCCTTCTGCAGCCTCCCTGAACATCATTGCCATGGCCAGGCTACAGATATTCTTGCCTCATTGCCAGGGCTGTGTGACAGCTCCATCCCTGCAGCCTGGGAAGGGGAAGGCTCTGGGGATTCCTCAGAGCACCTGCCAGTACTTGAGGAGTCTACAGGAGAGCTGGAGACACACTTTGCACAAGGGCATGGGGCTGACAGGTGTGCGGGGTTCAGAGTTTATGTTTTTGTCAGTGGCAGGAGTGGGGCTGTGTTTTGGAGTTCTGCTGAACACAGAGATGTTTCTGATATTGCTGGTCAGAGCTTTCACAGGCCAAGGCCTTTTGTGCTTTTTGTACTGCCAGGCTGGCAAGGAGGCTGGGAGTACCAGGGAGGTTGGGAGGAGACACAGGCAGGACAGGTGAGCCCAACTGACCAGAGGGATATTCCAGAGCATGAGGCATCATGCTTAGGGTATAAAGTGAGGGGAAGGAGGGGAAGGAGGGGGCATTTGGAATGATGAGTTTTGTAGCTGGGTTTTGTAGCTTCCCAGGGAGCTGTTAGGTGGGATGGGGCCCTTCTCTCCTGGAGGTGGCTGAACACTTTTCTGTCCATGGGAAATGGTGAAGGAATTCCTTGATGTGCCTTGCTTGTGTGCTCAGCCTTTGCTTTCCCTGTTAAACTGTCTCTATCTCCACCCAGGAGTTTTCCAGTTTTTCCCCTTCCAGTTCTCTCCCTGATCCTGGTGCTCAGGGAGGGAGGGAGCGGCTGCGTGGGACGTGCCTGCTGGCTGGGGTTAAACCACAGCATTGGGCCAAGCTGAAAGGGCTTGAAATGGAAGGAGTGTAGGTTTAGAAAGTATATTTGGTAGATATTTGTTACTGTGGGGTGGTGAAGCCCCAGCACAGGTTGCCCACAGAAGCTGAGACTGCCCCATGCCTGAAAGTGTCCATGGCCAGACTGGCTGGGACTTGGAGGAGCCTGAGATACTGGAAGGTGTCCCTGTCTATGGGAGAGCACGGAAGTAGATGGACATTAAGGTCCTTTCCAACCCCAAAATATTCTGTCATTCAATGACCATTCATTCATTTAAAGCTAAACTGGACTAATTTTCTTCCATTTCCAAAGTCCAGGAATAATAGAATGACGAGTTGGTTGTTAAAACCAGAAGTGTCCAAAAGAAGTGTGTTACACCAAAGTTTGTTTAAACATGCTGGTTGAGTCCTGTGGTTTCTTTTGTCTCTGTTAACCTCGTACTGACGTCTTAAACAAAGAGGGATTTAGCCAGAATGAGGGAGAAGGCCAAGAAGAAGTAGATCTGGTGGAGGTGGGGCAAATTCCTCCTTTCTGATGAGGCCCAACTGACAGAACAAACCAGGGCCAGCTGTGGTCACATCATTAGAAGGCACCATAAACCATCAAAGATCCCCAAAGTGTCCCCCAACTCCACACTGATGCCTGACCAACTGTACAAAACCTCACAGGGGAAAAGTGGGACATTGCCCCACAGTCCTGAACTCAAAGAACGCATTGGACTCTTTGATGCAGGCCCCACTCCTCCAAAGGATCATCGAAGTTTGGGACATCAAAGTTGGGAGTCTTGTTCCAGGATTAATGGAGGTATCTTATAAGAGATGTTGGCACCCTGGCACACTTGGTTCATGCCATTCACAGGAGAATGACTGGTGTCTGATGCTGACGCTTGTGTGGGTGTTGTGGCATTCTCTGATTGCATTTGCACACCCAATGTCCTGCAAGGATGCTCTGGGCACTGGGACTTTACTGGTGGATGTAGAAATTTCAGTGAGAGGTAACAGTTTCCCATCAATCTGCAGAAAAGCTTCAGAAGCAGAGCAGAGCATGAAGCTGTCCAAGGAGTGCAGCACAGGAATTCAGCTTTGGCTGCTCCAAGCTCTCTATGGGTCTGATGCCAAAGCCTGCCTGTCTGATACAACAGCTGCTGCTCCCAAGGTGCACTTTCAAAAGCCACCAAACAAAAGCATGTGCCAGGATCCCAGAATCACTGAATTGTTATGTTTTGGAGGGACTTCTCAGCATCTTCTAGTCCACACTCCAGGCTGCAGCAGGATCAGCTAGAGCAGGTTGTCCAAAATGTTCTCTGCAGCATCTTCACGTGTGGGGCTCAGCACTTGGGCAGCAGCATTCCTGACCACCTCCTGACCTGACCCCCAGGGGTTCTTGGCTGATATTCCTGTGCCAAAGTGCTGTTGCCCATCATCAAGGGACATTTTGCCCAGGTACAGGAAGTGAGGACCTCACTGCAGGGAGTGTAAACAGAAAGCCACCCGGATATACAACAGATAAGCTGTTCCTCAGAAATCAGAGTTGCAACTTTACACTGTAACCTCATAAAAGTTGCCCAACAGGGAAGTTTGTTTCCCCCATGGACCAAAGGATTTTTGCTTAGCTGTTCTCTCAATCAGAGGTCAGAAGATGCCACTGTCTTGATTCTCCTGTTTCCTTCTCTTTTGGGACAGCTCCTGGCAACATGCTCAGTCGACAGATTGTGAACCATTGGTGTTAATGGAGAAGATCTAAGCCTGCTGCCTGATCCAACACTTTGCAATGAAGTGGCCTAGGGTCACAATTTCTCCTCAGAATTCCCAGCAAAAAAATTTTTTCAGAGTGACAAAAATCCCTGTGACACACTGGAGCCCAGAGCTCTCCCCAAAGATGGACATATGTTGGAGAGTTTTGTGCAGACCTGGCTTCAGGAAAAGGGCCATGATCATATACAGCTGGTTAAGAAGTAA
This sequence comes from Melospiza melodia melodia, assembly GCF_035770615.1. Classification (NCBI taxonomy): domain Eukaryota; kingdom Metazoa; phylum Chordata; class Aves; order Passeriformes; family Passerellidae; genus Melospiza; species Melospiza melodia. The sequence continues at coordinate 3,895,835 of NC_086197.1, read as the reverse complement.
AAAGGAGCTGTAAGCAGTAAGTTCTCAGCCTTTTTCCTCACGAGTAAAGTAATAACACTGCGTCCTTGAGCAAATAATGAGAAAAACACGGTGAAAAACATGGAGTCCTTGAATGTAGTCAACAGCAGGGTGAAAAACAAGTATTAGCCTCAACAAGAAAACCACAAGTATTAGCAACAAAGGAGGGGTTGGCAAGTAATCTGTAACCAATTATGAGCTCGGCTTTTGCAATTTGTATGAGCTCAATTAACACTACTATAAAAGTATGTAAGCCGGATCAATAAATCCGAGACCGATGATCATCAATAGGATGTGCTTCTCCCCCTTCACTTCTGACAGCAAACACAGAGCAAACTACAAAATTACCCTGCCATGGCAGTGCAGCTGCACCTTCCCAGGGAACTCAGGCGCTTTCCACCCCACCGTGGGCATGGAGCAGCTCTGGGCTCAGCAAAGGGCTCCATCCCTATGGCCCATTCACAGCAGGCTCAGCAGAAAGCAGAGGCAATGCCAGCTGAAAGGTGCCTGGCAGCATGCCTGTGGAGCTGGGGCAGCCCTGTGCTCAGCTCCAAGCTGGCTTCCTGGCAGAAGCACAGAATTATTTCTGTTGGAAAAGGCCTCTGGCATCGTGGAGTCCAACTTTGGACCAATCACACCCTGTTCAAATGGACCATGGCACCGAGTGCCACATCCAGTCTCCAGGAACTGGGATTTCACCACATCTTCAGGAAGTCCATTCCAATGTTTAATCACCCTTTATGTGAAGAAATTCCTCCTGATGTGCCACCAGAATCTCCCCTGGTGCAGGTCGAGGCCTTGCCCTCTCATTGTCCCGCTGTTTGTCCAGCAGAAAATGCAGATCCCCAGCTGGCTACAGCCCCTTTTCAGGGAGCTGTGGAGAGAAATGATCTCTCAGAGCCCCCATGTCTGGGCTAAAGAACCCCAGCTGCCTCAGCTGCTCCTCACAGGCCTTTCCCTGCAGGGCCTTCAGCAGCTCCATGGCCTTGCTCTGCACGGCCTGCAGAGGTGGCCTCGGCCCGTGGATCCAGCCTGTGCAGATCCCTCTGCAGAGCCTTCCTGCCCTCCAGCAGCTGAGTCTCCCTCCAAACTTGGCGCCATCCGTGATCTTGCTGAGTGCTCCCTGCATCCCCTCATCCAGATCATCAAGAAAGATCTTCAAGAGGACCGGGCCCCACACTGGGGACAGCGCTTGTGGCCGGACACCAGCTGCATGTGGCACTGTCACCAAGGCTCTCTGGGCCTGGACATGCAGGCAGCTCCTGAGGCAGCCAGGAGAGCACCTCTCCAAGGCCTGGGCTGACAGCTTTTCCAGGAGAATGCTGTGGGAGACTGTGCCAGAGGCTTTGGTGAAGTCCAGGTAGACACTTCTACAGCTCCCCCCTCATCCAGTGGGCCGGTCATCTGGTCATCAAAGGAGATCAGGTTTGCTATTATGTTCTGATTTTATTTTCTTAATTGTTAGGATTGGGATGAAAGGAGCAGGAGGGAGTGTTTCTCATTTTTATTTTAAGTTTTCATTAATTCTTATCTGTATTACAGTCTTACAAATTGTGAGTGCTGTGGCATTCTACTAAAAAGATACAAAATGGCCCAGTATCTTTCTCAACCAATTCTTTTAAGGCTAAACTATCGAATTAAGAAATGACACGTAAATTACTTTTACTTTTAGCACAATAACTAATCACTCCGAATCCATAAGGTAGAGTTTTCTAACAAATTACATAAAACAACCCAAACTCATGTGAAAAATAAGGTGAAGAAAAAGAACTTGCTGGGGCCCAAAATCCTCCCTCTTGCTTTACATATATTGCTCTATTCAAAAATGTTAAACCCTAAGCTTTTTACCCTTTGCTGATGCATACTTCTATTCAAACTATACACGTGCACTTTCAGGGCTATCAATGAATTCTGGAAGCCATCTCCAAGGCCTCAGGTCAAATGCAGTATTCCCAGTAAGGTCTGTACCTTTCAACACAGACGGTTTAAAATTCTCAGCATCCAGGCTTCCAACAGTTCCCAAGGCAGGACCAGCCTTTCCTGTGGCCCTGCTGGCTGGGACTGATGCCTTTATTCAACTGGATGTGCCCTCTCATCACTCAGGACAATCTGCTCCAAAACCCTTCTGGGATGCAAGATCAGGTGAACAAACCTCTAGCTACACAGATTCTCCTTCCAGCCCTTCTTGTGGATGGGTGTCACAATGGCCAAACTCCAGGCATCTGGCACCTCCCCAGGGACCCAGCACTGATTAGAACTGATGGGGTTGGTGTGTTGCTTTTGCACAGGCTGGATTTTTGTAGCAGAAGGGCCACAGAGGTGGCTTCTGTGAGAAGCTGCTGGAAGCTTCCACCTTGTCTGGCAGATTCAGTCCCTGATGGCTCTGAAGATGGAGATGCTGGTGGCCACAGCTGGGCCAGTTAGAGATGTTGGTAAAACCTCTGCAGTAACATATTTAAGAGGAAAATCAAAGCAAAGTGGCGTGTGCAGTTTGAATTGCAGCCTTAGATTAGGAGGAGTTGAGAACATGTGAGGGAAACAACATGGAGACACCAAGGTGAGTGTAGAAGGAGGAAGAGGTGATGCTCCAGGTACCAGAGCAGAGATTCCTCTGTAGGCCATGGTGTGAGTGTGGTGAAGCAGCAGTTCCCCTGCATGCCCTGGGGATTAATGGGGAATGCAAAGTTCCACCCACAGCCCATGGGGATACATGGGGAGTGCAGAGATCCACCCACAGCCTATGGGGATCCATGGGGAATGCAGAGATCCACCCACGGCCCATGGGATCCATGGGGAATGCAGAGATCCACCCACAGCCCATGGGGATCCATGGGGAATGCAGAGATCCACCCACAGCCCATGGGGATGCATGGGGAATGCAGAGATCCACCCACAGCTCATGGGGATCCATGGGGAATGCAGAGATCCACCCACAGCCCATGGGGATCCACGGGGAATGCAGAGATCCACCCACAGCCCATGGGGATCCATGGGGAATGCAGAGATCCACCCACAGCCCCTGGGGATCCACGGGGAATGCAGAGATCCACCCACAGCCCATGGGGATCCATAGGGGATGCAGAGATCCACCCACAGCCCATTTCAGAGCTGCCCACGCTGCAGTGAGTGGATGCTGGGGACCACTGGGAGACCTGGTGAAGAGAGGGGGCCCCTGCTCCCCTGTTACAGCAGCCTGTCCTTGGACTGCACCCAATGGAAGGATGACCCAGGCCAGGGCAGTTTGGGGAGGTCTGTGTGCCTGTGGGAGGGACTCCTGTGTCAGCAGTTTTGGTTGGACTGCTGCTAGTGAGAGTGGAGCCACACTGCAGAAGTTCAAGGAGAACTGTCTCCCATGGGAGGGACCCCACGGTGCAGAAGGGGAGGGACTCCTCTCCCTGAGCATTGGAAGAGAACCTTGGGTGATGAACTGACCAAGCCCCCCTCACTCTGTCTGCCTGTGCTGTTGGTGGGAAGGAGGGAAGTGTTGAGGAAAGAAAAGGTGTTTTAAAGGGCAATTTTACTTATCACTGTCCTCTGATTTCGTTAGTAATAAACTCAAGTTCTATCTCCAACTAGAACAAATTTGCCCTTGAGGCTGTTTACTCCCAATCCTTATCTCAACTCATAAATATTGATTAATTATTTTTTCCTCTCCTCTTTCTGGCAGTGACAGGGGAGGCTGAGTGAGCAGCTTTTGTGGGTTCCTGGTGTTTGACCAGTGTCAAACCACGACAGTTGTTCAAGCAGCCAGTGGCTCCAGAGCCTGGAAAGTGGGGGCAGTGAGACATGGCATGAGGAATGGTGAGGATGAGTGTGGTCCCAAGCCCCAGCCAGTGTGCAGAGGTGGGTGAGCAAGTCAGAGGGAGCCTCAGCCTGAGGTACAGCAGAGGTGTCTGCAGAGGGGCCTCAGCCTGGAATCACTCTGATGCTTTCATCCCAGCAGGGGCTGTGTCAGCATTTGATCCCAGCAGAAAAAATCCATCCAGGCAGAGGAGCTGGGAGGGCAGGAGCTGTCCAGCAAAGGCAGTGAGAGTGATGTGCTCACTTTGCTCTCATAAAAGCAACATCTTCTCCCAGAGGTGTGTGCAGCCCCGCTGGCACAAGGCAGGGCTCTGGCTGCTGTGGCCATGGTCGCTGGAGGCAAGAGGAGCAGAACTGCATGGTGCTGCCAGGCCGTGCCCCGTGTCTGCCCTGGCACCTGGTGCCTGTGCTCAGGTGTGCAGAGCCCCCAGAGCTGCCCCTGGGGAAGGGGCCTGGCCTCTGGCTGCTGGCCCAGCTGGGGGTGCCTGTTGCCCAGGATGCTGCAGCACATCAGCCAGCCCCAGTGGGGCTCTCCAAAGCTCAGGGCAGCTGCAGGGGCCCAGGGTGCAGCTCTGTATGCAGCTGAGGCAGGCCTGGAGCTCTGCTGGCTGCGGTCACAGCTGGGACACCAGCACACCTGGAGACACCTGCATGGGGCTGCCTCACTCTGCAAACCCACCAGAACCTGTGTTTTAGTGCAGCCCCCAAACAGGTTGGTCCAGGCTGAGCAGTGAGACCCAGCAGGACAATGAACAACAGCCCCTGAGCTGAGATGTCCAGTGCCAAGCTGGCACCTCTGAAAGTGACACAGCTTGCATGAGCTGTTGGCACCCTGGCACACTTGGTTCATGTCATTCACAGGAGAATGACTGGTGTCTGATGGTGACAGTTGTGTGGGTGTTGTGGCATCCTCTGATTGCATTTGCCCACTCAATGTCCTGCAAGGATGCTCTGGGCACTGTGACTTTACTGGTGGTTGTAGAAATTTAAGCGAGAAGCAAATTGTGGTTTATAGACGTGTCGTGGTTTGACCGGGAATGGGACATCTGGGATATGTTGTTTTGCTGTGGTCACCAATGGGTGTTCGGATTTTAAGATGAGCACCTGGTTTGACCAGTGGGGTATTGTATCCGCCTCTTGAGACTACAAACCCAAGGAGTTAAAAGCAGGGCTCTTGTCCTTCAGAGTCCTCCTGGGATTTCTGGCATGAAGGGTTGGGCCTCCCTCCCCAGGCCCAGTTGATGGTTGGGCTGGGGGAGGGGAAAGCCACGTGGCCCATCTGCGGTAGGCCCGGATTCGGTGGAAGGGTGGGAGGCATTGAGCGACCTGTTTATCCCCCTCCCCTTTTTTTGGAGACGGAGAGAACGCAACCTGTGCTTGGACTGTTATCTTGAAACTTGATATCATGTGCCAGCAGCACGGCTGGGAGGAGCAGGGGGGGGCAGCGAGCAGCCCAGCGGCCTGGGAGAGCTTTTAACCCTTGTGGATAGTGAGAACTAAACGGAACATTACCTTTCCTAGGAAAGGGATAAGAGTGGAAGATGAAGGAAGAAACAGGCCAGTAAGGGGGTCTGGCAAAGAGAAAGAGAGATGTTGAAGGAATGGAGGAAGATGGAGTGGCAATTTTGCTGGACTCTTTTGGTGTAGATCCATGGACTGTTTCCTGGTGATACAGAGGCTGCATTGCAGGGGGAAGCGGAGGCTCGGAGCCAGGAGAGTTTGGTGTTGAGACCCCTTGGCCCCAGGGGGTATAGAAAAATGGGAGGGACAGAGGTCCCAGAGATGAGAGTGTGCTCTGCTTGGAACGAGATGAGGCATCCTTAAAAGGCCCACCCTGAAAGCAGGCCTCTGCCCCATCCCATGCCTGGTGGTGAGAGCACCTTGGCATGGAAAGGAGATGTCACGAGATAGCAGGACTCCAGGTGGTGTGCTAACTGTGACAAGAAGTCCGTGGTACAAGGAAGGACTCCGTCTACTCTTCATAAGCTGAAGATTTGATTTTCTAAAGGGTGGTGCCAGACCGAGTGTGGATAATTTTGGGAAATGAATTGTACTGGGATCTGGAGGAGGAGGGGGAAGTGTTTCTGTGTAGTTTTCATTCTCCTTGTGTTTTCTTTTTTATTTGTGTGTGTAGTTTAGTAATTGTGTGTGTAGTTTAGTTAATAAACTTTTCTTTATGTTTAAGTTGGAGCCTGCTTTGCTTATTTCATGGTCACATCTCACAGCAGACATCAGGGAGAAGGTGTACTCATGGGGGCTCTGGCTTTGCCAGGCCCAAACCATAACAAGACGACATGACCCTGCAAGCCAGCACTGCAGCAAATCCCTTTTATTGTAAGCTCTTGCAAACTCCATGATGGGGCACACATTGGTCTTTGACAAGCATTGAATACATTTCCCCAAATCAGTTTCCCATCAATCTGCAGAAAAGCTTCAGAAGCAGAGCAGAGCATGACGGTGTCCAAGGAGTGCAGCACAGGAATTCAGCTTTGGCTGCTCCAGGCTCTCTATGGATCTGATGCCAAAGCCTGCCTGTCTGATACAACAGCTGCTGCTCTCAAGGTGCAATTTCAAAAGCCACCAAACAAAAGCATGTGCCAGGGTCACAGAATCACTGATTTGTTGTGTTTTGGAGGGACTTCTCAGGACCTTCTAGTCCACACTGCAGGCTGCAGCAGGATCAGCTAGAGCAGGTTGTCCAGAATCATGTATTGTTGGGCTTTGGGTATCTCTGGACATGGAGATCTCCAGACAGGATCTCTGGACACCCTGAGGCTCCCTGGTGCCACAGCCTGGCTAAGGAGGTGAGGGACAAGTCATCTGCACACTCTTGGGGACAGCTGAGGAGGAGAGGACTCGTTCCTCAGAGCTCTCTCCTGACATGGGCAGCAAAGCAAAGCAGCTGGAGGCTCTGCCCACATCTTTGTGCCTTTGAGCAGAGCAGGAGGTGCCCTGAGGGACAGAGCTGGAAACACACCAGAGAAGGAAGCAGCACAGACTCTGACCAGGACATTTGTCCCCCTCTCCTCTGCTCTGCTCAGACCCCACCTGCAGTGCTGCCTCCAGCTCTGGGCCCACAGCACAAGAAGAATCCAAAGCTGTTGGAGTGGAGTTCAATGGAGGCCATGAAGGTGCTCCAAGGGCTGGAGCATGGCTTCTCTGGAGTGAGGGTGAGAGAGCTGGGGATGTTCAGCCTGGAGAAGACTGCTGAGAGTGCAGTACCTCAGGGATCTCCAAGAGGGCTGGAGAGGGTCTTTGGGCAAGGGTATGGAGTGAGAGGAGAGGAGGGAATGGTTTCACACTGGTGGATGGCAGGGCTGGATGGGGTATTATAAAGCAGTAAATTACAGTGAGCAGGCTGTGGTATGAGTAAAAGTTCCCCAGAGCTGTTTTGACTTCCCCATCCCTGGAATGGTTCAACGCCAGGTTGGTGAGGGCTTGGAACAAGCTGGTGTAGTGGAAGGTGTCCCTGCCCATGGCAGGCAGTTGAGAATGAGATGATCTTTAAGGCTTTAAGGTCCCATCAAAACAAACGCACTCTGTGATTCTGTGATGTGTGTGAAAAGCCCCCGAGGCTATTCTAATGAGGCTGTGAGGCTTATTCCCGGGGACAGGCATTGTTGAACAGAGTAACCGTTCCACCGTAGAGCTTAGTCAACCTCTCCTCCAGCTCCCCCAGGCTGAGCTCCTCCACCTGGTTCTTGTCATTCTCAGCAATGGCCCCCCAAGCCTTTGGGGGCTTTTTGTCCAACATACAGCAGGCAGCTGACCAGATATGGCTGGGTCGGTTCACCCTGTTGTCAGATACGAAGGTGTTCCCAGGCACAGCACCCGTGATCACGTAGGTGGTTGTACAGCCCTGGGTCTTTTTGGGCATTGTTTTACACTCGTACTTGTTCCACTGGCCATTGTTGAGGCTGCTGTCCTGGGGCACTATGTTGGTCAGGGTGAAGGTAGCTGTCTTGCTTTCCCTGCTACACTGTTGACTATTGGGGTTCAAATGGCCTCGGTCCAAATCCTTCAGTGTTTTGTAGTCATCAAGGACAGCCTGGCTTTTTTTGATTTCGTCTAAGGTGAAATGATGTTGCCCTATGAGGACCGACTCTCTTTCCATCTCTCTAAGATTATTTTTACCTATAAGCTGCACAGGGAAAGAGAAAGAGGTGTTAGAATAGGGAATGGGAATAATGGAGAAGATTTCCCTGGTGCAGAAATCTCTGATGTTCAAAATCCCATTTACTGTCATTTCCGTGTAGGAAAATGTGTGAATCTGAGACAAATCATACACGTGCCCCTCCTGCATGAATGCAAGAGCTTTAAAGAACAAGCAGCTCAGAATCTGACTGCTCTCAGTTTGATTTGTGACCTTTGTGATCCAGCCTGCAGCCTGTGCTGGGAGCATGGATGCATGCATGAGACAAGGAGCATTTCCCACTCCTAGGACTGAAAAGTGAATTTGGTGATTCACCTCCCCTGCCAAATCTGCTTCCCTTTCCTCCTGTCTCCACAGCCCAAATCTGCCCAGAGCTCTCCCTGGATGTTCTCACACCACGCTGTGATTCTGTGATGTTATGTGTTGTTCCTACAGGTGTACCCCAGTCCTGGAATACCAGAGGTTACTTCCTGTAACCCCATACACAGGGAGATGTGCCAGAAAATGCGCCCTGGGAGGGCTACAGCTTCAGCTCACCTCTGAGTGGCTGGAGGGTGATGTGCTGTAAGAGGAACACTCACCTGAGGCTCAACAAACCACCACGTGTGAGGCCTCTTGGCATCTCCAGGCTCATATTTGTAAGCAGAGTACACTGGAATTCTCCTGTCTCTGTCGTACAGGGTGGCATAGTGATACGAGTTGTTGAAGCGCTGACAGATCCGGGCTGGGTTATTTGGATTCAGGGCATCGTTTGGGGGAATCCCATCATAGAAGAACTGAGGACAGCTGTCAAAGGAGTTCACCACCTCGCTGTGTCCCAGCCAGAGGCAGCTGGCCAACACCTGCAGCAGCAGCAGCCCCAGCATGGTGGCAGGATTTCAGTGAAGGGCTCTTGCTCCCCTGGAAGGCAAATGCAGAGGGACACTCAGCTTGGAAAGAGCAGGCCATGGCCTGGAGCATTTTCGTGAAGGGGGACAGAGCTGGCAAAGGAAGGAATTCTGAGAGACCAGGAAAGGAGTAATTTCTGTCCTCCTGCATATGGAAAAATTACGAGTATGACAAGGCTGAAACCAAAAACAGGGTTTAGGTGCCCAGAGGAGGCAGCAGTGGGAGCACTCAGCCTGTAGGAGGAAGGAGCCAAACCCACCAGGACTACAATCAGCTCTCACAGCAAAGGGATCTTGCAACTGAGGCACAGCCCTGGGACAAGGTCACCTTTGCCCACCTCCCTCCTGCTCTCAGCACCTTCCCACAGCACACACCTGCAGCTGGGCACGGACTCTGCTCAGCCCCCTGCCATGCTGTGCTGGGCTTTAATCTCATGGGCCATTGGGCAGGCAGAGAACAGCAATGCTGCACTGCCTACAGCTCTCTGGCCCCATGCAGGTTCACACAGACACTCAGCTCTTCCAGTCAGACCCAACACTGAACCCCAAATCATCCACCTGGGCTCCTGCCTCTCAGCTGACATGGGGCCATGGGTGTCCTGCTGCTCACCTTGCATTTCCACGTTATCCAACCCCAGACTCTGAACTTGCAGGCACACGGAGGGAGCAAATGAAGGGGCCAAGCAGATGGCAGCAGCAAGCATGAGAGATAACACCTCTATCTTATCAGCACAGTGGCTGCTGCAATGCCAGCCCTGAGGGGCAGCTCTTGCCCTGGTTGCTTGGAATTCCTGCTGATGCCCATCTTCAGCTTTGCTGATTGATTTCCCTGGACAGGCAAAGGCACCATTGCAGGAATTTCTTGGACAGCAACCTGTCCTGTTTTGTCTTTCTCAGTGCTGATGGGATTTTCAGCAGGCAGTAAGATCATTCCTTTATGAGAACAATGCTGAAAAGCTCCCTGGGATGATGGCAAACACACGAGGAGCTTTGTCTCCCTTCAGAGGCAGCACAGGTTTGGGAGAGCAGGGATGCTTCCATTTGCATTGCCAGACACTCATTGGACAGATTTAATATCATCAGCATTTGGGATAAGGCAGCTGGGACAGGCAGCTCAAAGGGTTCCTGGCACACAAAGCTGCCACAGCCTCTAAAGCACAAAGCCCACCTTGGGCTGGCCAGGGGCTGAGCTCAGCACTGCTGAAGGCTTGACAAGTCACCTTGCACATTTGCCCTTGTCTTCTTCTTCTCCCTGACCCTCATCTCTCCCTTTCCACTGGATTCAGGATGCTGAGCTGCACACAGCCCTGCTCTGACCCAAGATATCTGCTCCTTTTTCTCTTTTCCAGCCCTGGATCAGGAATGTGGTGACCAATGAGCTGCAAACTGAGAACTGCAACTACCAGTCTGAACTTTTTACAGTACTCTGCAAAGCATGCCCAAAGCTGCCCCAAATCAAGCAGAGAAGGGTCTGAAAAGTCCTTCTGCATGACCCACACCATGAGACTGAAAGAGATCTAACTAAGGTAATATCTAATATAACAGATTCATAGAAAAGAGCCTACCGTGAGAAGGAGCAGCACAGGATTCTGCTCGCAGCCCCTGTGGCAGAGGAGTCTCAAATGCCTCTGCTGCAGTGTCACACTCTCTGGGTTTATATGCTCTCCAGGAAGAGACAGTTGTTGGATTTCGCAAGAAGATTTTGAGTAAATTTTCCTGGGAATTTAGACCACACCTGTGTTTATCTAGAGGTTTTTTGCAAGGTCATGGGTGGAGTTTTAGTACTCAATAATCTCCCCCTTCCTTATTGTTCTACAGTTTGATATTAATTTTTAGGTAAGCCTTCTTGCGTTTCTTTCCCAAATCATTCCTTCTGTCTGTACCCTCCTGACTGACAGAAAACAACGAAGTCCGGCAAAATTCAGTGCATGCCTAAGCTCTGATTCCTTCTAGAAACTCAGCAGCTCCAGCCGAGGCTTTGTCCATATAGATATTTTTTTCTGAAATTCAGGAGAGATTTTTAATACTGGAATCAATAACGAGGAAGGAGAAAGAGCTTACCTCGTTGCAGAGTCTCAGAACAGTCAGCTGAACTGTTCCTTCTGTCTTCTCCCACGAGAAAGGAGAGTTTGAATCCTCAGGAGTGCACCTGCAATATATACCCTTTCAAAAATTTGCCCCTTGTTATAAACAAGTAATTCTACAGAATAGAGAAGTTTTCTATTTTTATTCGGGGGATATTTTCACACCCACCCTGAAATGTGCTGACTCTTGTTTATTATAGTTTCCCCAGAATTTCACCCGAAATTGCTGTGTTGCAGCATGGTATGTCAGGATAGGTTAACTATATACCCAGGCGTGAAGTTGCCCTTTTTGGTAAACTGTGAATTCCACAGAAAAGAGAAGTTTTCTATTTTTATTTACAGAATTTCTTCACACCCACTGTGAAAGATGCTGACATTGTTTTAGTTTCCTCAGAATTTCTCCCAAATTTGCTGCCTTGCAGCATGGCATGTCAGGGTCAGCTAACAGGGTCTGGTGGGTTCCTTGATCATTTCATCAATCCCACCAGCTGCAGCTGCTGCTGCTCCAGCACCTACACGTGTTTCTGCTCCCAACAGAACAGCTCTGCTGACACTGGATGGACTGGCCTGACTCTGATACACTCAGATATTCACAGTCTGTCCTTCTGCAGCCTCCCTGAACACCATTGCCATGGCCAGGCTACAGATATTCTCTTGCCTGGTTGCCAGGGCTGTGTGACAGCTCCATCCCAGCAGCCTGGGAAGGAGAAGGCTCTGGGGATACCTCAGAGCACCTGCCAGTACTTGAGGAGTCTACAGGAGAGCTGGAGACAGACTCTGCACAAGGGCTTGGACCTGACCCATGTGCTGGGCTCAGAGATAATTTTCTTGACAGTGGCAGGTGTGGGGCTTTGTTTTGGAGTTCTGCTGAACACAGAGTTGATAACGCAGAGATGTTCCTGGTATTTCTGGGCAGAGCTTTCACAGGCCAAGGCCTTTTGTGCTTTTTGTACTGCCAGACTGGCAAGGAGGCTGGGGGTACCTGGGAGGTTGGGAGGAGACACAGGCAGGACAGGTGAGCCCTACTGACCAGAGGATATTCCAGAGCATGTGACATCATGCTGTGGATATAAAATGAGGGGAAGGAGGAGGAAGGAGGGGGCATTTGAAGTGGTGGGTTTTGTCTTCCGAGGTAGCTGTTAGGTGGGATGGGGCCCTGCTCTCCTGGAGGTGGCTGAACACTTTTCTATCCATGGGAAATGGTGAAGGAATTCCTTGATGTGCTTTGCCTGTTTGCATAACTTTTGCTTTCCCTGTTAAACTGTCTCTATCTCCATGCAGGAGTTTTCCAGTTTTTCCCCTTCCAGTTCTCTCCCTGATCCCAGTGGTCAGGGAGGTAGGGAGCGGCTGTGTGGGACGTGCCTGCTGGCTGGGTTTAAACCACAGCATCGGGCCAAGCTGAAAGGGCTTGAAATGGAAGAAATGTTGGTTTAGACTGGATATTAAAAGGACATTTTTGACTGTGGGGTGGTGAAACCCAAGCACAGGTTGCCCACAGAAGCTGAGACTGCCCCATGCCTGCAAGTGTCCATGGCCTGGTTGAACCAGGCTTGGAGGAGCCTGGGATAGTGGGAGGTTTCCCTGCCTATGGGAGGGCATGGAAGTAGGCTGGTCATTAAGGCCCTTTCCAACCCCAAATATTCTGTGATTCAATGACCATTCATTCATTTAAAGCTAAATTGGACAAATTTTCTTCCATTTCCAAATGTCCAGGAATAATAGAATGATGAGTTGGTTGTTACCACTGTAAGTGTCCAGAAGAAGTGTGTTAGACCAAAGTTTGTTTAAACATGCTGGTTGAGTCCTGTGGTTTCTTTTGTCTCTGTTAACCTGGCAGTGATGTCTTAAACAAAGTGGGGTTTAGCCAGAATGAGGGAGAAGGCCAAGAAGAAGCAGATCTGGTGGAGGTGGGGCAAATTCCTCCTTTCTGATGGGGCCCAACTGACAGAACAAAGCAGGGCCAGCAGTGGTCACATCATTAGAAGGGGCCATAAACCATCGAAGACACCCAAAGTGTCCCCCCACTCCACAGTGCTGCCTGACCCAGTGTACAACATCTCCCAGGGGAAAAGTGGGGCAACCCCACATCATCCTGAATTCACAGAACCTACTGAACCCTTCAATGCAAAGGCCTCAACCCCCAAAGGATCGTCAAACTTTGGGACATCAAAGTTGGGAGTCTTGTTCCTGGATCAATGGAGGTATCTTATAAGAGATGTTTTTTTTTTTTTTTTTTTTTTAATGGCGGACAAGACAGTGTCCCTGCGCTGAGTTGTGCCGCGGAACTGTGCCGCAGAGCTGTGTCGCCGAGCCGGGCCTTGTAGCTGGGCCTCGGAGCTGGGCCGCGGAGTTGTGCTGCGGAGCTGAGCTGCGAAGCCGAGCCGCGGAGCCGGGTCTCGGAGCTAGGCCACGGAGTTGTGCTGCGGAGCCGAGCCGCGGAGCTGAGCCGCGGAGCCGGGCCTCGGAGCTAGGCCGCGGAGTTGTGCTGCGGAGCTAAGCCGCGGAGCCGCGGAGCCGGGCCTCGGAGCTGGGCCGCGGAGTTGTGCTGCGGAGCTGAGCCGCGAAGCCGAGCCGCGGAGCTGGGCCTCGGAGCTGGGCCGCGGAGTTGTGCTGCGGAGCTGAGCCGCGAAGCCGAGCCGCGGAGCTGGGCCTCGGAGCTAGGCCGCGGAGTTGTGCTGCGGAGCTAAGCCGCGGAGCCGCGGAGCCGGGCCTCGGAGCTGGGCCGCGGAGTTGTGCTGTGGAACTGTGCCGCGGAGCCGGGCCTCGGAGCTGGGCCGCGGAGCTGTGCCGCAGAACTAGGCCGCGGAGCTAGGCCGTGTAGCTGTGCCGTGGGGGTGTGCCGCGGAGTTGTGCTGCGGAGGTGAGCTTCGGAGCTGTACCGCGGAGTTGTGTCGTGGAGCTGTTCTGTGGAGCTGTGCCTTGCTCCCTTCCCTGCATTCTGCATCCCTTGAAGAGTCTCTGTTACTACCTTAGCAGCTTTGTGGTGCCAACTTGCTGCTGGAGAATTCCTGGAACTCTGAAACACCGGATTTTTAAATCCTTAATTTCCAAATCTCTGTATTTTTAAACCCCTAGACTCCTGTAACCTCGGATTTTAGAATCCTTGGATTCCTAAACTCTCGGATATCCTGAATCCCCGGATTCCTGAACCTCCGGATTTTGAATCCCCTGCCGTCTGGTTGTTTCTGGGGTGTTTGTTAATAATGGTTTCTACAAGATCAAAAGCTGTGGCTGGTATAAGTGATCAAGTTGGGCCCTCCAAAAAGGACGTGAGTGTACAGACGCACCCCTGCCCAGAATGTTTGAGTTTATTGGTGGCATCAGGGAGTGCTGTGGAGGAGAACTGTTTACGCTGCGAACAAGTGAACGACCTCCTTTTAATGGTGGCTGAGCTTAGGGAGGAAGTAGAAAGATTAAGGAGTATTAGGGAAAGTGAAAGGGAAATAGATTGGTGGAGTTCAGCCCTATCATCTTTAAGGGAGGTTACTAACCAAGAGACTGAGGATTTATATACCTCCCACTCTCAGACGCTAGAAGGGCATTTGGTGGATGAAGAGGAATGGGAATGGGTCCCTGTGAGGGGTAAAAATGGAAAAATCTGCCCCCCTCCATCATCCAGCCAAGTACCACTACAGAACAGGTATGAGATATTGGATCCAGAGATACAACTAGATGGTTTAGGAGAGAATTGTCTGCCTAGTGAACCTCCTAATTATGTTTCACCTGCAACACGAGTTATTACCTCTAGTACCAAGAAGAAAAGAAGGGTAATCGTCGTAGGTGATTCCCTCCTGAAAGGAACTGAAGGTCCTATATGCCGACCAGACCCATCCCACAGGGAAATCTGTTGCCTCCCTGGGGCCCGGGTACAAAATATTACTGAGAGACTTCCTGGACTGATTCAGCCCTCTGATTATTATCCACTGCTGATAATTCAGGCTGGCAGTGATGAGATCGAGAAGAGGAGCATTAAGGTAATCAGGAAGGACTTCAGGGTACTAGGTCAGGTAATTGACAAGGCAGGAGCACAGGTAGTGATGTGCTCAGTCCCTTTGGTGGCGGAGGATAAAGATGGAAGAAATAGGAAAATTTGTATCATTAACAAGTGGCTTAAGGGTTGGTGTCATCGACATAATTTTGGATTTTATGACCATAGCGAAACTTTTACAGCATCTTCTTTGCTGGAATCAGATGGGGTACACCTCTCCGTTAAGGGCAAAAGGATTTTAGCTCATGAACTGGCAGACCTCATTGAGTGAGCTTTAAACTAAGCTCGAAGGGGGAATGGGAACCAGCTGAGCTAATTGGAAGCAGGCCCAAGAATTGTAAACGTAAGATAGGGGTGAACCCAGTTGCCCAGATGAAGTGCATGTATACAAATGCACGAAGTTTGGGCAACAAACAAGAAGAGCTGGAGGCCATGGTACAACTGCAAAGCTATGATGTAGTTGCCATCACGGAAACGTGGTGGGATGACTCATATAACTGGAGTACTACATTGGCTGGATACAGACTCTTCAGGAGAGATAGAAAAGGAAGAAGAGGAGGTGGCGTAGCTCTTTATGTTAAGCAAACCTTCGATGCCATTGAAATTGAAACAAAGGAAGAAGGTGTCGAATGTTTATGGATAAGAATTAAGGGGAAGGCCAACTACGCCGACATCACATTGGGAGTCTGTTATCGTCGACCTGATCAAGAAGAAGAAGTCGACGATCTATTCTATAAGCAGTTGTGCAACGTTTCAAGAGCATCAACCCTTGTTCTTGTTGGTGACTTTAATCTACCAGATATCTGCTGGGAATTTAACACAGCAGTCAAGAGGCAATCAAGAAAATTCTTAGAAACTATGGAAGATAACTTTTTGTTACAGCTGGTAGATGAACCCACCAGGGAAGGGACTACATTAGATTTGTTATTTACAAACAGGGATGGGCTGGTGGGGGATGTGATGGTTGGAGGTCGTTTAGGGCAGAGTGATCATGAAATAATAGAGTTTTCAATACTTGGCGATATTAGGAGGAGCACGAGTAAAACTCGTACATTGGACTTCCGGAGGGCGGACTTTGGCCTGTTTAAGAGATTAATTCAGAGTGTCCCTTGGGAAGCCGCCCTTAAAAATAAAGGAGTTCAGGAAGGGTGGGCTTACTTCAAGGCAGAGATCTTGAAGGCGCAGGAACAAACCATTCCTGTATCCCGAAAGATCAGTCAACGGGGCAAACGTCCAGCCTGGCTGGGTAAGGAGATCTTGGAAGAGCTTAGGAATAAAAAGAGGACGTATCAGAGTTGGAAAAAGGGTCAGGTCTCCAAGGATGTATTCAAGAGGGCTGCTAGAGTATGCAGGAAAAAAATTAGGGAGGCCAAAGCCCAGTTTGAACTCAGGATAGCGACCGCTGTTAAGGATAACAAAAAATGTTTTTATAAATATATTAATAGTAGGAAAAAAGGTAGGACCAGCCTTTGTTCCTTAATGGACACAGGTGGGAATTTAGTATTTACAGACGAGGAGAAGGCAGAAGTGTTCAATGCCTATTTTACCTCTGTTTTTAAAGAGAAGATGACTTGCCCTCAAGACTCCCGTCCGTCTGGACTGGTAGATGGTTTTAGGGAACAGAATGGTCCCCACATTATCCAAGAAGAGGCAGTTATAGAACTATTGAAATGCTTGGACATTCACAAATCTATGGGACCAGACGGGATCCACCCCAGGGTGATGAGAGAGCTGGCAAATGAGATTGCAAAGCCACTCTCTATCATTTACCAACAGTCATGGATTACTGGTGAGGTTCCGGATGACTGGAAGCTGGCCAATGTGATACCCATTCACAAAAAGGGCGCAAAGGATGATCCTGGCAATTATAGACCAGTCAGTCTAACATCTATACCTGGCAAAATAATGGAACAGTTCATATTACGTGCCATCATGCAAAATTTGCAGGATGGCCAGGGTATCAGACCCAGCCAGCACGGATTTAGGAGGGGTAGATCATGTCTAACTAACCTGATCACTTTTTATGACCAGGTAACCCGGCTAGTGGATGCAGGGAAGGCTGTAGATGTTGTTTTTCTGGATTTCAGCAAGGCCTTCGACACTGTATCCCATAGCATACTCCTACACAAGCTAGCTGGCCGTGGTCTGGATAGGAATACCCTTTGCTGGGTTCAGAACTGGCTGGATGGCCGGGCCCAGAGAGTGCTGGTGAATGGTGTCACATCTAGCTGGCGACCAGTCACCAGTGGTGTCCCTCAGGGGTCTGTGTTGGGACCAGCTTTGTTCAATATTTTTATTGACGATATGGATGAGGGCTTAGAGTCTTTTATTAGTAGTTTCGCTGACGATACCAAATTGGGAATGAGTGTAGATCAATTAGAGGGGTGTAGGGTTCTTCAGAGAGACTTGGAAAGGCTGGACATATGGACAGAATCAAACGGGATGAGCTTCAATAAGTCCAAGTGCCGAGTATTGCACTTCGGCCATAATAATCCCCTGTACCGATACAAGCTGGGGATGGAGTGGCTGGATAGTGCCCAGGTGGAAAGGGACCTGGGGGTGCTGGTTGACAGTCGATTGAATATGAGCCAGCAGTGTGCCCAGGTAGCCAAGAGGGCCAATGCCATCCTGGCCAGTATCAGAAATGGAGTGGCCAGCAGGAACAGAGAGGTCATTCTTCCCCTGTACTCGGCACTGGTGAGGCCTCACTTAGAGTATTGTATCCAGTTCTGGGCCCCTCACTTTAGGAGGGACGTTGAATTACTTGAGCGTGTCCAGAGGAGAGCAACGAAACTAATAAAGGGCTTGGAACACAAGCCATATGAAGAGCGACTGAGGGAGCTGGGGTTGTTCAGCCTGGAGAAAAGGAGACTAAGGGGTGACCTCATCACTCTCTACAACTTCCTGAAGGGTGGCTGTAGTGAGCTGGGGGTCGGCCTCTTTCTCCGGGCGACAACGGATAGAACAAGAGGACACAGTCTCAAGTTGCGTCAAGGTAGATGTAAGTTAGAAGTAAGAAGGAAATACTTCACAGAAAGAGTGGTCAGAAACAGGAATCATTTACCCAGTGAGGTGGTGGAGGCATCATCCCTTGAAGAATTTAAAAAAAGACTGGATGTGGCACTTGCTGCCATGATCTAGCTGAACAGTTAGAACATCGGCTGGACTAGATGATCTTATAGGTCTCTTCCAGTCTTGAAAATTCTGTGATTCTGTGATTCTATGTTGGCACCCTGGCACACTTTGTCCATGCTACTCACAGGAGAATAACTGGTGTCTGATGCCGACACTTGTGTGGGTGTTATGGCATCCTCTGATTGTATTGGCACAAACAATGTCCTACAAGGATGCTCTGGGCACTGTGATTTTACTGGTGGAAGTAGAAATTTCACTGAGAAGCAACTTGTGATTTATACAAGATGTGACCCTGCAATGCAGCACTGCAGCAAATCCCTTTTATTGTAAGCTCTTGCAAACTCCATGATGGGGCACACATTGATCTTTGACAAGTATTGAATACATTTCCCCAAATCAGTTTCCCATCAATCTGCAGAAAAGCTTCAGAAGCAGAGCAGAGCATGAAGGTGTCCAAGGAGTGCAGCACAGGAATTCAGCTTTGGCTGCTCCAAGCTCTCTATGGGTCTGATGCCAAAGCCTGCCTGTCTGATACAACAGCTGCTGCTCTCAAGGTGCATTTTCAAAAGCCACCAATCAAAAGCATGTGCCAGGGTCACAGAATCACTGAATTGTTGTGTTTTGGAGGGAATTCTAAAGATCTTCTGGTCCAGACTCCAGGCTGCAGCACGATCGACTAGAGCAGGTTGTGCACAATGTTCTCTGCAGCATCTTCACGTGTGGGGCACATGACTTGGGCAGCAGCATTCCTGACCACCTCCTGACCTGACCCCCAGGAGTTCTTGGCTGATATTCCTGTGCCAAAGTCCTGTTGCCAATTAGCAAGGGACATTTTGCCCAGGTACAGGAAGTGTGAACCACATTGCAGGGAGTGTAAACAGAAAGCCACCCGGATATACAACAGATAAGCTGTTCCTCAGAAATCAGAGCTGTAACTTTACAATATAATCTCATAAAAGTTGCCAAACACGGAACTTTGTTTCCCCCATGGACCAAAGGATCTTTGCTGAGCTGCTCTCTCAAGCAAAGTTTAGAAGATATCACTGTCTTGATTCTCCTGTTTCCTTCTCTTTTGGGACATCACATGGCAACATGCTCAGTCCACAGAATGTGAACCATTGGTGTTACTGGAAATGGGCTTAGCCAGCTGCCTGATCCAAACATGAGCAGTGAAGTGGCTTGAGGTCACAGTGTCTCCTCAGAATTCCCAGAAAAAAAAAAATCTATCCCGAGTGACAAAAACCCCTGTGACACACTGGAGCCCAGAGCTCTCCCCAAAGATGGACAGACACAGAGCAAACTGCAAAATTACCCTGCCATGGCAGTGCAGCTGCACCTTCCCAGGGAACTCAGGTGCTTCCCACCCCACCGTGGGCATGGAGCAGCTCTGGGCTCAGCAAAGGGCTCCATCCCTATTGCCCATTCACAGCAGGCTCAGCAGAAAGCAGAGGCAATGGCAGCTGAAAGGTGCCTGGCAGCATGCTTGTGGAGCTGGGGCAGCCCTGTGCTCAGCTCCAAGCTGGCTGCCTGGGAGAAGCACAGAATTATTTCTGTTGGAAAAGGCCTCTGGCATCGTGGAGTCCAACTTTGGACCAATCACGCCCTGCTCAAATGGACCATGGCACTGAGTGCCACATCCAGTCTCCAGGAACTGGGATTTCACCACTTCTTCAGGCAGTCTATTCCAATGTTGAATCACCCTTTATGTGAAGAAATTCCTCCTGAGGCACCTTCAGAATCTCCCCTGGTGCAGGTCGAGGCCTTGCCCTCTCATAATCTCGCTGGTTGTCCAGCAGAAAATGCAGATCCCCAGCTGGCTACAGCCCCTTTTCAGGGAGCTGGGCAGAGAAATGATCTCTCAGAGCCCCCATGTCTGGGCTAAAGAACCCCAGCTGCCTCAGCTGCTCCTCACAGGCCTTTCCCTGCAGGGCCTTCAGCAGCTCCATGGCCTTGCTCTGCACGGCCTGCAGAGGTGGCCTCGGCCCGTGGATCCAGCCTGTGCAGATCCCTCTGCAGAGCCTTCCTGCCCTCCAGCAGCTGAGTCTCCCTCCAAACTTGGCACAATCTGTGATCTTGCTGAGAGTTCCCTGCATCCAGATCATCAGGAAAGATCTTCAACGGGACCGGGCCCCACACTGGTCCCTGGGGACAGTGCTTGTGGCCGGACGCCAGCTGCATGTGGCACTGTCACCAAGGCTCCCTGGGCCTGGACATGCAGGCAGCTCCTGAGGCAGCCAGGAGAGCACCTCTCCACGGCCAGGGCTGACGGCTTTTCCAGGAGAATGCTGTGGGAGACTGTGCCAGAGGCTTTGGTGAAGTCCAGGTAGACACTTCCACAGCCACCCCTTCATCCACTGGGCCGGTCATCTGTTCATCAAAAGAGATCAAGTTTGCTATTATGTTCTGATTTCATTTTCTTAATTGTGAGTGTTGGGATGAAAGGAGCAGCAGAGAGTGTTTCTCGTGTTTGATTTTAAGTTTTCATCAATTCTTATCTGTATTACAGTCTTACAAAGTGTGAGTTCTGTGGCATTCAACTCACAAGATACAAAATGGCCCAGTATCTTTCTCAACCAAATCTTTTAAGGCTAAAATATCCAATTAAGAAATGACACCTAAGTTATTTTTACTTTTAACACAATAAATAATCACTCAAAGTCCATAATGTAGAGTTTTCTAACAAATTACATAAAACAACCCAAATTCATGTGAAAAAGAAGGTGAAGTAAAACAACTAGCCCGTGCCCAAAAACTTCCCTCTAGCTTTATACATATTGCTATATTAAAAAATGTTAAACCCTAAGCTTTTTACCCTTGCTGATGCATACTTTTATTCAAACTATACACCTGTAATTTCAGAGTTACCAATCAATTCTGGAAAACGTCTCAACAGCCTCAGGTCATTAGAGTGCTCCCTGGAGGATCTGTACTTTTCAACAGAGATGGCTTAAAATTCTCAACATCCAGGCTTCCAACAGTTCCCCAGGCAGGACCTGCCTTTCCTAAAGCCCTGCTGGCTGGGACTGATGCCTTGGTTCTCCTGGATGTGCCCTGTCATCACTCAGAACAATCTGCTCCAAAACTCTTCTGGGATGCAAGGTCAGGTGGACACACCTCTAGTTCCCCAGATTCTCCTTCCAGCCCTTCTTGTGGATGGGTGTCACAGTGGCCAAACTCCAGGCATCTGGCACCTCCCCAGAGACCCAGCCCTGATTAGAACTGATGGGGTTGGTGTGTTGCTTTTGCACAGGCTGGATTTTTGTAGCAGAAGGGCCACAGAGGTGGCTTCTGTGAGAAGCTGCTAGAAGCTTCCACCTTGTCTGGCAGATTCAGTCCCTGATGGCTCTGAAGATGGACATGCTGGTGGCCACAGCTGGGCCAGTTAGAGGTGCTGGTAAAACCTCTTCAATAACATATTTAAGTGGAAAATCAAAGCAAAGTGGCATGTGCAGTTTGAATCGCAGCCTTAGATTAGGATGAGTTGAGAACATGTGAGGGAAACAACATGGAGACACCAAGGTCAGTGGAGAAGGAGGGAGAGGTGATGCTCCGGGCACCAGAGCAGAGATTCCTCTGTAGGCCATGGTGTGACTGTGGTGAAGCAGCAGTTCCCCTGCATTCCCTGGGGATCAATGGGGAATGCAGAGATCCACCCACAGCCCATGGGGATGCATGGGGAATGCAGAGATCCACCCACAGCCCATGGGGATCCATGGGGAATGCAGAGATCCACCCACAGCCCATGGGGATCCATGGGGAATGCAGAGATCCACCCACGGCCCATGGGAATCCATGGGGAATGCAGAGATCCACCCACAGCCCATGGGATCCATGGGGAATGCAGAGATCCACCCACAGCCCATGGGATCCATGGGGAATGCAGAGATCCACCCACAGCCCATTTCAGAGCTGCCCACGCTTCAGTGGGTGGATGCTGGGATCCACTGGGAGACCTGGTGAAGAGAGGGGGCCCCTGCTCCCCTGCTGGAGCAGCCTGTCCTTGGAGGACTGCACCCAATGGAAGGATGACCCAGGCCAGGGCAGTTTGGGGAGGACTGTGTGCCTGTGGGAGGGACTCCTGTTGCAGCAGTTTTGGTTGGAGTGCTGCTAGTGAGAGTGGAGCCACACTGGAGAAGTTCAAGGAGAACTGTCTCCCATGGGAGGGACCCCACGGTGCACAAGGGGAGGGACTCCTCTCCCTGAGCACTGGAAGAGAACCTTGGGTGATGAACTGACCAAGCCCCCCTCACTCTGTGTCCCTAACCTGTTTTTGGGAAGGAGGGAAGTGTTGAGGAAAGAAAAGGTCTTTTAAAGGGCTATTTTACTTATCACTGTCCTCTGATTTCGTTAGTAATAAACTCAAGTTCTATCTCCAACTAGAACAACTTTGCCCGTGAGGCTGTGTTGTGGTGTGCTGTATTGTCCCATATTGGCCTTCCAGGTCACTTTCCCAGGTGTGCCAATACCTCTCTCCCTTCCCCCTTACCCCCATGCTGAGTGAGTCCTGTCACTCAGACTTAATATTCCAGCAAGTAGTCGTGTGGTTGGTCAAGTTCAAAGGATGCCACTCAGGCCCAGGGGTCATTGGCCTGTCTGGGTGTCATCTTCCCCTGAGACCCTGCCCCTCTCACCTGGTTGGTGGCTCACCTGTACCTCCTCTCCCCCTGTCCCTGAGCTTAAAAAGGTGATCAGAGCATGCGGCCGGGATTCTGTTGGAGCAGTTGCTCACGTTCAGAC
This sequence comes from Melospiza melodia melodia, assembly GCF_035770615.1. NCBI lineage: Eukaryota > Metazoa > Chordata > Aves > Passeriformes > Passerellidae > Melospiza > Melospiza melodia. The sequence goes on along the minus strand of NC_086197.1, from coordinate 3,873,032 downwards.
CTCTGTAACCATGGAATAAACCTCTGGACATTAAACCCTCCAGCAGAATACTCTCCTTTTTCTCTTCACCATCGCCTGAAGCTATCCCTCCTGAGGTAACGAGGTCCCTTACAAGCCTGGACTTGTTCAGTGCCCAGCTGCAATCTCCAGCAAGCCAAGGTGTCTCTGGGGTGATTCACCGCAGTTGCTGCCTTTGGCCCAGCAGCGAGGGTCAGACTGGCCCAGGCGCAATCTAACTGGTAATACTGGGAGCCTTTTATTTCCAATAAGGCTGTTTACTCCCAATCCTTATGTCAACTCATAAATATTGATTAATTATTTTTTCCTCTCCTCTTTCTGGCAGTGACAGGGGAGGCTGAGTGAGCAGCTTTTGTGGGTGCCTGGTGTTTGACCAGTGTCAAACCACGACAGTTGTTCAAGCAGCCAGTGGCTCCAGAGCCTGGAAGGTGGGGGCAGTGAGACATGGCATGAGGAATGGTGAGGATGAGTGTGGTCCCAAGCCCAAGCCAGTGTGCAGAGGTGTGTGAGCAAGTCAGAGGGAGCCTCAGCCTGAGGTACAGCAGAGGTGGCTGCAGAGGGGCCTCAGCCTGAAATCACTCTGATGCTTTCATCCCAGCAGGGGCTGTGTCAGCATTTGATCGCAGCAGAAAAAATCCATCCAGGCAGAGGAGCTGGGAGGGCAGGAGCTGTCCAGCAAAGGCAGTGAGAGTGATGTGCTCACTTTGCTCTCATAAAAGCAACATCTTCTCCCAGGGGTGTGAGCAGCCCAGCTGGCACAAGGCAGGGCTCTTGCTGCTGTGGCCATGGCAGCTGGAGGCAAGAGGAGCAGAACTGCATGGTGCTGCCAGGCCGTGCCCCGTGTCTGCCCTGGCACCTGGTGCCTGTGCTCAGGTGTGCAGAGCCCCCAGAGCTGCCCCTGGGGAAGGGGCCTGGCCTCTGGCTGCTGGCCCAGCTGGGGGTGCCTGTTGCCCAGGATGCTGCAGCACATCAGCCAGCCCCAGTGGGGCTCTCCAAAGCTCAGGGCAGCTGCAGGGGCCCAGGGTGCAGCTCTGTATGCAGCTGAGGCAGGCCTGGAGCTCTGCTGGCTGCGGTCACAGCTGGGACACCAGCACAGCTGGAGACACCTGCATGGGGCTGCCTCACTCTGCAACCCCACCAGAACCTGTGTTTTAGTGCAGCCCCCAAACAGGTTGGTCCAGGCTGAGCAGTGAGACCCAGCAGGACAATGAACAACAGCTCCTGAGCTGAGATGTCCAGTGCCAAGCTGGCAGCTCTGAAAGTGACACAGCTTGCATGAGCCGTTGGCACCCTGGCACACTTTGTCCATGCCATTCACAGGAGAATGACTGGTGTCTGATGGTGACACTGCTGTGGGTATTGTGGCATCCTCTGATTGCATTTGCACACCCAATGTCCTGTAAGGATGCTCTGGGCACTGTGACTTTACTGGTGAAAGTAGAAATTTCACTGAGAAGCAACTTGTGATTTATACAAGATGTGACCCTGCAATGCAGCACTGCAGCAAATCCCTTTTATTGTAAGCTCTTGCTAACTCCATGATGGGGGACAGATTGATCTTTGACAAGCATTGAATACATTTCCCCAAATCAGTTTCCCATCAATCTGCAGAAAACCTTCAGAAGCAGAGCAGAGCATGAAGGTGTCCAAGGAGTGCAGCACAGGAATTCAGCTTTGGCTGCTCCAAGCTCTCTATGGATCTGATGCCAAAGCCTGCCTGTCTGATACAACAGCTGCTGCTCTCAAGGTGCACTTTCAAAAGCCACCAATCAAAAGCATGTGCCAGTATCACAGAATCACTGAATTGTTGTGTCTTGGAGGGTCTTCTCAGGACCTTCTGGTCCAGACTCCAGGCTGCAGCAGGATCAGCTAGAGCAGGTTGTCCACAATCATGTATTGTTGGGCTTTGGGGATCTCCAGACATGGAGATCTCCAGACAGGATCTCTGGGCACCCTGAGGCTCCCTGGTGCCACAGCCTGGCTAAGGAGGTGAGGGACAAGTCAGCTGCACACTCTTGGGGACAGCTGAGGAGGAGAGGACTCGTTCCTCAGAGCTCTCTCCTGACGTGGGCAGGAAAGCAAAGCAGCTGGAGGCTCTGCCCACATCTTTGTGCCTTTGAGCAGAGCAGGAGGTGCCCTGAGGGACAGAGCTGGAAACACACCAGAGAAGGAAGCAGCACAGGCTCCGACCAGGACATTTGTCCCCCTCTACCCTGCTCTGCTCAGACCCCACCTGCAGTGCTGCCTCCAGCTCTGGGCCCACAGCACAAGAAGGATCCAAAGCTGTTGGAGTGGAGTCCAATGGAGGCCATGAAGGTGCTCCAAGGGCTGGAGTGTTTCTGCTCTGGAGTGAGGGTGAGAGAGCTGGGGATGTTCAGCCTGGAGAAGACTGCTGAGAGTGCAGTACCTCAAGGGTCTCTAAGAGGACTGGAGAGGGTCTTTGGACAAGGGAATGGAGTGAGAGGACAGGAGGGAATTGTTTCACATTGATGGAGGGCAGGGCTGGATGGGATATTATAAAGCAGTAAATTACAGTGAGCAGGCTGTGGTACGAGTAAAAGTTACCCAGAGCTGTTTGACTGCCCCATCCCTGGGAGGGTTCAAGGCAAGGCTGGGGAGGGCTTGGAACAAGCTGGTGTAGTGGAAGGTGTCCCTGCCCATGGACACAGGTGAGAATGAGATGATCTTTAAGGCTTTAAGGTCCCATCCAAACCTAACCACTCTGTGATTCTGTGATTCTATATGTGGGAAAAGCCCCAGAGGTTATTCTAATGATTATGCGAGGCTTTTTACCGGGGACAGACATTGTTGAACAGAGTAACCGTTCCACCATAGAGCTCAGTCAACCTCTCCTCCAGCTCCCCCAGGCTGAGCTCCTCCACCTCATTCTTGTCATTCTCAGCAATGGCCCCCCAAGCGTCTTTTGGCTTATCACCCCTCAGGCAGCAGGCAGCTGACCAGATGTGGCTGGGTCTGTTCACCCTGTTGTCAGATACGTAGGTGTTCCCAGGCACAGCACCCGTGATCACGTAGGTGGTTGTACAGTCCTCGGTGTTTTTCTTCATTGTTTTATCCTCATAGACCCTCCACTGGCCATCGTTGAGAGTGCTGTTCTGGGGCACCATGTTGGTAAGGGAGAAGGTAGCCATTTTACTCACATCGTTATGCATATGCCCAGTGGGACACAAATGGCCACGGACCAAAACCTTCAGTCCTCTGTAGTCATCATCTACAGCCTGGCTCTCCTTGATATCGTCTGGGGAGATTTTGCATTTTTTCATGACGTATGACTCTGTTTCCATATCATTAAGATTACATTTACCTGTGAGCTGTACAGGGAAAAAGAAAGAGATGTTAGAATGGGGAATAAGAGTAATGGAGAAGATTTCCCTGGAGCAGAAGTCTCCGATGGTCAGGATCCCATTTTTTGTCATCTCAGTGTATGAAAATGAATGAATCTGAGAGAAATCATAGACATGACCCTTCCACATGAACACAAAAGCTTAAAAGGGCAACCAGCTCAGAATCTGCCTGCTCTCAGTTTGACTTGTGACCTTTCTGATCCTGCCTGCAGCCTGTGCTGGGAGCATGGATGAATGCATGAGACAAGGAGCATTTCCCACTCCGAGGATTGAAAGGTGACTTTGGTGGGACATCACCTCCCCTGCCAAATCTGCTTCCCTTTCCTCCTGTCTCCACAGCCCAAATCTGCCTAGGGCTCTCCCTGGATCCCCTCACACCACACTGTGACTCTGTGATTTGATGTGTTGTTGCTACAAGTGTATCCCAGTCCTGGAACACCAGAGGTTGCCTCCTGGATCCCCACACACAGGAAGATGTGTCAGGAAATCAGTCCTGGAGCTGAGGTTTCCCTGGGAGGGATACAGTTCATTCAAGGATGAACAGTTTTGCTCAATAGGCAAAAAGATCTCAGTGTGAATGGAATCTGTTACAGCAGTGCTGAGAATGTGTCCCAGAGCTGATCTGGGCCAGGGAGAATGTTCTGCAGCATCACTGCAAAGAACTTACAAATGATCAGCCTCTGAGAGGAGCCTGTCATCCCAAAAGTGTGCTTTTTTTTTTAGGGAAACTAAATACTCCAAAAAGGACTCAGGAGAAAATCAACAAAATCAAAGGATTTTTGGAAGGCCAGGGTCCAAGGTCTAGGAGGAAAATGCCAGGTTAGATAGGCATTGAAGCATTCTGGTCTAATGGCAAGTGGCCTGGTCCATGCAAGGCATTTGGACTGAGATTGTCTTGAAGGTTTTTTCAACATAAACCATTCTATGATTTACCAAAAAGAGAGAATGTGGAGGCTGCAGTGGTGCAAGACCAGATTAGGTGCTTGAGTTCCTATGCATAAGATGAAAAGATGATTTTTTTCATAACTTTAACATCATTTGGTTCATCTTTAGAGAAACATATTGAGCCTTCCTTTGGAGTAGGGCATATGGCTTCCTTCTCTGGCTCACCTTCCCCCAAATGCTGTCCTGCTGCTCTGTCCTTAGCAATGACAGGAATAGCTTCTTTATCTCTTCTGCAATTGGCCTGGCCTGTTCTCCTGAGGTTTGTCTGAAGGACAATTGTGAGGGCTCTCGAGCTTGTGGAGTTCTGTCTGTCTGCTGGATCCTTCTGGACCAAGCCTGAGCCAAAGGTGCTCAGGGGTCACTGCCCATGGATGGAGATCCCACCCTTGTGACTGGACCAACACTGATGCTCCTCACTTTGCACTGCCTAAAATGTCCCTCCAGAAATCTCTGCACAGTTAACCTGACCCTCTCATCTCCAGTGCCTTTTTCCCTGAGGCTTTGTCCCTGGGCCATCTCACCCCTTCTGTGTTTCTCCTCACTTCTCTCACACCAATCAAAGGCTGTTTAACACTTCACTGGGAGCAGAGAAGCTCTGCCAGGGATGCAGAACAGCTCAGGGCAAAGTGGGGATCAGAGCCCAGCAGGACTGTTGGTCCCTCAAGTTTTGCCTCTCCTGGATGCCTTTTCCCCATCCCTTGGTCAGCCAGCAGAGCAGGGCACAGGGAGGGGAAGCATTTGACTTTGTCATGTCATGCCAAGTAATGTGATTTGCTGTTCCTGTCAGGTGAAGGCAGAGAGCTGGGCACCTTTGGGATGTGATTCATCTCATGATTCTGCTGATGTCTCAGGTGCATCAGAGGAATCATGTGGTGCAGGTGTTTGAAGTTCAATGAGGAAATTCCCATCCAGTGTGTCCATTTGCATGTGTTTAGAGGGGTGTTAGGAAATACAAGTGGTAATTGAAATCCTGCAGCTCATCTCTGAATGGTTGGAGGGTCATGTGAAGTGCTGTAAGAGAGACACTCACCTGAGGCTCAACAAACCACCATCCTCGAGGTCTCTTCTCTTCTACAGGCTGGTATTTGTAAGCAGAGTACACTGGAATTCTCCTGTCTCTGTCGTACAGGGTGGCATAGTGATACGAGTTCCTGAAGCGCTGACAGATCCGGGCTGGGTTATTTGGATTCAGGGCATCATTTGGAAACGTCCCCGAATAGAAGAACTGAGGACAGCTGTCAAAGGAGTTCACCACCTCGCTGTGTCCCAGCCAGAGGCAGCTGGCCATCACCTGCAGCAGCAGCAGCCCCAGCATGGTGGCAGGATTTCAGTGAAGGGCTCTTGCTCCCCTGGAAGGCAAATGCAGAGGGACACTCAGCTTGGAGGGAGCAGGTCATGGCCTGGAGCCATTGGGTGCAGGGGGACAGAGCTGGGAGAGGAGGGCACCATGAGAGACCAGGAAAAGAGTCCTTTCTGTCCTCCTGCATATGGAAAAATCACGAGGGCAATAACAGTAGAACCTAAAACAGGGTTTAGGTGCCCAGAGGAGGCAGCAGTGGGAGCACTCAGCCCGTAGGACGAAGGAGCCAAACCCACCAGGACTGCAATCAGCTCTCACAGCAAAGGGATCTTGCAACTGAGGCACAGCCCTGGGACAAGGTCACCTTTGCCCACCTCCCTCCTGCTCTCAGCACCTTCCCACAGCACACACCTGCAGCTGGGCACGGACTCTGCTCAGCCCCCTGCCATGCTGTGCTGGGCTTTAATCTCATGGGCCATTGGGCAGGCAGAGAACAGCAATGCTGCACTGCCTACAGCTCTCTGGCCCCATCCAGGCTCACACAGACACTCAGCTCTTCCAGTCAGACCCAACACTGAACCCCAAATCATCCACCTGGGCTCCTGCCTCTCAGCTGACATGGGGCCATGCGTGTCCTGCTGCTCACCTTGCATTTCCACGTTAGCCAACCCCAGACTCTGAACTTGCAGGCACATGGAGGGAGCAAATGAAGGGGCCAAGCAGATGGCAGCAGCAAGCATGAGGGATAACACCTCTATCTTATCAGCACAGTGGCTGCTGCAATGCCAGCCCTGAGGGGCAGCTCTTGCCCTGGTTGCTTGGGATTCCTGCTGATGCCCATCTTCAGCTTTGCTGATTGATTTCCCTGGACAGGCAAAGGCACCATTGCAGGAATTTCTTGGACAGCAACCTGTCCTGTTTTGTCTTTCTCAGTGCTGATGGGATTTTCAGCAGGCAGTAAGATCATTCCTTTATGAGAAACCTGCTGAAAAGCTCCCTGGGATGATGGCAAACACATGAGGAGCTTTGTCTCCTTTCAGAGGCAGCAGAGGTTTGGGAGTGCAGGGATGCTTCCATTTGCATTGCCAGACACTCATTGGACAGATTTAATATCATCAGCATTTGGGATAAGGCAGCTGGGACAGGCAGCTCAAAGGGTTCCTGGCACACAAAGCTGCCACAGCCTCTAAAGCACAAAGCCCACCTTGGGCTGGCCAGGGGCTGAGCTCAGCACTGCTGAAGGCTTGACAAGTCACCTTGCACATTTGCCCTTGTCTTCTTCTTCTCCCTGACCCTCATCTCTCCCTTTCCACTGGATTCAGGATGCTGAGCTGCACACAGCCCTGCTCTGACCCAAGATATCTGGTCCTTTTCATCTTTTCCAGCCCTGGATCAGCAATGTGGTGACCAATGAGCTGGAAACTGAGAACTGCAACTACCAGTCTGAACTTTTTACAGTGCTCTGCAGAGCATGCCCAAAGCTGCCCCAAATCAAGCAGAGAAGGGTCTGAAAAGTCCATCTGCATGACCCACCCCATGAGACTGAAAGAGATCTAACTAAGGTAATATCTAATATAACAGATTCATAGAAAAGACCCTACCGTGAGAAGGATCAGCACAGGATTCTGCTCGCAGCCCCAAAGTGCAGAGGAGTCTCAAATGCCTCTGCTGCAGTCTCACACTCTCTGGGTTTATATGCTCTCGAGGAAGAGGCAGTTGTTGGATTTCGCAAGAAGATTTTGAGTAACTTTTCCTGGGAATTTAGACCACACCTCTGTTTATCTAGAGGTTTTTCACAAGGTCATGGGTGGAGTTTTAGTACTCAATAATCTCCCCCTTCCTTATTGTTCTACAGTTTGATATTAATTTTTAGGTGAACCTTCTTGAGTTTCTTTCCCAAATCATTCCTTCTGTCTGTACCCTCCTGACTGACAGAAAACAATAAAGTCCGGCAAAATTCAGTGCATGCATAAGCTCTGATTCCTCCTTGGAGCTCAGCAGCTCCAGCCTAGGCTTTGTCCATATAGATTTTTTTTCAGAAAGTCAGGAGAGATTTTTAATAATGGAATCAATAACGAGGAAGGAGGAAGAGCTTACCTCATTGCAGAGTCTCAGAACAGTCAGCTGAACTGTTCCTTCTGTCTTCTCCCACGAGAGAGTTTGAATCTTCAGGAGTGCACCTGTGCACTATATACCCTTTCATGTGCAATATATACCCTTTCAAAAATTGGCCCCTTGTTATAAACAAGTAATTCTACAGAATAGAGAAGTTTTCCATTTTTATTCAGGAGATATTTTCACACCCACCTTGAAATGTGCTGACTCTTGTTTGTTATAGTTTCCCCAGAATTTCACCTGAAATTGCTGCCTTGCTGCATGGTATGTCAGGATCAGTAAACTGTACACCCAATCATAAAGTTGCCCTTTTTGGTAAACAGTGAATTCCACAGAAAAGAGAAATTTTCTATTTTTATTTAGGGAGTTTGTTCACACCCACTCTAAAAGGTGTTGACAATTGTTTTAGTTTCCTCAGAATTTCTCCCAAATTTGCTGCCTTGCAGCATGGCATGTCAGGGTCAGCTAACAGGGTCTGGTGGGTTCCTTGATCATTTCATCAATCCCACCAGCTGCAGCTGCTGCTGCTCCAGCACCTACACGTGTTTCTGCTCCCAACAGAACAGCTCTGCTGACATTGGATGGACTGGCCTGACTCTGATACACTCAGATATTCACAGTCTGTCCTTCTGCAGCCTCCCTGAACACCATTGCCATGGCCAGGCTACAAATATTCTCTTGCCTGGTTGCCAGGGCTGTGTGACAGCTCCATCCCAGCAGCCTGGGAAGGAGAAGGCTCTGGGGATTCCTCAGAGCACCTGCCAGTACTTGAGGAGTCTATAGGAGAGCTGGAGACAAACTTTGCACAAGGGCTTGGACCTGACCCATGTGCTGGGCTCAGAGATAATTTTCTTGACAGTGGCAGGTGTGGGGCTGTGTTTTGGAGTTGTGCTGAGCACAGAGTTGATAACACAGAGATGATTCTCTTATAGCTGGGCAGAGCTTTCACAGGCCAAGGCCTTTTGTGCTTCTTGTATTGCCAGGCTGGCGAGGAGGCTGGGGGTACCTGGGAGTTTGGGAGGAGACACAGCCAGGACAGGTGAGCCCTACTGACCAGAGGATATTCCAGAGCATGAGGCATCATGCTTAGGGTATAAAGTGAGGGGAAGGAGGAGGAAGGAGGGGGCATTTGAAGTAGTGGGTTTTGTCTTCTGAGGTAGCTGTTAGGTGGGATGGGGCCCTGCTCTCATGGAGGTGGCTGAACACCTTTCGATCCATGGAAAATGGTGAAGGAAATCCTTGATGTGCTTTGCTTGTGTGCTCAGCCTTTGCTTTCCCTGTTAAGCTGTCTCTATCTCCACCCAGGAGTTTTCCAGTTTTTTCCCTTCCAGTTCTCTCCCTGATCCTGGTGGTCGGGGATGGAGGGAGCGGCTGCGTGGGACGTGGCTGCTGGCTGGGGCTAAACCACAGCACTGGGCCAAGCTGAAAGGGCTTGAAATGGAAGAAATGTTGGTTTAGACTGGATATTAAAAGGACATTTTTGACTCTGGGGTGGTGAAGCCCTAGCACAGGTTGCCCACAGAAGCTGAGACTGCCCCATACCTGCAAGTGTCCATGGCCAGGCTGGCTGGGGCTTGGAGGAGCCTGGGATACTGGAAGGTTTCCCTGCCTATGGGAGGGCATGGAAGTAGGCTGGTCATTAAGGTCCTTTCCAACCCCAAATATTCTGTGATTCAATGACCATTCATTCATTTAAAGCTAAATTGGACAAATTTTCTTCCATTTCCAAATGTCCAGGAATAATAGAATGATGAGTTGGTTGTTACCACTATAAGTGTCCAGAAAAGTGTGTTAGACCAAAGTTTGTTTAAACATGCTGGTTGAGTCCTGTGGTTTCTTTTGTCTCTGTTAACCTGGCAGTGATGTCTTAAACAATGTGGGGTTTAGCCAGGATGAGGGAGAAGGCCAAGAAGAAGCAGATCTGGTGGAGGTGGGGCAAATTCCTCCTTTCTGATGGGGCCCAACTGACAGAACAAAGCAGGGCTCAAGAGTGGTCACATCATTAGAAGGGGCCATAAACCATCAAAGATCCCCAAAATGTCCCCCAACTCCACAGTGCTGCATGACCCAGTGTACAACACCTCCCAGGGGAAAAGTGGGGCAACCCCACATAGTCCTGAATTCACAGACCCTACTGAACCCTTCAATGCAAAGGCCTCAACCCCCAAAGGACCGTCAAACTTTGGGACATCAAAGTTGGGAGTCTTGTTCCTGGATCAATGGAGGTATCTTATAAGAGATGTTGGCACCCTGGCACACTTGGTCCATGCTACTCACAGGAGAATAACTTGTGTGGGTGTTATGTCATCCTCTGATTGTATTTGCACACCCAATGTCCTGCAAGGATGCTCTGGGCACTGTGACTTTACTGGTGGAAGTAGAAATTTCACTGAGAAGCAACTTGTGATTTATACAAGATGTGACCCTGCAATGCAGCACTGCAGCAAATCCCTTTTATTGTAAGCTCTTGCAAACTCCATGATGGGGGACACATTGATCTTTGACAAGCATTGAATACATTTCCCCAAATCAGTTTCCCATCAATCTGCAGAAAAGCTTCAGAAGCAGAGCAGAGCATGAAGGTATCCAAGGAGTGCAGCACAGGAATTCAGCTTTGGCTGCTCCAAGCTCGCTACGGGTCTGATGCCAAAGCCTGCCTGTCTGATACAACAGCTGCTGCTCTCAAGGTGCACTTTCAAAAGCCACCAATCAAAAGCATGTGCCAGGGTCACAGAATCACTGAATTGTTGTGTTTTGGAGGGAATTCTAAAGATCTTCTAGTCCAGACTCCAGGCTGCAGCACGATCAGCTAGAGCAGGTTGTCCACAATGTTCTCTGCAGCATCTTCACGTGTGGGGCACAGCACTTGGGCAGCAGCATTCCTGAACACCTCCTGACCTGACCCCCAGGGGTTCTTGGCTGATATTCCTGTGCCAAAGTGCTGTTGCCCATCAGCAAAGGACATTTTGCCCAGGTTCAGGAAGTGAGAACCACATTGCAGGGAGTGTAAACAGAAAGCCACCCGGATATACAACAGATAAGCAGTTCCTCAGAAATCAGAGCTGTAACTTTACAATGTAACCTCATAAAAGTTGCCAAACAGGAAAGTTTGTTTCCTGGATGGACTAAAGGATCTTTCTTTAACTGCTCTCTCAAGCAAAGTTTAGAAGATATCACTGTCTTGATTCTCCTGTTTCCTTCTCTTTTGGGACATCACATGGCAACATGCTCAGTCCACAGAATGTGAACCATTGGTGTTACTGGAAATGGGCTTAGCCAGCTGCCTGATCTAAACATGAGCAGTGAAGTGGCTTGAGGTCACAGTGTCTCCTCAGAATTCCCAGAAAAAAAAAATCTATCCCGAGTGACAAAAACCCCTGTGACACACTGGAGCCCAGAGCTCTCCCCACAGATGGACAGACACAGAGCAAACTGCAAAATTACCCTGCCATGGCAGGGCAGCTGCACCTTCCCAGGGAACTCAGGTGCTTCCCACCCCACCGTGGGCATGGAGCAGCTCTGGGCTCAGCAAAGGGCTCCATCCCTATTGCCCATTCACAGCAGGCTCAGCAGAAAGCAGAGGTAATGCCAGCTGAAAGGTGCCTGGCAGCATGCTTGTGGAGCTGGGGCAGCCCTGTGCTCAGCTCCAAGCTGGCTTCCTGGGAGAAGCACAGAATTATTTCTGTTGGAAAAGGCCTCTGGCATGGTGGAGTCCAACTTTGGACCAATCACACCCTGGTCAAGTGGACCATGGCACTGAGTGCCACATCCAGTCTCCAGAGATTGGGATTTCACCACATCTTCAGGCAGTCTATTCCAATGTTGAATCACCCTTTATGTGAAGAAATTTCTCCTGAGGCACCTTCAGAATCTCCTCTGGTGCAGGTCGAGGCCTTGCCCTCTCATCGTCTCGCTGGTTGTCCAGCAGAAAATGCAGATCCCCAGCTGGCTACAGCCCCTTTTCAGGGAGCTGGGCAGAGAAATGATCTCTCAGAGCCCCCATGTCTGGGCTAAAGAACCCTAGCTGGCTCAGCTGCTCCTCACAGGCCTTTCCCAGCAGGGCCTTCAGCAGCTCCATGGCCTTGCTCTGCACGGCCTGCAGAGGTGGCCTCGGCCCGTGGATCCAGCCTGTGCAGATCCCTCTGCAGAGCCTTCCTGCCCTCCAGCAGCTGAGTCTCCCTCCAAACTTGGCACCATCTGTGATCTTGCTGAGAGTTCCCTGCATCCCCTCATCCAGATCATCAGGAAAGATCTTCAACGGGACCGGGCCCCACCCTGGGGACAGCGCTTGTGTCCGGCCGCCAGCTGCATGTGGCACTGTCACCAAGGCTCTCTGGGCCTGGACATGCAGGCAGCTCCTGAGGCAGCCAGGAGAGCACCTCTCCAAGGCCTGGGCTGACGGCTTTTCCAGGAGAATGCTGTGGGAGACTGTGCCAGAGGCTTTGGTGAAGTCCAGGTAGACACTTCCACAGCCACCCCCTCATCCACTGGAGCAGTCATCTGGTCATCAGAGGAGATAAGGTTCGCTATTGTGTTGTTATTTTATTTTCTTAATTGTTAGAATTGGAACGAAATGTGCAGGAGTGTTTCTCATGTTTGGTGTACAGTATTTAATAATTCTTATCTGTATTACAGTCTTACAAAGTGTGATTTTTGTGAATTTTACGGGATTCAACTAACAAGATACAAACTGGCCCAGTATCTTTCTCAACCAAATCTTTGAAGGCCAAACTATCCAATTGAGAAATGACAACTAAATTTTTTTTGACTTTTAATCCAGAAACTAATCACTTAAAGTCCACAATGCAGACTTTTCTAACCAATTACATACTGCTCCCCAAACCCATGAGGAAGAAGCTGAAGAACAACCGGCCAGTGCCCACAACCCTCCCTCTTGCTTTACATATATTGCTATATTCTAAAATGTTAAACCCTGTGTTTTTCACCCTTTGATATTACATAATTTTATTGAAATTACTTACCTGTAATTTCAGGGCTATCACTCAATTTTGGAAGCCTTCTCCAGGACTTCAAGTCAAATGCAGTGTGCCCTGGTGTGTTTGTGCCTTACAGCAAAGAAAGTTTAAAATTCTCAGCATCCAGGCTTCCAACAGTTTGCTAGGCAAGATCTGTCTTTCCTAAAGCCCTGCTGACTGGCTGGGACTGATGCCTTGGTTCTTCTGGATGTGTCCTGTGATCACACTCAGGACAATCTGCTCCAAAACCCTTCTCGGATGCAAGTTCAGGAGGACACGCCTGTAATTCCCCAAATTATCCTTCCTGCCCTTCTTGTGGATGTGTGTCACAATTGCAAACTCCAGGCAGCTGGCACCTCCCCAGTGACCCACCACTGATGGAAAGCAACAGTCCTCATGAATGAAATAAGGCAGAGTCCAAGCTGATCCTTTTCACTGTTGGGCTTCCCATGTATTTCCAAGCTTGCTGGGGATGGCAGGGCATTTCTGATTATTGCCAGGAGTGAAGGTCCTAGGAAGGGCCAGAGAAGTTGACAGAGGTGGCACTGATGGGGTTTGTGTGTTGGTTTAGCACAGCTGGGTTTTTGCAAGTGGGGAGGCCACATAGGTGTCTTCTGTGAGAAGCTGCTAGAAGCTTCCACCATTGTCCAGCAAACCCAATCTGTGGTGGCTCTGTCGAAGGACATGCTGCTGGCCACAGCTGGGCCAATTAGAGATGTTGGTGACACCTCTGCAGTAACATATTTAAGAAGAAAATGAAAACAAAGTGGAGCGTGCAGTTTGAATTCCAGTCAGAGATTGGGAGGAGGTGAGAACATGTGAGGGAAACAACATGGAGACACCAAGGTCAATGGAGAAGGAGGAGGAAGTGGTGCCCCATGTGCTGGAGCCAAGATTCCTCTGTAGGCCATGGTGAAGCCGCTCTGCTTCTGAAACCCATGGGAATCCACAGGGGATTCAGAGATCCACACACAGGCCATGGGAATCCAGGATATATTCAGAGATCCACCCACAGCCCATGGGGGATGTGCCCAGTCTGGAGCAGGGGGATGCCCTGAGGAGGCTGTGATCCACTGGGAGACCTGGTGAAGAGAGGGGTCCCCGGCTCCCCTGTTACAGCAGCCTGTCCTTGGAGGACTGCACCCAATGGAAGGATGACCCAGGCCAGGGCAGTTTGGGGAGGACTGTGTGCCTGTGGGAGGGACTCCTGTTGCAGCAGTTTTGGTTGGAGTGCTGCTAGTGAGAGTGGAGCCACACTGCAGAAGTTCAAGGAGAACTGTCTCCCATGGGAGGGACCTCACGGTGCAGAAGGGGAGGGACTCCTCTCCCTGAGCATTGGAAGAGAACCTTGGGTGATGAACTGACCAAGCCCCCCTCACCCTGTCTGCCTGTGCTGTTGGAGGAAGGAGGGAAGGGTTGAGGAAAGAAAAGGTGTTTTTAAAGGGCTATTTTACTTCTCATTATCTTCCTCTAATTGTGTTTGTAAAAAACTCAATTTCTATCTCTAAGTTGAACAAGTTTTGCCCTTGGGAGTGTTTACTCCCAGTCCTTATCTCAACTCATAAATCTTTTATTATTTTTTTTCTCTCCACTGTCCAGCTATGACAGGGGAGGCTGAGTGAGCAGCTTTTGTGGGTGCCTGGTGTTTGGCCAGTGTCAAACCACGACAGTTGTTCAAGCAGCCAGTGGCTCCAGAGCCTGGAAGGTGGGGGCAGTGAGACATGGCATGAGGAATGGTGAGGATGAGTGTGGTCCCAAGCCCCAGCCAGTGTGCAGAGGTTGGTGAGCAAGTCAGAGGGAGCCATAGCCTGAGGTACAGCAGAGGTGTCTGCAGAGGGGCCTCAGCCTGAAATCACTCTGATGCTTTCATCCCAGCAGGGGCTGTGTCTGCATTTGATCCCAGCAGAAAAAATCCATCCAGGCAGAGGAGCTGGGAGGGCAGGAGCTGTCCAGCAAAGGCAGTGAGAGTGATGTGCTCACTGTGCTCTCCTAAAAGCAACATCTTCTCCCAGGGGTGTGTGCAGCCCAGCTGGCACAAGGCAGGGCTCTTGCTGCTGTGGCCATGGCAGCTGGAGGCAAGAGGAGCAGAACTGCATGGTGCTGCCAGGCCGTGCCCCGTGTCTGCCCTGGCACCTGGTGCCTGTGCTCAGGTGTGCAGAGCCCCCAGAGCTGCCCCTGGGGAAGGGGCCTGGCCTCTGGCTGCTGGCCCAGCTGGGGGTGCCTGTTGCCCAGGATGCTGCAGCACATCAGCCAGCCCCAGTGGGGCTCTCCAAAGCTCAGGGCAGCTGCAGGGGCCCAGGGTGCAGCTCTGTATGCAGCTGAGGCAGGCCTGGAGCTCTGCTGGCTGCGGTCACAGCTGGGACACCAGCACAGCTGGAGACACCTGCATGGGGCTGCCTCACTCTGCAAACCCACCTGAACCTCTGTTTTAGTGCAGCCCCCAAACAGGTCGGTCCTGCCTGAGCAGTGAGACCCAGCAGGACGATGAACAACAGCCCCTGAGCTGAGATGTCCAGTGCCAAGCTGGCACCTCTGAAAGTGACACAGCTTGCATGAGCTGTTGGCACCCTGGCACACTTTGTTCATCCCTATTCACAGGAGAATGATTGGTGTCTGATGGTGACACTTGTGTGGGTGTTGTGGCATCCTCTGATTGCATTTGCACACCCAATGTCCTGCAAGGATGCTCTGGGCACTGCGACTTTACTGGTGAAAGTAGAAATTTCAGTGGGAAGCAGCTTGTGGTTTACAGACGACATGACCCTGCAATGCAGCACTGCAGCAAATCCCTTTTATTGTAAGCCTTTGCAATCTCCATGATGGGGCACACATTGATCTTTGACAAGCATTGAATACATTTCCCCAAATCAGTTTCCATCAGTCTGCAGAAAAGCTTCAGAAGCAGAGCACAGAATGAAGGTGTCCAAGGAGTGCAGCACAGGAATTCAGCTTTGGCTGCTCCAAGCTCTCTATGGATTTGATGCCAAAGCCTGCCTGTCTGATACAACAGCTGCTGCTCTCAAGGTGCACTTTCAAAAGCCACCAAACAAAAGCATGTGCCAGGATCACAGAATCACTGAATTGTTGTGTTTTGAAGGGACTTCTCAGGACCTTCCAGTCCAGACTCCAGGCTGCAGCAGGATCAGCTAGAGCAGGTTGTCCACAATCATGTATTGTTGGGCTTTGGGGATCTCCAGACATGGAGATCTCCAGACAGGATCTCTGGGCACCCTGAGGCTCCCTGGTGCCACAGCCTGGCTAAGGAGGTGAGGGACAAGTCAGCTGCACACTCTTGGGGACAGCTGAGGAGGAGAGGACTCGTTCCTCAGAGCTCTCTCCTGACATGGGCAGCAAAGCAAAGCAGCTGGAGGCTCTGCCCACATCTTTGTGCCTTTGAGCAGAGCAGGAGGTGCCCTGAGGGACAGAGCTGGAAACACACCAGAGAAGGAAGCAGCACAGGCTCTGACCAGGACATTTGTCCCCCTCTCCTCTGCTCTGCTCAGACCCCACCTGCAGTGCTGCCTCCAGCTCTGGACCCACAGCACAAGAAGGATCCAAAGCTGTTGGAGTGGAGTTCAATGGAGGCCATGAAGGTGCTCCAAGGGTGGGAGCATGTTTTCTCTGGAGTGAGGGTGAGAGAGCTGGGGATGTTCAGCCTGGAGAAGACTGCTGAGAGTGCAGTACCTCAGGGATCTGCAAGAGGGCTGGAGAGGGTCTTTGGACAAGAGTATGGAGTGAGAGGACAGGAGGGAATGGTTTCACCCTGATCGAGGGCAGGGTTAGATGGGATATTATAAAGCAGTAAATTACAGTGAGCAGGCTGTGGTACGAGTAAAAGTTACCCAGAGCTGTTTGACTGCCCCATCCCTGGAGGGGTTCAAGGCCAGGCTGGGGAGGGCTTGGAACAAGCTGGTGTAGTGGAAGGTGTCCCTGCCCATGGCTGGCAGTTGAGAATGAGATGATTTTAAGGCTTTAAGGTCCCATCCAAACCAACCCACTCTGTGATTTTTTGATTCTATAATATGTGGGAAAAGCCCCCGAGGTTATTCTAATGATTATGCGAGGCTTTTTCCGGGGACATGCATTGTTGAACAGAGTAACCGTTCCACCATAGAGCTCAGTCAACCTCTCCTCCAGCTCCCCCAGGCTGAGCTCCTCCACGTGGTTTTTGTCATTTTCAGCAATGGCCCCCCAAGCCTTTGGGGGCTTTCTGTCCAACATACAGCAGGCAGCTGACCAGATGTGGCTGGGTCTGTTCACCCTCTCTTCAGATACAAAGGTGTTCCCAGGCACAGCACCCGTGATCACGTAGGTGGTTTTACAGCGCTTGGTCATTTTTGGCATTGTTTTATGCTCGTAAGCATTCCACTTGCCATTGTTGAGAGTGCTGTTCAGGGGCACTACGTTGGAGAAAGTGAAGGAAGCCCTCTTGCTCTCTCTACTGAAGTGATGGCCACTGGGGCTCAAATGGCCAATGTCCAAATCCTTCAGTCCTTCGTAGTCGTTAAGGATAGCCTGGCTCTTTTTGATTTGGTCTAAGGTGAACTTTTTTTGTTCTATGAGGATCCAATCCCTTTCCATGTCTGGAAGACTATTTTTATCTATGAGCTGGACAGGGAAAGAGAAAGAGGTGTTAGAATGGGGAATGGGAGTAATGAAGATGATTTCCATGGAGTAAAAGGCTCTGATGGTCAAGATCCCATTTTTTGTCATCTCAGTGTAGGAAAATGTATGAATCTGAGACAAATCATACACATGACCCTCCATATTAACACAAAAGCTTTAAAGGGCAACCAGCTCAGAATCTGACTGCTCTCAGTTTGATTTGTGACCTTTGTGATCCTGCCTGCAGCCTGTGCTGGGAGCATGGATGCATGCACGAGACAAGGAGCATTTCCCACTCCTAGGATTGAAAGGTGACTTTGGTGATTCACCTCCCCTGCCAAATCTGCTTCCCTTTCCTCCTGTCTCCACAGCCCAAATCTGCCCAGGGCTCTCCCTGGATCCTGTCACACCACACTGTCATTCTGTGATTCTGTGATTTGATGTGGAGTTGCTACAGGTGTAGCGCAGTCCTGGAACACCAGTAGTTGTCTACTCTAGCCCCATGCACAGGGAGAAGTGTCAGGAAATCAGTCCTGGAACTGAACTTTCCCTGATAGAACTGCATTTCAATGAAGGATGAACAGTTTTGCTCAGTAAGAAAAAATATCTCAATTTGAATGCAATCTGTTACTGCAGTGCTGGGAATGTGTCCCAGAGCTGATCTGGGCCAGGGAGAATGTTCTGCAGCATTTGACAAAAGAAAATACAAATGATCTGCCTCTGACAGGGGCCTGTAATCCCAAAAGTGTCCTTTGGAAACTAAATACTCCAGAAATATCTAAGGAGAAAGTTAAAAATATCAAAGATTTTTTAGGTGTCTGGGGTTCAAGGTCCAGGAGGAAAATGCCAGGTTGGACAGAGCCTGGAGCAGGCTGGTCTAATGGCAAGTGGCCTGGCCCATGCAGGGGAGTTGGACTGAGAGGGTCATTAAACCTTGTGTTCCTTCCAACAAAAACCATTGTATGATATACCAAAAAGGGAGAACGTGGAGGCTGCAGTGATGCTAAGACAGAGTAGTTGTTCAAGTTCCTTTAAAAATTAAGATGTAAAAGATTTTTTTTTTAATAATTTCAACATCTTTTTGTTCATCTTTAGGGAAACATATTTAGCCTTCCTCTGGTGTAGGGCATGGGGCTTCCTCCTCTGGCTCAACTTCCTCCATAGCTGTCCTGCTACTCTGTCCTTACCAATGACAGGAATTGCTTCTTTTTCTCTTCTGCAATTGGCCTGGCCTGTTCTCCTGAGGTTTGTCTGAAGGACATTTGGGAAGGCTCTAGAGCTTGTGGAGTTCTGTCTGTCTGCTGTATCCTTCTGGGCCAAGCCTGAGCCAAAGGTGCTCAGGGGTCACTGCCCATGGGTGAAGATCCCACCCTTGTGACTGGACCAACACTGATGCTCCTCACTTTGCACTGCCTAAAATGTCCCTCCAGAAATCCCTGCACAGTTAACCTGACCCTCTCATCTCCGGTGCCTTTTCCCTTTGGGTTTTGTCCCTGGGCCATCTCACCCCATTCTGTGTTTCTCCTCACTTCTCTAACACCAATCAAAGGCTGTTTAACACTTCACTGGGAGCAGAGAAGCTCTGCCAGGGATGCAGAACAGCTCAGGGCAAAGTGGGGATCAGAGCCCAGCAGGACTGTTGGTCCCTCAAGTTTTGCCTCTCCTGGATGCCTTTTCCCCATCCCTTGGTCAGCCAGCAGAGCAGGGCACAGGGAGGGGAAGCATTTGACTTTGTCATGTCATGCCGAGTAATGTGATTTGCTGTTCCTGTCAGGTGAGGGCAGAGAGCTGGGCACCTTTGGGATGTGATTCATCTCATGCTCCTGCTGATGTCTGAGAAGACCCAGAGGAATCATGTGGTGCAGGCTTTTAAAGTTCAATCAGGACATTCCCATCTGTGTGTCTATTTGCATGTGTGTATTGGGGTGTTAGGAAATACAAGTGGTAATTTAAATGCTGGAGATCATCTCCAAGTCTCTGGAGGGTGATGTGAAGTGCTGTAAGAGAGACACTCACCTGAGGCTCAACCATCCACCACTCTGGAGGTCTCTTGGCATCTCCAGGTTCATATTTGTAAGCAGAGTACACTGGAATTCTCCTGTCTCTGTCATACAGGGTGGCATAGTGATACGAGTTCCTGAAGCGCTGACAGATCCGGGCTGAGTTATTTGGGTTCAGGGCATCATTTGGAAACGTCCCCGAATAGAAGAACTGAGGACAGCTGTCAAAGGAGTCCACCACCTCGCTGTGTCCCAGCCAGAGGCAGCTGGCCAACACCTGCAGCAGCAGCAGCCCCAGCATGGTGGCAGGTTTCAGTGAAGGGCTCTTGCTCCCCTGGAAGGCAAATGCAGAGAGACACTCAGCTTGGAGGGAGCAGGTCATGGCCTGGAGCCATTGGGTGCAGGGGGACAGAGCTGGGAGAGGAGGGCACCATGAGAGACCAGGAAATGAGTAATTTCTTTCTCCTGGATATGGAAAAATCACGAGGGCAATAACAGTAGAACCTAAAAGAGGGTTTTAGGTGCCCAGAGGAAGCAGCAGTGGGAGCACTCAGGCTGTAGGAGGAAAGAGCCAAACCCACCAGGACTGCAATCAGCTCTCACAGCAAAGGGATCTTGCAACTGAGGCACAGCCCTGGGACAAGGTCACCTTTGCCCACCTCCCTCCTGCTCTCAGCACCTTCCCACAGCACACACCTGCAGCTGGGCACGGACTCTGCTCAGCCCCCTGCCATGCTCAGCTGGGCTTTAATCTCATGGGCCATTGGGCAGGCAGAGAACAGCAATGCTGCACTGCCTACAGCTCTCTGGCCCCATCCAGGTGCACACAGACACTCAGCTCTTCCAGTCAGACCCAACACTGAACCCCAAATCATCCACCCGGGCTCCTGCCTCTCAGCTGACATGGGGCCATGCGTGTCCTGCTGCTCACCTTGCATTTCCACGTTATCCAACCCCAGACTCGGAACTTGCAGACACATGGAGGGAGCAAATGAAGGGGCCAAGCAGAGGGCAGCAGCAAGCATGAGGGATAACACCTCTATCTTATCAGCACAGTGGCTGCTGCAATGCCAGCCCTGAGGGACAGCTCTTGCCCTGGTTGCTTGGGATTCCTGCTGATGCCCATCTTCAGCTTTGCTGATTGATTTCCCTGGACAGGCAAAGGCACCATTGCAGGAATTTCTTGGACAGCAACCTGTCCTGTTTTGTCTTTCTCAGTGCTGATGGGATTTTCAGCAGTCAGTAAGATCATTCCTTTATGAGAAACCTGCTGAAAGTACCTTGGCATGCTGGCAGGCAAGCAAGTGGCTTTGTCTCCTTTCAGAGGCAGCAGAGGTTTGGCAGAGCAGGGATGCTTCCATTTGCATTGCCAGACACTCATTGGACAGATTTAATATCATCAGCATTTGGGATAAGGCAGCTGGGACAGGCAGCTCAAAGGGTTCCTGGCACACAAAGCTGCCACAGCCTCTAAAGCACAAAGCCCACCTTGGGCTGGCCAGGGGCTGAGCTCAGCACTGCTGAAGGCTTGACAAGTCACCTTGCACATTTGCCCTTGTCTTCTTCTTCTCCCTGCCCCTCATCTCTCCCTTTCCACTGGATTCAGGATGCTGAGCTGCACACAGCCCTGCTCTGACCCAAGGTATCTGGTCTTTTTTCTCTGGTTCATCCCTAGATCAGGAATGTGGTGACCAATGAGCTGCAAAATGAGAACTGCAGGTACAAGTCGGGACTTTTTACAGTGCTCAGCAGAGCATGCCCAAAGCTGCCCCAAATCAAGCAGAGAAGGGTCTGAAAAGTCCTTCTGCATGACCCACACCATGAGATTTAAATATCTCTAACTTGATATCTACTTTAACAGATTCATTCAAAAGAATGTACCGTGAGCAGCACAGGATTCTGCTCGCAGCCCCTGTGGCAGAGGAGTCTCAAATGCCTCTGCTGCAGTGTCACACTCTCTGGGTTTATATGCCCCCCAGGAAGAGGTAGTAGTTGGATTTCCCAAGAAGCCTTAAAAATAAATTTTCTTGGGT
Source organism: Melospiza melodia melodia (assembly GCF_035770615.1). Taxonomy (NCBI): domain Eukaryota; kingdom Metazoa; phylum Chordata; class Aves; order Passeriformes; family Passerellidae; genus Melospiza; species Melospiza melodia. The sequence goes on along the minus strand of NC_086197.1, from coordinate 3,851,678 downwards.
GTTCAGACCCCATCTCTGTTTGTCTAGAGGTTTTTTGGAAGGTTATAGGTGAAGATTGAGTACTCAATAATCTCCCCCTTCCTTCTTATTCTAGAGTTTTGATGGTAATTTTCAGGTGAGCTGACTTGATTTTCTTTCCCAAATCATTCCCTCCCTCCATACCCTCCTGACTGACAGAAAATACCAAAATGCTGCAAAATTCGATGCATTCATAAGCTCTGATTTTTCCTTGGAGCTCAGCAATTCCAGCCTGGGCTTTGTCCATATGTATATATATATTTATTTCAGAAAGTCAGGAAAGACTTTGAATATTGGAATCAATGGTGAGGAGGGAGAAAGAGCTTACCTTGGTGCAGAGTCTCAGAACAAGCAGCTGGACTGTTCCTTCTGTCTTCTCCCACGAGAAAGGAGTGTTTGAATGCTCAGCAGTGCACCTCTAATATATAAATACGGCATGCAGTCATAATTCGCCCCTTGTTATATACAAGGAATTCTACAGAATAGAGAAGTTATCTATTTTTATTCAGGGGCACGATCAAACCCACTCAGAAATGTGCTGACTGTTGTTTGTGATAGTTCCCCAGAATTTCTCCCGAATCTGCTGCCTTGCAGCATGGTATGTCAGGATAGGTTAACTATATACCCAGGCATGAAGTTGCCCTTTTTGGTAAACTGTGAATTCCACAGAAAAGAGAAGTTTTCTATTTTTATTTACAGAATTTCTTCACACACACTCTGAAAGATGCTGACATTGTTTTAGTTTCCTCAGAATTTCTCCCAAATTTCCTGCCTTGCAGCATGGCATGTCAGGGTCAGCTAACAGGGTCTGGTGGGTTCCTTGATCATTTCATCAATCCCACCAGCTGCAGCTGCTGCTGCTCCAGCACCTACACGTGTTTCTGCTCCCAACAGAACAGCTCTGCTGACACTGGATGGACTGGCCTGACTCTGATACACTCAGATATTCACACTCTGTCCTTCTGCAGCCTCCCTGAACACCATTGCCATGGCCAGGCTACAGATATTCTCTTGCCTGGTTGCCAGGGCTGTGTGACAGCTCCATCCCAGCAGCCTGGGAAGGAGAAGGCTCTGGGGATTCCTCAGAGCACCTGCCAGTACTTGAGGAGTCTACAGGAGAGCTGGAGACAGACTCTGCACAAGGGCTTGGAGCTGACATATGTGCTGGGTTAATGTTTTTGTCAGTGGCAGGTGTGGGGCTGTGTTTTGGAGTTGTGCTGAACATAGAGTTGGTTACACAGAGATGTTTCTGGTATTGCTGGGCAGAGCTTTCACAGGCCAAGGCCTTTTGTGCTTCTTGTATTGCCAGGCTGGCGAGGAGGCTGGGGGTAGCTGGGAGTTTGGGAGGAGACACAGGCAGGACAGGTGAGCCCAACTGACCAGAGGATATTCCAGAGCATGAGGCATCATGCTTAGGGTATAAAGTGAGGGGAAGGAGGAGGAAGGAGGGGGCATTTGAAGTAGTGGGTTTTGTCTTCTGAGGTAAGCATGAGGTGGGATGGGGCCCTGCTCTCATGGAGGTGGCTGAACACCTTTCTATCAATGGGAAATGGTGAAGGAATTCCTTGATGTGCTTTGCTTGTGTGCTCAGCCTTTGCTTTCCCTGTCCAACTCTCTGTATCTCCACCCAGGAGTTTTCCAGCTTTTCCCCTTCCAGTTCTCTCCCTGATCCTGGTGCTCAGGGAGGGAGGGAGGGGTTTTGTGGAACGTGGCTGCTGGCTGGTGTTAAACCACAGCACTGGGACAAGCTGAAAGGGCTTGAAATGGAAGGAGTGTAGGTTTAGAAAGGATATTTGGAAGATATTTGTGACTGTGGGGTGGTGAAGCCCCAGCACAGGTTGCCCACAGAAGCTGAGACTGCCCCATACCTGCAAGTGTCCATGGCCAGGCTGGCTGGGGCTTGGAGGAGCCTGGGATACTGGAAGGTGTCCCTGCCTATGGGAGGGCACGGATGTAGGCTGGTCATTAAGGTCCTTTCCAAGCCAAAATATTCTGTCATTCAATGACCATTCATTCACTCAAACTAAATTGGACAAATTTTCTTCTGTTTCCAAAAGTCCAGGAATAACAGAATGATGAGTTCTTTGTTACAACCACAAATATCCAGAAGTGTGTTAGACCACAGTTTGTTTCAGCATGCTGGTTGAGTCCTGTGGTTTCTTGTGTCTCTGTTAACCTGGGACTAATGTCTTAAACAAAGTGGGGTTTAGCCAGAATGAAGGAGAAGGCCAAGAAGAAGCAGATCTAGTGGAGGTGGGGTAAATTCCTCCTTTCTGATGGGGCCCAACTGAGAGAACAAAGCAGGGCCAGCAGTGGTCACATAATTAGAAGGGGCCATAAACCATCAAAGATCCCCAAAGTGTCTCCCAACTCCACAGTGCTGCCTGACCAACTGTAAAACCCCTCCCAGGGGAAAAGTGTGGCAATGCCCCACAGTACTAAACTCAAAGAACCCATTGAACTCTTTCATGCAGGGTCCCCACCTCCAAAGGCTCATAAAAGTTTGGGACGTCAAAGTTGGAAGTTTTGTTCCTGGATGAATGGAGGTATCTTGTATGAGCTGTTGGCACCTTGGCACATTTTGTTCATGCCATTCACAGGAGAATAACTGTTGTCTGGAGCTGACACTTGTGTGGGTGTTGTGGCATCCTCTGATTGCATTTGCACACCCAATGTCCTGCAAGGATGCTCTGGGCACAGTGACTTTACTGGTGGATGTAGAAATTTCAGTGAGAAGCAGCTCGTGGTTTATAGAACACGTGGCCTTGCAATGCAGCACTGCAGCAAATCCCTTTTATTGTAAGCTCTTGCAAACTCCATGATGGGGCACACATTGATCTTTGACATGCATTGAATACATTTCCCCAAATCAGTTTCCCATCAATCTGCAGAAAAGCTTCAGAAGCAGAGCAGAGCATGAAGGTGTCCAAGGAGTGCAGCACAGGAATTCAGCTTTGGCTGCTCCAAGCTCTCTATGGGTCTGATGCCAAAGCCTGCCTGTCTGATACAACAGCTGCTGCTCACAAGGTGCACTTTCAAAAGCCACAAAACAAAAGCATGTGCCAGGACCCCAGAATCACTGATTTGTTGTGTTTTGGAGGGAATTCTATAATCTTCTAGTCCAGACTCTAGGCTGCACCACAATCAGCTAGAGCAGGTTTTCCACATTGTTCTCTGCAGCATCTTCATGTGTTTGGCACAGCACGTGGGCAGCAGCATTCCTGAACACCTCCTGACCTGACCCCCAGGGGTTTTTGGCTGATATTCCTATGCCAAAGTGCTGCTGCCCATCAGCAAGGGACATTTTGCCCAGGTTCAGGAAGTGAGAACCACATTGCAGGGAGTGTAAACAGAAAGCCACCCGGATATACAACAGATAAGCAGTTCCTCAGAAATCAGAGCTGTAACTTTACAATATAACCTCATAAAAGTTGCCAAACAAGGAAGTTTGTTTCCTGGATGGACTAAAGGATCTTTGCTTACTTGCTCTATCAAGCAAAGTTTAGAAGATATCTCTGTCTTGATTGTCCTGTTTCCTTCTCTTTTTGGACAGCACATGGCAACATGTTCAGTCCAACGAATGTGAACCATTGGTGTTACTGGAAATGGGCTTAGCGAGCTGCCTGATCCAAACATGAGCAGTGAAGCGGCTTGAGGTCACAGTGTCTCCTCACAATTCCCAGCAAAAAAAATCTATCCCGAGTGACAAAAACCCCTGTGAAACACTGGAGCCCAGAGCTCTCCCCAAAGATGGACAGACACAGAGCAAACTGCAAAATTACCCTGCCATGGCAGTGCAGCTGCACCTTCCCAGGGAACTCAGGTGCTTCCCACCCCACCGTGGGCATGGAGCAGCTCTGGGCTCAGCAAAGGGCTCCATCCCTATTGCCCATTCACAGCAGGCTCAGCAGAAAGCAGAGGCAATGCCAGCTGAAAGGTGCCTGGCAGCATGCTTGTAGAGCTGGGGCAGCCCTGTGCTCAGCTCCAAGCTGGCTGCCTGGGAGAAGCACAGAATTATTTCTGTTGGAAAAGGCCTCTGGCATCATGGAGTCCAACCTTGGACCAATCACACCCTGTTCAAATGGACCATGGCACTGAGTGCCACATCCAGTCTCCAGAGATTGGGATTTCACCACATCTTCAGGCAGTCCATTCCAATGTTGAATCACCCTTTATGTGAAGAAATTTCTCCTGAGGCACCTTCAGAATCTCCCCTGGTGCAGGTCGAGGCCTTGCCCTCTCATCGTCTCGCTGGTTGTCCAGCAGAAAATGCAGATCCCCAGCTGGCTACAGCCCCTTTTCAGGGAGCTGGAGAGAGAAATGATCTCTCAGAGCCCCCATGTCTGGGCTAAAGAACCCCAGCTGCCTCAGCTGCTCCTCACAGGCCTTTCCCTGCAGGGCCTTCAGCAGCTCCATGGCCTTGCTCTGCACGGCCTGCAGAGGTGGCCTCAGCCCGTGGATCCAGCCTGTGCAGATCCCTCTGCAGAGCCTTCCTGCCCTCCAGAAGCTGAGTCTCCCACCAAACTTGGCACCATCCGTGATCTTGCTGAGAGTTCCCTGCATCCCCTCATCCAGATCATCAGGAAAGATCTTCAACGGGACGGGCCCCACCCTGGGGACAGCGCTTGTGTCCGGCCGCCAGCTGCATGTGGCACTGTCACCAAGGCTCTCTGGGCCTGGACATGCAGGCAGCTCCTGAGGCAGCCAGGAGAGCACCTCTCCAAGGCCAGGGCTGACAGCTTTTCCAGGAGAATGCTGTGGGAGACTGTGCCAGAGGCTTTGGTGAAGTCCAGGTAGACACTTCCACAGCCACCCCCTCATCCACTGGAGCAGTCATCTGGTCATCAAAGGAGATCAGGTTCGCTATTGTGTTGTTATTTTATTTTCTTAATTGTTAGAATTGGAACGAAATGTGCAGGACTGTTTCTCGTGTTTGGTGTACAGTATTTAATAATTTTTATCTGTATTACAGTCTTACAAAGTGTGATTTTTGTGAATTTTATGGGATTCAACTAACAAGATACAAACTGGCCCAGTATCTTTCTCAACCAAATCTTTGAAGGCCAAACTATCCAATTGAGAAATGACAACTAAATTTTTTTTGACTTTTAATCCAGAAACTAATCACTTAAAGTCCACAATGCAGACTTTTCTAACCAATTACATACTGCTCCCCAAACCCATGAGGAAGAAGCTGAAGAACAACCGGCCAGTGCCCACAACCCTCCCTCTTGCTTTACATATATTGCTATATTCTAAAATGTTAAACCCTGTGTTTTTCACCCTTTGATATTACATAATTTTATTCAAATTACTTACCTGTAATTTCAGGGCTATCACTCAATTTTGGAAGCCTTCTCCAGGACTTCAAGTCAAATGCAGTGTGCCCTGGTGTGTTTGTGCCTTACAGCAAAGAAAGTTTAAAATTCTCAGCATCCAGGCTTCCAACAGTTTGCTAGGCAAGATCTGTCTTTCCTAAAGCCCTGCTGACTGGCTGGGACTGATGCCTTGGTTCTCCTGGATGTGTCCTGTGATCACACTCAGGACAATCTGCTCCAAAACCCTTCTCGGATGCAAGTTCAGGAGGACACGCCTGTAATTCCCCAAATTATCCTTCCTGCCCTTCTTGTGGATGTGTGTCACAATTGCAAACTCCAGGCAGCTGGCACCTCCCCAGTGACCCACCACTGATGGAAAGCAACAGTCCTCATGAATGAAATAAGGCAGAGTCCAAGCTGATCCTTTTCACTGTTGGGCTTCCCATGTATTTCCAAGCTTGCTGGGGATGGCAGGGCATTTCTGATTATTGCCAGGAGTGAAGGTCCTAGGAAGGGCCAGAGAAGTTGACAGAGGTGGCACTGATGGGGTTTGTGTGTTGGTTTAGCACAGCTGGGTTTTTGCAAGTGGGGAGGCCACATAGGTGTCTTCTGTGAGAAGCTGCTAGAAGCTTCCACCATTGTCCAGCAAACCCAATCTGTGGTGGCTCTGTCGATGGACATGCTGCTGGCCACAGCTGGGCCAATTAGAGATGTTGGTGACACCTCTGCAGTAACATATTTAAGAAGAAAATGAAAACAAAGTGGAGTGTGCAGTTTGAATTCCAGTCAGAGATTAGGAGGAGGTGAGAACATGTGAGGGAAACAACATGGAGACACCAAGGTCAATGGAGAAGGAGGAGGAAGTGGTGCCCCATGTGCTGGAGCCAAGATTCCTCTGTAGGCCATGGTGAAGCCGCTCTGCCTCTGCAACCCATGGGGACCCACAGGGGATTCAGAGATCCGCACACAGGCCATGGGAATCCAGGATATATTCAGAGATCCACCCACAGCCCATGGGGGATGTGCCCAGTCTGGAGCAGGGGGATGCCCTGAGGAGGCTGTGATCCACTGGGAGACCTGGTGAAGAGAGGGGTCCCCTGCTCCCCTGTTACAGCAGCCTGTCCTTGGAGGACTGCACCCAATGGAAGGATGACCCAGGCCAGGGCAGTTTGGGGAGGACTGTGTGCCTGTGGGAGGGACTCCTGTTGCAGCAGTTTTGGTTGGAGTGCTGCTAGTGAGAGTGGAGCCACACTGCAGAAGTTGAAGGAGAACTGTCTCCCATGGGAGGGACCCCATGGTGCAGAAGGGGAGGGACTCCTCTCCCTGAGCACTGGAAGAGAACCTTGGGTGATGAACTGACCAAGCCCCCCTCACCCTGTCTGCCTGTGCTGTTGGTGGGAAGGAGGGAAGTGTTGAGGAAAGAAAAGGTGTTTTTAAAGGGCTATTTTACTTCTCATTATCCTCCACTGATTGTGTCTGTAATAAACTCATTTTCTATCTCTAAGTTGAACAAGTTTTGCCCTTGGGAGTGTTTACTCCCAGTCCTTATCTCAACTCATAAATCTTTTATTATTTTTTTTCTCTCCACTGTCCAGCTATGACAGGGGAGGCTGAGTGAGCAGCTTTTGTGGGTGCCTGGTGTTTGGCCAGTGTCAAACCACGACAGTTGTTCAAGCAGCCAGTGGCTCCAGAGCCTGGAAAGTGGTGGCAGTGAGACATGGCATGAGGAATGGTGAGGATGAGGGTGGTCCCAATCCCCAGCCAGTGTGCAGAGGTGTGTGAGCAAGTCAGAGGGAGCCTCAGCCTGAGGTACAGCAGAGGTGTCTGCAGAGGGGCCTCAGCCTGAAATCACTCTGATGCTTTCATCCCAGCAGGGGCTGTGTCTGCATTTGATCCCAGCAGAAAAAATCCATCCAGGCAGAGGAGCTGGGAGGGCAGGAGCTTCCAGCAAAGGCAGTGAGAGTGATGTGCTCAGTTTGCTCTCCTAAAAGCAACATCTTCTCCCAGGGGTGTGTGCAGCCCAGCTGGCACAAGGCAGGGCTCTTACTGCTGCGGCCATGGCAGCTGGAGGCAAGAGGAGCAGAACTGCATGGTGCTGCCAGGCCGTGCCCCGTGTCTGCCCTGGCACCTGGTGCCTGTGCTCAGGTGTGCAGAGCCCCCAGAGCTGCCCCTGGGGAAGGGGCCTGGCCTCTGGCTGCTGGCCCAGCTGGGGGTGCCTGTTGCCCAGGATGCTGCAGCACATCAGCCAGCCCCAGTGGGGCTCTCCAAAGCTCAGGGCAGCTGCAGGGGCCCAGGGTGCAGCTCTGTATGCAGCTGAGGCAGGCCTGGAGCTCTGCTGGCTGTGGTCACAGCTGGGACACCAGCACACCTGGAGACACCTGCATGGGGCTGCCTCACTCTGCACCTCTTCTAGAACCTGTGTTTTAGTGCAGCCCCCAAACAGGTTGGTCCTGGCTGAGCAGTGAGACCCAGCAGGACAATGAACAACAGCCCCTGAACTGAGATGTCCAGTGCCAAGCTGGCACCTCTGAAAGTGACACAGCTTGCATGAGCTCTTGGCACCCTGGCACACTTTGTCCATGCCATTCACAGGAGAATGACTGGTGTCTGATGGTGACACTGCTGTGGGTATTGTGCCATCCTCTGATTGCATTTGCCCACTCAATGTCCTGCAAGGATGCTCAGGGCACTGTGACTTTACTGGTGAAAGTAGAAATTTCAGTGAGAAGCAGCTTGTGGTTTATAGACGACATGACCCTGCAATGCAGCACTGCAGCAAATCCCTTTTATTGTAAGCCTTTGCAATCTCCATGATGGGGCACACATGGATCTTTGACAAGCATTGAATACATTTCCCCAAATCAGTTTCCATCAATCTGCAGAAAAGCTTCAGAAGCAGAGCAGAGCATGAAGGTGTCCAAGGAGTGCAGCACAGGAATTCAGCTTTGGCTGCTCCAAGCTCTCTATGGATCTGATGCCAAAGCCTGCCTGTCTGATACAACAGCTGCTGCTCTCAAGGTGCACTTTCAAAAGCAAGCAAACAAAACCATGTGCCAGGATCACAGAATCACTGAATGGTTGTGTTTTGAAGGGACTTCTCAGGACCTTCCAGTCCAGACTCCAGGCTGCAGCAGGATCAGCTAGAGCAGGTTGTCCAGAATCATGTATTGTTGGGCTTTGGGGATCTCCAGACATGGAGATCTCCAGACAGGATCTCTGGGCACCCTGAGGCTCCCTGGTGCCACAGCCTGGCTAAGGAGGTGAGGGACAAGTCAGCTGCACACTCTTGGGGACAGCTGAGGAGGAGAGGACTCGTTCCTCAGAGCTCTCTCCTGACATGGGCAGCAAAGCAAAGCAGCTGGAGGCTCTGCCCACATCTTTGTGCCTTTGAGCAGAGCACGAGGTGCCCTGAGGGACAGAGCTGGAAACACACCAGAGAAGGAAGCAGCACAGACTCTGACCAGGACATTTGTCCCCCTCTACCCTGCTCTGCTCAGACCCCACCTGCAGTGCTGCCTCCAGCTCTGGGCCCACAGCACAAGAAGGATCCAAAGCTGTTGGAGTGGAGTTCAATGGAGGCCATGAAGGTGCTCCAAGGGTGGGAGCATGTTTTCTCTGGAGTGAGGGTGAGAGAGCTGGGGATGTTCAGCCTGGAGAAGACTGCTGAGAGTGCAGTACCTCAGGGATCTCCAAGAGGGCTGGAGAGGGTCTTTGGACAAGGGTATGGAGTGAGAGGACAGGAGGGAATGGTTTCACCCTGATCGAGGGCAGGGTTAGATGGGATATTATAAAGCAGTAAATTACAGTGAGCAGGCTGTGGTACGAGTAAAAGTTACCCAGAGCTGTTTGACTGCCCCATCCCTGGAGGGGTTCAAGGCCAGGTTGGTGAGGGCTTTGAACAAGCTGGTGTAGTGGAAGGTGTCCCTGCCCATGGCAGGCAGTTGAGAATGAGATGATCTTTAAGGCTTTAAGGTCCCATCCAAACCAACCCACTCTGTGATTCTGTGATTCTATGATATGTGGGAAAAGCCCCCGAGGTTATTCTAATGATTATGCGAGGCTTTTTACCGGGGACAGGCATTGTTGAACAGAGTAACCGTTCCACCATAGAGCTCAGTCAACCTCTCCTCCAGCTCCCCCAGGCTGAGCTCCTCCACTTCATTCTTGTCATTCTCAGCAATGGCCCCCCAAGCCTTTGGGGGCTTTTTGTCCAACATACAGCAGGCAGCTGACCAGATGTGGCTGGGTCTGTTCACCCTGTTGTCAGATACGAAGGTGTTCCCAGGCACAGCACCCGTGATCACGTAAGTGGTTGTACAGTCCTCGGTGTAGTTCTGCATTGTTTCATTCTCATAGACCCTCCACTGGCCATTGTTGAGAGTCTTGTCCTGAGGCACTATGTTGGTAAGGGTGAAGGTAGCCATTTTACTCACATCGTTATCCATATGGGCACTGGGGCTCAAATGGCCACGGTCCAAATCCTTCAATCCTTTGTAGTCATCACGCACAGCCTGGCTCTCTTTGATATCGTCTGAGGAGATTTTGCATTTTTCCTTGAGGTATGACTCTGTTTCCATCTCTTTAATATTACATTTACCTGTGAGCTGAACAGGGAAAAAGAAAGAGATGTTAGAATGGGGAATAAGAGTAATAGAGATGATTTCCCTGGAGCAGAAGTCTCACATGGTCAAGATCCCATTTTTTGTCATCTCAGTGTATGAAAATGAATGAATCTGAGAGAAATCATAGACATGACCAACCCACATAAACACAAAAGCTTAAAAGGGCAACCAGCTCAGAATCTGACTGCTCTCAGTTGCACTTGTGACCTTTGTAATCCAGCCTGCAGCCTGTGCTGGGAGCATGGATGCATGCATGAGACAAGGAGCATTTCCCACTCCGAGGATTGAAAGGTGACTTTGGTGGGACTTCATCTCCCCTGCCAAATCTGCTTCCCTTTCCTCCTGCCTTCACAGCCCAAATCTGCCTAGGGCTCTCCCTGGATCCCATCACACCACACTGTGATGCTGTGATTCTGTGATTTTATGTGTTGTTGCTACAAGTGTATCCCAGTCCTGGAACACCAGAGGTTGCCTCCTGTAACCCCATACATAGGGAGAAGTGTCAGGAAATCAGTCCTGGAGCTGAGGTTTCCCTGGGAGGGATACAGTTCATTCAAGGATGAACAGTTTTGCTCAGTAAGCAAAAAGATCTCAGTGTGAATGGAATCTGTTACAGCAGTGCTGAGAATGTGTCCCAGAGCTGATCTGGGCCAGGGAGAATGTTCTGCAGCATCACTGCAAAGAACTTACAAATGATCAGCCTCTGAGAGGAGCCTGTCATCCCAAAAGTGTGCTTTTTTTTTAGGGAAACTAAATACTCCAAAAAGGACTCAGAAGAAAATCAACAAAATCAAAGGTTTTTTGGAAGGCCAGGGTCCAAGGTCTAGGAGGAAAATGCCAGGTTAGATAGGCATTGAAGCATTCTGGTCTAATGGCAAGTGGCCTGGTCCATGCAAGGCATTTGGACTGAGATGGTCTTTAAGGTTTTTTCAACATAAACCATTCTATGATTTACCAAAAAGAGAGAATGTGGAGGCTGCAGTGGCGCAAGACCAGATTAGGTGCTTGAGTTCCTATGCATAAGATGAAAAGATGATTTTTTTCATAACTTTAACATCACTTGGTTCATCTTTAGAGAAACATATTTAGCCTTCCTTTGGAGTAGGGCATGTGGCTTCCTTCTCTGGCTCACCTTCCCCCAAATGCTGTCCTGCTACTCTGTCCTTACCAGTGACAGGAATTGCTTCTTTTTCTCTTCTGCAATTGGCCTGGCCTGTTCTCCTGAGGTTTGTCTGAAGGACATTTGTGAGGGCTCTCGAGCTTGTGGAGTTCTGTCTGTCTGCTGGATCCTTCTGGACCAAGCCTGAGCCAAAGGTGCTCAGGGGTCACTGCCCATGGATGGAGATCCCACCCTTGTGACTGGACCAACACTGATGCTCCTCCCTTTGCACTGCCTGAAATGTCCCTCCAGAAATCCCTGCCCAGTGAACCTGACCCTCTCAACTCCAGTGCCTTTTTCCCTGAGGCTTTGTCCCCTGGGCAATCTCACCCCTTCTGAGTTTCTCCTCACTTCTCTCACGCCAATCACAAAGCTTGTTTGACACTTCACTGGGAGCAGAGAAGCTCTGCCAGGGATGCAGAACAGCTCAGGGCAAAGTGGGGATCAGATCCCAGCAGGACTGTTGGTCCCTCAAGTTTTGCCTCTCCTGGATGCCTTTTCCCCATCACTTGGTCAGCCAGCAGAGCAGGGCACAGGGAGGGGAAGCATTTGACTTTGTCATGTCATGCCAAGTAATGTGATTTGCTGTTCCTGTCAGGTGAGGGCAGAGAGCTGGGCACCTTTGGGATGTGATTCATCTCATGCTCCTGCTGATGTGGAAGATGCACCAGAGGAACCATGTGGTGCAGGAATTTGAAGTTCAATGAGGAAGTTCCCATCCAGTGCATCCATTTGCATGTGTTTAGAGGGGTGGTAGGAAATACAAGTGGTAATTTAAATGCTGCAGCTGAACTCTGAATGGCCGGAGGGTCATGTGATGTGCTGTAAGAGAGACGCTCACCTGAGGCTCAACAAACCACCATCCTCGAGGTCTCTTTTCTGCAGGCTGGTATTTGTAAGCAGAGTACACTGGAATTCTCTTTTCTTTGTCATACAGGGTGGCATAGTGATACGAGTTCCTGAAGCGCTGACAGATCCAGGCTGGGTTATTTGGATTTAGGGCATCATTTGGGGGAATCCCATCATAGAAGAACTGAGGACAGCTGTCAAAGGAGTTCACCACCTCGCTGTGTCCCAGCCAGAGGCAGCTGGCCAACACCTGCAGCAGCAGCGGCCCCAGCATGGTAGCAGGATTTCAGTGAAGGGCTCTTGCTCCCCTGGAAGGCAAATGCAGAGGGACACTCAGCTTGGAGAGAGCAGGTCATAACCTGGAACTTTTAATGCAGGGGGAAAGAGCTGGCAGAGCAGGGAATTGTGAGAGACCAGGAAAGGAGTAATTTTTTGTCATTCTGGATATGAAAAAAATCACAAGGGAAATAAGGGTGAAACCAGAAACAGGTTTTAGGTGCCCAGAAGAGGCAACAGTGGGAGCACTCAGCCTGTAGGAGGAAGGAGCCAAACCCACCAGGACTGCAATCAGCTCTCACAGCAAAGGGATCTTGCAACTGAGGCACAGCCCTGGGACAAGGTCACCTTTGCCCACCTCCCTCCTGCTCTCAGCACCTTCCCACAGCACACACCTGCAGCTGGGCACGGACTCTGCTCAGCCCCCTGCCATGCTCAGCTGGGCTTTAATCTCATGGGCCATTGGGCAGGCAAAGAACAGCAATGCTGCACTGCCTACAGCTCTCTGGCCCCATCCAGGTTCACACAGACACTCAGCTCTTCCAGTCAGACCCAACACGGAACCCCAAATCATCCACCTGGGCTCCTGCCTCTCAGCTGACATGGGGCCATGGGTGTCCTGCTGCTCACCTTGCATTTCAACGTTATCCAACCGTAGACACTGAACTTGCAGACACATGGAGGGAGCAAATGAAGGGGCCAAGCAGATGGCAGCAGCAAGCATGAGAGATAACACCTCTATCTTATCAGCACAGTGGCTGCTGCAATGCCAGCCCTGAGGGGCAGCTCTTGCCCTGGTTGCTTGGGATTCCTGCTGATGCCCATCTTCAGCTTTGCTGATTGATTTCCCTGGACTGGCAAAGGCACCATTGCAGGAATTTCTTGGACAGCAACTGGTCCTGTCTTTCTCAGTGCTGATGTGATTTTTAGCAGTCATTCAGGTGTGTGTGAAGTCCTGTATGAGAAACCTGCTGAAAAGCTCCCTGGGATGATGGCAAGCAAGCAAGGACCTTTGTCTCCTTTCAGAGGCAGCAGAGGTTTGGCAGAGCAGGGATGCCTCCATTTGCATTGCCAGACATTCATTGCCATCATTTTATATCATCAGCATTTGGGATAAGGCAGCTGGGACAGGCAGTTCAAAGGGTTCCTGGCACACAAAGCTGCCACAGCCTCTAAAGCACAAAGCCCACCTTGGGCTGGCCAGGGGCTGAGCTCAGCACTGCTGAAGGCTTGACAAGTCACCTTGCACATTTGCCCTTGTCTTCTTCTTCTCCCTGCCCCTCATCTCTCCCTTTCCACTGGATTCAGGATGCTGAGCTGCACACAGCCCTGCTCTGACCCAAGGTATCTGGTCCTTTTTCTCTGGTTCATCCCTAGATCAGGAATGTGGTGACCAATGAGCTGCAAAGTGAGAACTGCAGGTACAAGTCGGGACTTTTTACAGTGCTCTGCAGAGCATGCCCAAAGCTGCCCCAAATCAAGCAGAGAAGGGTCTGAAAAGTCCTTCTGCATGATCCACTCCTTGAGATTAATTTTTGTCTAACTAACTGAATACTTAACGTAATGTCAGATATATAAAAAGCAACCTACCGTGAGGACGAACTGCACGGAATTCTTCTGATAGCCCCAAAGTGGCAGAGGATTCTCAACTGTCTCTGCTGCAGTCTGAGACTCTTTGGTTTTATAGGATTTTACAAGTAGACTTTTGCAACAACTTGCGTGGGGTTTTAATACTCAATATCCTTCTCCACCCTTCCTAATCAAATGATAGATCTGAAATTTCATTTGACTTGGCTTGAATTTCTATGACAAGTATGAAATTCATTAAATGAGCATAATTGAAACTCTGCTGTGATTGCAGTCATGGAGAAAGATGGTTTTGAAGTAATTTAGATGATTGCTTTCTTTGTTGGGCTTCCCAGGTGTTTCAAATGCTGACTGTGCAGGGCGGGGCAATTCTGGGGACTGCCAGGGGGAAAAGATCCTTACGACATCACCCCAGGGAGCTGATGGAGGTGGGACTGATGGAGATGATCAAGCAGCCAGCCGGTGGTTCCAGAGCCTGGTTCCAGACGAAGCCATGGGGCATGGGATGAGGAATGGTGAGGATGAGTGTGGTTCCAAGCCCCAGCCAGTGTGCAGAGGTGGGTGAGCAAGTCAGAGGGAGCCTCAGCCTGAGGTACAGCAGAGGTGTCTGCAGAGGGGCCTCAGCCTGAAATCACTCTGATGCTTTCATCCCAGCAGGGGCTGTGTCAGCATTTGATCCCAGCAGAAAAAATCCAACCAGGCAGAGGAGCTGGGAGGGCAGGAGCTGTCCAGCAAAGGCAGTGAGAGTGATGTGCTCACTTTGCTCCCCTAAAAGCAACATCTTCTCCCAGGGGTGTGTGCAGCCCCGCTGGCACAAGGCAGGGCTCTTGCTGCTGTGGCCATGGCAGCTGGAGGCAAGAGGAGCAGAACTGCATGGTGCTGCCAGGCCGTGCCCCGTGTCTGCCCTGGCACCTGGTGCCTGTTCTCAGGTGTGCAGAGCCCCCAGAGCTGCCCCTGGGGAAGGGGCCTGGCCTCTGGCTGCTGGCCCAGCTGGGGCTGCCTGTTGCCCAGGATGCTGCAGCACATCAGCCAGCCCCAGTGGGGCTCTCCAAAGCTCAGGGCAGCTGCAGTGCTGTAACTGCGGGCTGTGGTCACAGGGAATCTGTTCTCCAGCCAGCTCACTCCCTGACACCAACGGGCTGTCACAAGAGATGCTGCCCCTTGATCTCTACGCAGACCTTCCATGGTGGTGGTGTGTACAGGGGCTCGCAGCTCCCTGCAGAAGACATCTGTGGTGCGGGTGACACAGCAGGAACACAATACGAGGGACTGTGGTGAAGGAATCGAGAGGGATCACTTGTTTGAGTTCTAAGGAAGGTTTATTTCCCCAGAGGAGTCAGCCCCAAGTGACAATAACTGAGGGCAAAAAGCTGTTTTTAGGAAGGCGAGGGAATAAAGGGAAGACACAACTTTTTACCAATAGGAAGGCCTTAGGGAAGGAGTGCAGGGTAAGGGCTATCCAATAGGAGCCAACAAGGGAAAGGAGCAAACCTTGCAGTCCAATCTTGCTTCGAGGAAGGGATGCAGGACAGGGAGCATTCCAGAGCAAAAGGCTGCACTGTCGTTTATAGACAGGGGCATTGACAAACGCTTGGCGGGAAAATCCTGGGGTAAACAATTCAGGACTAAACCATCAGGGGAGCCAAATGGGTACGTGGAATGAACTACTACAAACTTCTAAAAAGGAATGTTAAAACCTACTACATAAGAATAAACTGAAAAATACCAGACTACCACAGAATGGTAGCACTGTGTGTGGGTGACTGATCTGGGTGATGATGCAAACTGTGTTTGTAGCCCTCAAACAAACGGCCAGGGTATCAATGATCTCTGCCGCATCTTTGGGTGTGTGGCAAAGCACCTGGTCAGCAGCATTCCTGAACACCTCCTCACTTGGCCCCCAGAGGTTCTTGGCCTGATATTCCTGTGCCAAAGTGCTGTTGCATATGAGCAAGGGACATTTTTCCCAGGTGCACAAAGTGAGGACCTCATTGCAGGGAGTGTAAGAGAAACCCACCCAGATATACAACAGGTAAGCAGTTCCTCAGAAACCAGAGCTGTAACTTTACAATGCAACCTTTTAAAAGTTGTCTAACAGGAAGGTTTGGTTCGTGGATGGACCAAAGGAGCTTGGCCCAGCTGCTCTCTCAAGGAGAGGCCAGAAGATGTCACTGTCTTGATACTCCTGTTTTCTTGATTCTCCTAATTCTCTTCTCTTTTGGGACAGCACATGGCAACATGTTCAGTCCACAGAAAGTGAACCCTTGGTCTTACTGGAAAAGGCATAAGCCAGCTGCATGATCCAACCCCGTGCAGTGAAGTAGCTTGAGGTAGCAGTGTCTCCTCTCAGCAAAAATAATTTTTCCATGGTGGCTAAAATTCCCTGTGACACACTGGAGCCCAGAGCTCTCCCATAAGACGGACAGACACAGAGCAAACTGTAAAATTATCCTGCCATGGCAGTGCAGCTGCACCTTCCCAGGGAACTCAGGTGCTTCCCACCCCACTGTGGGCATGGAGCAGCTCTGGGCTCAGCAAAGGGCTCCATCCCTATTGCCCATTCACAGCAGGCTCAGCAGAAAGCAGAGGCAATGCCAGCTGAAAGGTGCCTGGCAGCATGCTTGTGGAGCTGGGGCAGCCCTGTGCTCAGCTCCAAGCTGGCTTCCTGGCAGAAGCACAGAATTATTTCTGTTGGAAAAGGCCTCTGGCATCGTGGAGACCAACCTTGGAACAATCACCACCTCTTCAAGTGGACCATAGCACTGAGTGCCACATCCAGTCTCCAGAGACTGGGATTCCACCACATCTTCAGGCAGTCCATTCCAATGTTGAATCACCCTTTATGTGAAGAAATTCCTCCTCATGTGCCACCAGAATCTCTTCTGTTGCAGGTCTAGGCCTTGCCCTCTCATCGTCTCGCTGGTTGTCCAGCAGAAAATGCAGATCCCCAGCTGGCTACACCCCCTTTTCAGGGAGCTGTGGAGAGAAATGATCTCTCAGAGCCCCCATGTCTGGGCTAAAGAACCCCAGCTGCCTCAGCTGCTCCTCACAGGCCTTTCCCTGCAGGGCCTTCAGCAGCTCCATGGCCTTGCTCTGCACGGCCTGCAGAGGTGGCCTCGGCCCGTGGATCCAGCCTGTGCAGATCCCTCTGCAGAGCCTTCCTGCCCTCCAGCAGCTGAGGCTCCCTCCAAACTTGGCACCATCCGTGATCTTGCTGAGTGTTCCCTGCATCCCCTCATCCAGATCATCAGGAAAGATCTTCAACGGGACCGGGCCCCACCCTGGGGACAGCGCTTGTGTCCGGCCGCCAGCTGCATGTGGCACTGTCACCAAGGCTCTCTGGGCCTGGACATGCAGGCAGCTCCTGAGGCAGCCAGGAGAGCACCTCTCCAAGGCCTGGGCTGACAGCTTTTCCAGGAGAATGCTGTGGCAGACTGTGCCAGAGGCTTTGGTGAAGTCCAGGTAGACACTTCCACAGCCACCCCCCTCCTTCACTGGGCTGGTCATCTGGTCATCAAAGGAGATCCAGTTCACTCTGCAGGACCTGCCTTTACTAAAGCCCTGCTGGCTGGGACTGATGCCTTGGTTCTCCTGGATGTGCCCTGTCATCACTCAGGACAATCTGCTCTAAAACCCTTCTGGGATGCAAGGTCAGGTGGACGCACCTCTAGTTCCCCAGATTCTCCTTCCAGCCCTTCTTGTGGATGGGTGTCTCAATGGCCAAACTCCAGGCATCTGGCACCTCTCCAGAGACCCAGCACTGATTAGAACTGATGGGGTTGGTGTGTTGGTTTTGCACAGGCTGGATTTTTGTAGCAGAAGGGCCACAGAGGTTGCTTCTGTGAGAAGCTGCTAGAAGCTTCCACCATGTCTGGCATATCCAGTCCCTGATGGCTCTGAAGATGGAGATGCTGGTGGCCAGAGCTGGCCCAGTTAGAGATGTTTGTAAAACCTCTGGAATAACATATTTAAGTGGAAAATCAAAGCAAAATGGCGTGTGCAGTTTGAATTGCAGCCTTAGATTAGGAGGAGTTGAGAACATGTGAGGGAAACAACATGGAGACACCAAGGTCAGTGGAGAAGGAGGGAGAGTTGATGCTCCGGACACCAGAGCAGAGATTCCTCTGTAGGCCATGGTGTGACTGTGGTGAAGCAGCAGTTCCCCTGCATTCCCTGGAGATTAATGGGGAATGCAGAGATCCACCCACAGCCCTTGGGGATCCATAGGGAGATGCAGAGATCCACCCACAGCCCATGGGGATCTTTGGGAAGTGCAGAGATCCACCCACAGCCCATGGGGATCCATGGGGAATGCAGAGATCCACCCACAGCCCATGGGGATCCATGGGGAATGCAGAGATCCACCCACAGCCCATGGGGATCCATGGGGAATGCAGAGATCCACCCACAGCCCGTGGGGATCCATGGGGAATGCAGAGATCCACCCACAGCCCATTTCAGAGCTGCCCATGCTGGAGTGGGTGGGTGCTGGGATCCACTGGGAGACCTGGTGAAGAGAGGGGTCCCCTGCTCGCCTGCTGCAGCAGCCTGTCCTTGGACTGCACCCAATGGAAGGATGACCCAGGCCAGGGCAGTTTGGGGAGGACTGTGTGCCTGTGGGAGGGACTCCTGTGTCAGCAGTTTTGGTTGGACTGCTGCTAGTGAGACTGGAGCCACACTGCAGAAGTTCAAGGAGAACTGTCTCCCATGGGAGGGACCCCACGGTGCAGAAGGGGAGGGACTCCTCTCCCTGAGCACTGGAAGAGAACCTTGGGTGATGAACTGACCAAGCCCCCCTCACTCTGTCTGCCTGTGCTGTTGGTAGGAAGGACGGAAGGGTTGAGGAAAGAAAAGGTGTTTTTAAAGGGCTTTTTTAATTCTCATGATCTTCCTCTGAATGTGTTTGTAATAAACTCATTTTCTATCTTTAAGTTGAACAAGTGTTTCCCTTGGGAGTGTTTACTCTGAGTCCTTATCTCAACTCATAAATCTTTTATTATTTTATTTCCTCTCCTCTTTCTGGCAGTGACAGGAGAGGCTGAGTGAGCAGCTTTTGTGGGTGCCTGGTGTTTGGCCAGTGTCAAACCACGACTGTTGTTCAAGCAGCCACTGGCTCCAGAGCCTGGAAGGTGGGGGTAGTGAGACATGGCATGAGGAATGGTGAGGATGAGTGTGGTCCCAATCCCCAGCCAGTGTGCAGAGGTGGGTGAGCAGGTCAGAGGGAGCCTCAGCCTGAGGTACAGCAGAGGTGTCTGCAGAGGGGCCTCAGCCTGAAATCACTCTGATGCTTTCATCCCAGCAGGGGCTGTGTCAGCATTTGATCCCAGCAGAGAAAATCCATCCAGGCAGAGGATGAGGCATGACAGGAGCTTCCAGCAAAGGCAGTGAGAGTGATGTGCTCACTTTGCTCTCCTAAAAGCAACATCTTCTCCCAGAGGTGTGTGCAGCCCAGCTGGCACAAGGCAGGGCTCTTGCTGCTGTGGCCATGGCAGCTGGAGGCAAGAGGAGCAGAACTGCATAGTGCTGCCAGGCCGTGCCCCGTGTCTGCCCTGGCACCTGGTGCCTGTGCTCAGGTGTGCAGAGCCCCCAGAGCTGCCCCTGGGGAAGGGGCCTGGCCTCTGGCTGCTGGCCCAGCTGGGGGTGCCTGTTGCCCAGGATGCTGCAGCACATCAGCCAGCCCCAGTGGGGCTCTCCAAAGCTCAGGGCAGCTGCAGGGGCCCAGGGTGCAGCTCTGTATGCAGCTGAGGCAGGCCTGGAGCTCTGCTGGCTGCGGTCACAGCTGGGACACCAGCACACCTGGAGACACCTGCATGGGGCTGCCTCACTCTGCAAACCCACCAGAACCTGTGTTTTAGTGCAGCCCCCAAACAGGTTGGTCCTGGCTGAGCAGTGAGACCCAGCAGGACAATGAACAACAGCTCCTGAGCTGAGATGTCCAGCCCCAAGCTGGCACCTCTGAAAGTGACACAGCTTGCATGAGCTGTTGGCACCCTGGCACACTTGGTTTGTGTCATTCACAGGAGAATGACTGGTGTCTGATGCTGACACTTGTGTGGGTGTTGTGGCATCCTCTGATTGCATTTCACACCCAATGTCCTGCAAGGATGCTCTGGGCACTCTGACTTTACTGGTGGAAGTAGAACTTTCAGTGAGAAGCAAATTGTGGTTTATAAAAGATGCGACCCTGCAATGCAGCACTGCAGCAAATCCCTTTTATTGTAAGCTCTTGCAAACTCCATGATGGGGCACACATTGATCTTTGACAAGCATTGAATACATTTCCCCAAATCAGTTTCCCCTCAATCTGCAGAAAAGTTTCAGAAGCAGAGCAGAGCACAGAACGAAGGTGTCCAAAGAGTGCAGCACAGGAATTCAGCTTTGGCTGCTCCAAGCTCTCTATGGATCTGATGCCAAAGCCTGCCTGTCTGATACAACAGCTGCTGCTCTCAAGGTGCACTTTCAAAAGCCACCAAACAAAAGCATGTGCCAGGATCACAGAATCACTGAATTGTTGTGTTTTGGAGGGACTTCTCAGGACCTTCTAGTCCACACTCCAGGCTGCAGCAGGATCAGCGAGAGCAGGTTGTCCAGAATCATGTATTGTTGGGCTTTGGGGATCTCCAGACATGGAGATCTCCAGACAGGATCTCTGGACACCCTGAGGCGCCCTGGTGCCACAGCCTGGCTAAGGAGGTGAGGGACAAGTCAGCTGCACACTCTTGGGGACAGCTGAGGAGGAGAGGACTCGTTCCTCAGGGCTCTCTCCTGACATGGGCAGGAAAGCAAAGCAGCTGGAGGCTCTGCCCACATCTTTGTGCCTTTGAGCAGAGCAGGAGGTGCCCTGAGGGACAGAGCTGGAAACACACCAGAGAAGGAAGCAGCACAGACTCTGACCAGGACATTTGTCCCCCTCTACCCTGCTCTGCTCAGACCCCACCTGCAGTGCTGCCTCCAGCTCTGGGCCCACAGCACAAGAAGGATCCAAAGCTGTTGGAGTGGAGTCCAGTGGAGGCCATGAAGGTGCTCCAAGGTCTGGGGTGTGTCTGCTCTGGGGAGAGGGTGAGAGAGCTGGGGATGTTCAGCCTGGAGAAGACTGCTGAGAGTGCAGTACCTCACGGGTCTCCAAGAGGGCTGGAGAGGGTCTTTGGACAAGGGTATGGAGTGAGAGGACAGGAGAGAATGGTTTCACACTGATGGAGGCAGGGTTAGATGGGATATTATAAAGCAGTAAATTACAGTGAGCAGGCTGTGGTATGAGTAAAAGTTACCCAGAGCTGTTTGACTGCCCCATCCCTGGAGGGGTTCAAGGCCAGGCTGGGGAGGGCTTGGAACAAGCTGGTGTAGTGGAAGGTGTCCCTGCCCATGGATACAGGTCAGATTGAGATGATCTTTAAGGCTTTCAGGTCCCAGCCATACCAAACAATTCTGTGATTCTGTGACATGTGGGAAAAGCCACTGAGCCTTTTCCATTGAGGAAGTGTGGCCTATTTCTGGGAACAGGCATTGTTGAACAGAGTAACCTTTCCACCATAGAGATTGCTCAACCTCTTCTCCAGCTCCTCCAGGCTGAGCTGCTCTACCTTATTCCTGCTGTTCTCAGCGATGGCCCCCCAAGCATCTTTGGGCTCGTTTTTCCCCAGGCAGCAGGCAGCTGACCAGATGTGGCTGGGTCGGTTCACCCTGTTATTGGATACGTAGGTGTTCCCAGGCACAGCACCCGTGATCACATAGGTGGTTGTACAGCCCTGGGTCTTTTGGGGCATTGTTTTGCACTCGTAGGCCATCCACTTGCCCGTGTTGAGAGTGCTGTCCTGGGGCACTATGTTGGTGAGGGTGAAGGTAGCAATCTTGCTCTCTTTACCGCACTGATGGCCACTGGGGCTCAAATGGCCACGGTCCAAACCCTTTAGTCCTTTGTAGTCATCAAGAACAGCCTGGCTCTCTTTGATTTGGTCTAAGGTGAACTTGTAATTATTTATGAGGGTCAACTCGCTTGTCATCTCTTTAAGATTATTTTTACCTATAAGCTGCACAGGGAAAGAAAAAGTGGTGTTAGAATAGGGAATGGGAATAATGGAGAAGATTTCCCTGGAGCAGAAGTCTCTGATGGTCAAGATGCCATTTTTTGTCATCTCAGTGTTGAAAAATGTATGAATCTGAGACAAATCATACACATGCCCCTCCTGCATGAATACAAGAGCTTTAAAGAGCAAGCAGCTCAGAATCTGACTGCTCTCAGTTGCACTTGTGACCTTTGTGATCCAGCCTGCAGCCTGTGCTGGGAGCATGGATGGATGCATGAGACAAAGAGCATTTCCCCTCCTAGGATTGAAAGGCGACTTTGGTGGGACTTCATCTCCCCTGCCAAATCTGCTTCCCTTTCCTCCTGTCTCCACAGCCCAAATATGCCCAGGGCTCTCCCTGGATCCTCTCACATCATGCTGTGATTCTGTGATTCTGTGATTTTATGTGGAGTTGCTATAGGTGTACCCCAGTCCTGGAACACCAGAGGTTGCCTCCTGTAACCCCATACACAGGGAGATGTGTCAGGAAATCAGTCCTGGAGCTGAGCTTTCCATGGGAGGGCTGCAGTTCATTCAAGGATGAACAGTTTTGCTCAGTAGGCAAAAAGATCTCAGTGTCAATGGAATCTGTTACAGCAGTGCTGGGAATGTGTCCCAGAGCTGATCTGGGCCAGGGAGAATTTTCTGCAGCATTGCTGAAAATAGGTTACTAATGATCAGCCTTTGAGAGGCACCTTTAATCCCAAAAGAGTCCTGGGGAAACGAAATACTCCAAAAACGCCTCTGGAGAAAGTTAAAAAAATATCAAAGGTTTTTTGGGTGTCCAGGGTCCAAGGTCCAGGAGGCAAATGCCAGGTTGGAAAGGGCTTGGAGAACGCTGGTCTGTCCTAGGTTGACTATATGATGCTTTTATCCCCAATCATCTTGTTCTGTTTATGCTGAATAAGAAGTTTTGCACCTTTAAGCCTTGTTCCAGAGAGTGAAGGGGGGAGAGAAGAAGCAGCACTTTGTTTTCAGACACTGCACTCACTTCTCCACATTCCTGCTCCTGGCCTGTGCTGTCTGCGGACGAACAGACAGCAGGACAGAGCTCTCCTTTGCTTTTAGTTAGTTTAGCTACCTGAGGCAAAGAAGTTCCCTGGACTGTGAATTTTTTTGCTTTTTCTTTGGACCTTTACAAACCTGCTCTGGCCTGAACACCAGAGGAACACCAGCAGCTCTCAGGCCGGGCCTGGGCCGCGGCATTTCCCGCACTGAGGGACTGCTAAGAGCCTGAGTGAGCTGAACTGCAACCCAGGGAGGGACTTCTCTGAGTTTGTCACCTTTTTGGGGGCAGCAAGCAGTTTCATTGTTTAATATCGTTTAAGTTTTATTGTTTAATAAACAGGTTTTTTTCCACTTTTCTCCAAGAAAGTATTTTCTCCCGGACAGGTTGCAGGAGGGGCCAATTGAATCTGCTTTCCTAGAGGAGCCCCTTTGGGGGTTCTCTCCAAAATTTGCCCTGAACCAGGACATGGTCTAACAGCAAGTGGCCTGGCCCATGCAGGGGAGTTGGACTGAGATGGTCTTTAAGGTTCCTTCCAACACCAACCATTCTATGATTCCTCAAAAAGAGAGAATGTGGAGGCTGCAGTAGTGCAAGGCCAGATTAGGTGCTTGAGTTCCTATGCAACAAATGAAATTATTATTTTTTTCATAACTTCAACATCTTTTGGTTCATCTTTAGGCAAACATATTTAGCCTTCCTTTGGAGTAGGGCATGTGGTTTCCCCCTCTGGCTCACCTTCCCCCGTAGCTGTCCTGCTACTCTGTCCTTACCAATGACAGGAATTGCTTCTTTTTCTCTTCTGCAATTGGCCTGGTCTGTTCTCCTGAGGTTTGTCTGAAGGACATTTGGGAAGGCTCTAGAGCTTGTGGAGTTCTGTCTGTCTGCTGGATACTTCTGGAGCAAGCCTGAGCCAAAGGTGCTCAGGGGTCACTGCCCATAGGTGGAGATCCCACCCTTGTGACTTGACCAACACTGATGCTCCTCTGTGGAGAGCCTGAGGGGCCATTCCCTGGTTTAGGGAAACACAAAAACTTCCCCCAAAAACCTGTTAGACCCTGTGGGCTCCTTCCCCGGTTCCTATGTCTGTTTCTATGCCCCTGAGTCACATCTCCCTATTCCCTGATTGGCCCTCATCTTTGCACTGCCCTGAGGCCAAGCTGACCCCCAGGCCCCTTGGCAGACCAAAATTTTCACCCTGTATGTTTGGGACCTGAACATCAGCCCGCTTGGCTGAATAAAACATCTCTGCATTTTATGCAAAGGCCTCTTAGGCTTCCTTACCCTAGACTATGCTAGCAGCAATTCAGCTTGCTACGCTCCTCGCATCTCACTGCTAGAAATGTCCCTCCAAAAATCCCTCCCCAGTTAACATGATCCTCTCATCTCCAGTGCCTTTTCCCTGAGGCTTTGTCCCTGGGCCATCTCACCCCTTCTGTGTTTCTCCTCACTTCTCTAACACCAATCACAAAGCCTGTTTAACACTTCACTGGGAGCAGATAAGCTCTGACAGGGATGCAGAACAGCTCAGGGCAAAGTGGGGATCAGAGCCCAGCAGGACTGTTGGTCCCTCAAGTTTTGCCTCTCCTGGATGCCTTTTCCCCATCACTTGGTCAGCCAGCAGAGCAGGGCACAGGGAGGGGAAGCATTTGACTTTGTCATGTCATGCCAAGTAATGTGATTTGCTGTTCCTGTCAGGTGAGGGCAGAGAGCTGGGCACCTTTGGGATGTGATTCATCTCATGATCCTGCTCATGTCTGAGAAGACCCAGAGGAACCATGTGGTGCAGGTGTTTGAATTTCAATGCGGACATTCCCATCTGTGTGTCTATTTGCATGTGTGTATTGGGGTGTTAGGAAATACAAATGGTAATTTAGATGTTGGAGATCATCTCCAAGTGGCTGGAGGGTGAAGTGTGTAAGAGGGACACTCACCTGTGGCTCAACAAGCCAGTACCCTGGAGGTCTCTTGTCAGATCCAGGTTCATATTTGTAAGCAGAGTACACTGGAATTCTCCTGTCTCTGTCGTACAGGGTGGCATAGTGATACGAGTTGTTGAAGCGCTGACAGATCCGGGCTGGGTTCTTTGGATTCAGGGCATCATTTGGGGGAATCCTCGCATAGAAGAACCCAGCACAAGTAGCAAAGGAATTCACCACCTCGCTGTGTCCCAGCCAGAGGCAGCTGGCCAACACCTGCAGCAGCAGCAGCCCCAGCATGGTGGCAGGATTTCAGTGAAGGGCTCTTGCTCCCCTGGAAGGCAAATGCAGAGTGACACTCAGCTTGGAGAGAGCAGGTCATGGCCTGAAGCGTTTTGGTGAAGGGGGACAGACCTGGCAGACGAGGTCACCATGAGAGACCAGGAAATGAGTAATTTCTGTCCTCCTGAATATGGAAAAATCACGAGGGCAATAACAGTAGAACCTAAAAGAGGGTTTAGGTGCCCAGAGGAGGCAGCAGTGGGAGCACTCAGCCTGTAGGAGGAAGGAGCCAAACCCACCAGGACTGCAATCAGCTCTCACAGCAAAGGGATCTTGCAACTGAGGCACAGCCCTGGGACAAGGTCACCTTTGCCCACCTCCCTCCTGCTCTCAGCACCTTCCCACAGCACACACCTGCAGCTGGGCACGGACTCTGCTCAGCCCCCTGCCATGCTCACCTGGGCTTTAATCTCATGGGCCATTGGGCAGGCAGAGAACAGCAATGCTGCACTGCCTACAGCTCTCTGGCCCCATCCAGGTGCACACAGACACTCAGCTCTTCCAGTCAGACCCAACACTGAACCCCAAATCATCCACCTGGGCTCCTGCCTCTCAGCTGACATGGGGCCATGGGTGTCCTGCTGCTCACCTTGCATTTCCACGTTATCCAACCCCAGACTCTGAACTTGCAGGCACAGGGAGGGAGCAAATGAAGGGGCCAAGCAGATGGCAGCAGCAAGCATGAGGGATAACACCTCTATCTTATCAGCACAATGCCTGCTGCAATGCCAGCCCTGAGGGGCAGCTCTTGCCCTGGTTGCTTGGGATTCGTGCTGATGCCCTTCTTCAGATTTGTTGATTGATTTCATTGGGCACACAAAGGCACCATTGCAGGGATTTCTTGGACAGCCACCTGTCCTGTTTTGTCTTTCTCAGTGCTAATGGGATTTTCAGCAGTCAGTAAGATCATTCCTTTATGAGAAACCTGCTGAAAAGCTCCCTGGGATGATGGAAACCACACGAGGGGCTTTGTCTCCTTTCAGAGGCAGCACAGGTTTGGGAGAGCAAGGATGCTTACATTTGCATTGCCAGACACTCATTGGACAGATTTAATATCATCAGCATTTGGGATAAGGCAGCTGGGACAGGCAGCTCAAAGGGTTCCTGGCACACAAAGCTGCCACAGCCTCTAAAGCACAAAGCCCACCTTGGGCTGGCCAGGGGCTGAGCTCAGCACTGCTGAAGGCTTGACAAGTCCCCTTGCACATTTGCCCTTGTCTTCTTCTTCTCCCTGACCCTCATCTCTCCCTTTCCACTGGATTCAGGATGCTGAGCTGCACACAGCCCTGCTCTGACCCAAGATATCTGGTCCTTTTCATCTTTTCCAGCCCTGGATCAGGAATGTGGTGACCAATGAGCTGCAAACTGAGAACTGCAACTACCAGTCGGGACTTTTTACAGTACTCTGCAGAGCATGCCCAAAGCTGCCCCAAATCAAGCAGAGAAGGGTCTGAAAAGTCCATCTGCATGATCCACTCCTGGAGATTGAAATATCTCTAACTAACCTAATATCTACTTAAACAGATTCATAGAAATGTATGTACCATGAGAAGGAGCAGCACAGGATTCTGCTCGCAGCCCCAAAGTGGCAGAGGAGTCTCAAATGCCTCTGCTGCAGTGTCACACTCTCTGGGTTTATATGCTCTCCAGGAAGAGACAGTTGTTATATTTCCCAAGAAGCCTTTAGAATAAATTTTCTCAGTTGTTCAGACCACACCTAAGTTAGTCCAGTGGTTTTTTGCAAGGTCATGGGTGAAATTTTCTTACTCGATAATCTCCCCCTTCCTTCTTGTTCTACAATTTGATGTTAATTTCCAGGTGAGCCTGCTTGAGTTTCCCAAATCTTTCCCTCCTTCCTTTCCTTCCTGACTGACAGAAAATACCAAAATGCTGCAAAATTCGATGCATTCATAAGCTCTGATTGCTCCTTGGAGCTCAGCAGCTCCAGCCTAGCCTTTGTCCATATAAATATTTATTTTAAAAAGTCAGGAAAGACTTTGAATATTGGAATCAATGGTGAGGAGGGAGAAAGAGCTTACCTTGGTGCAGAGTCTCAGAACAGGCAGCTGGATTGTTCCTTATGTCTTCTCCCAGGATAAAGGAGAGTTTGAATCCTCAGGAGTGCACATGAAATATATAGCCAGGCATAAACTTGCCCCTTGTTATATATAGAGAAATTTTCTATTTCTATTCTATGTGCACACCCACCCTGAAATGTGCTGACTGTTGTTTGTCATAGTTTCCCAGAATTTCTCCCAGATTTGCTGCCTTGCAGCATGTATGTGAGGATAGGTTAACTGTATACCCAGTCATGAAGTTTCCCTTTTGGGTAAACAGTGAATTCCACAGAAAAGAGAAGTTTCTATTTTTATTTAGGAAGTTGGTTCACAACCACTCTGAAAGATGCTGACATTGCTTTAGTTTCCTCAGGATTTCTCCTAAATTTGCTGACTTGCAGCATTGCATGTCAGGGTCAGCTAACAGGGTCTGGTGTGTTCCTTGATCCTTTCATCAATCCCACCAGCTGCAGCTGCTGCTGCTCCAGCACCTACACGTGTTTCTGCTCCTAACAGAACAGCTCTGCTGACATTGGATGGACTGGCCTGACTCTGATACACTCAGATATTCACAGTCTGTCCTTCTGCAGCCTCCCTGAACATCATTGCCATGGCCAGGCTACAAATATTCTCTTGCCTGGTTGCCAGGGTATTACTGCGCCTGAGTGGGTCGCAGCTGGTGAGAGAGAGATGGTGAATCTTGTTTCTTGAATCAGAAGGCTTGATTTATTAAGATATTATATAATACATTAAGACTATACTAAATAGAATATAGAGAGAGGTTTGCAGAGCAGCTAGGCCAGCTAAGAATAGATAGAAAAGAATCCACAACAAAGTTGTGCCCAAGGACTGAGTCCCTGGCTTACACTGGTGATTGCCCCTTAATTATAAACATAGGAAATGAGCCAATCAAGGTGTTCCTGTTGCATTCCAGAGCATCTGATAATAATTGTTTACCTTGTCTTCTGAGGCCTCCAGAAGATGCAGAAGTCCGAAAGAAAGGATTTCTGTGGAGAAATGTCTGCAACATCTCACCTTTCTAAATTGTGTAAAATAAAAGAAAAATGCTGATGTTGAATGAACAGGAAATTTCTTCACCTATAAAATATAGGATACTAATAAATCACTAAAACAGTGCTACAATATAAGAAAATTGCAAGAAACAATGCGAAGAGAATTCAAGTCCATGCAGCTGAGTTTCAGGAACAGTCCATCAGCTGAAGTTGTTTCTTTTGGACATCTGAGAATCCTTTTTGTCCTGAAACAGCATAACACAATTTTAAACAATTTTAAACAATTTAAAACAATTTGAACAATTTTTAGAATGTCCTTTTCTGGCCCTTCAGTGCTTCAGTGCTTCAGAGCTGCTGCCTGCTATTTTCAATCTTTTTTAATTTAATTTTAATTTTTTTTTTTTTTTTATCGAAAAGCAAAAGAGCAGCAGCCGAGCAGAGCAGTGCCAGAGAAGGAAAGTCCCTGGGGGCCCTGGCCCATGCTGGACCAGGAACCCCAAAACTGGCTCACAAAGGGGGACCAGGACCGGTAGGAGAAACCTGAGTCCCCAAAAACATAAGGAGGCCATGCAGTGGGGCCAGCCCGGGAATTTTTTGAGCCCAACGGCCCAGGCCAAACCCATGAGGAAGGCTCTGCATTTCCACAGGCCTGAACCCTGCTGCCAGCACAATGGCAGCACGGGTAGTGAGATGCTTCCTTTCCCCAAAACCACTGAGGCATGCCAGCAGCAGGGAAATAGAAGCATTCCCCAGAAATCCCATCTGGGGTCTGGGAATGTTTGTTTCCCACAGCAACACGGCACCACCCCCACCGGGCTGGGGACCAAAGGCAGAACTTCCAGGAGCCCCCTCCCCCTCACCCCTAGGGCACAAGAGGGGCAGCAGAGATGGTAGCCTCCATGGGACAGCAACCGAAACACCACCCCCCAAACCGCCGAGCTTAAAAGCCGGCAGCCGGCTGCGCCCGCACTCAGCTGCTGAGCCACGCCTCCTCCACGGAAGGAGAGGCCGGCTGCTGGAGCAGCTGCCGCAAGGGCAAACGGCCCGGGACGGTCCGAGCTCGGACAAGCCGCCGGTGCCATGGCAGTCTCTGACGCCGACACGGAGGACAGAGCTTCCAACAACGCCAGAGCCACTGGGACGTCCGGTGGAAGCAGCGGGGGGGAAGCCGGAACTGGGGAGGGAATCACACTGAGCGTGGGATCCGCTGCGGGCCACTCCGAGAGTCCCGCGGGTTCAACGCCGTTTTCTGCCACTAACTCTGGGACTGTCTCGGCTTGAGGCGGCGGGGACGTGCAGGAACACGCCGCCGCCGTGTCCCCCGGCCCTGAAAGCGGCGGCAGACACGACACGGGGCCGGTGCCGTCCCCCGCCGCTGACTCCGGGGTCCGCTGCGGAGGCGCAGTTGCAGTCTCCGTCGGAGCACATAACGGCAACAGTGGAGCTGGGAGAAGCGGCGGAGCATCGCTGTTGCTTAGCAACAGGTCAATCGCCAGAAGTGTTGTCTCTTCTGCCTTCTCCAACGCTGAGCCGGAAGCTGGAGACGCATCCTCGTCGTTGCCTAGCAACAGCTCAGGGGGCAGGGAGGCCGCTGAAACCGCGGGCGGGACCGCCTGGAGAGGCAGAGACGGGATCTCCTGGAGTGACGGCTCTGGCAGGGGCGTGGAGGAAACCTCAGAGACCGGTGCCGCCCCCATGTGTGAAGGAGGCAGAGTCTGAGAGGCCGGCGCTGCCTTGAGCGCTGCCTCCTCCCATCCCCCCGGACAGAGAGAAGGGGGGGAAGGAGAAAACTCCATCTGCGCATGCTCTGGAGCAAGAGTAAAAAAAACTTCTTCGCGCGGCGCAGTTTCACTCCCCCTGCCGTGAAGCCCAAAGTCATCACCCACCAGGTCTTCTGCCAAGGGGAGGGGAAACGGAGCCTGGCCATAACAATTAGAAATCCATTGGAAAAGAGCTGCTCTGTGTTTCAGAACTGGGAAAAGCTTTATAAATGCTGGGTAGATAGAAGGAAGGACACGTCCCTGACTGTAGACACACTGGATAATCGAGTCCATGCACTTCCAGACAAAAACATCTAAAGCGTACAGGACATCAGTAAAAAACCCAAAAAGCTTTGCCCATCGAAAGAACTCATAGAGATCTGTTTTTTCCAAAAAAAAATCTGTCTTCTCTGCACCAATGTTTCCAGAGGGCAATGAGCTTCTCCTCTGAAGGAGTAAAACAAACCACGTACTTCAAAGGGTATCTCCCCCATATAAACAGCCATAATTTTCTCGCGGCTGAACCCTCAGGGATAGAAAAGTGAACAGTACCTTTTTCAAAAGTCCAGCTTGCTCTGGCCAGCTCTGCAGGTATGCTGCTCTTGTCTACCATTTTCCTGAAGGTTTTCCAGAAGAAGGCTCTTCCTGACCAAGGTTGTGGTCAGCCTTGGCTGTGAACTCTGTCCAAATCAGGATCTTCAGTTCTTCAGCTCCTGGCTTGAATCCACTTTTGTGGTCACTTAAAAGTACCCATCAAATGCTACACATACAGGATTTTTACTCAGTGCAGCAATTTTGCTCCTCTGGTCTTATCAAATTAATTTCTACTCTGACACGACGGGTCACCAGACATTACTGCTCCTGAGTGGGTCGCAGCTGGTGAGAGAGAGACGGTGAATCTTGTTTCTTGAATCAGAAGGCTTGATTTATTAAGATATTATATAATACATTAAGACTATACTAAATAGAATATGGAGAGAGGTTTGCAGAGCAGCTAGGCCAGCTAAGAATAGATAGAAAAGAATCCACAACAAAGTTGTGCCCAAGGACTGAGTCCCTGGCTTACACTGGTGATTGCCCCTTAATTATAAACATAGGAAATGAGCCAATCAAGGTGTTCCTGTTGCATTCCAGAGCATCTGATAATAATTGTTTACCTTGTCTTCTGAGGCCTCCAGAAGACACAGAAATCCGAAAGAAAGGATTTCTGTGGAGAAATGTCTGCGACACCAGGGCTGTGTGACAGCTCCATCCCAGCAGCCTGGGAAGGAGAAGGCTCTGGGGATTCCTCAGAGCACCTGCCAGTACTTGAGGAGTCTACAGGAGAGCTGGAGACAGACTCTGCACAAGGGCTCGGACCTGACCCATGTGCTGGGCTCAGAGATAATTTTCTTGACAGTGGCAGGAGTGGGGCTGTGTTTTGGAGTTCTGCTGAACACAGAGTTGA
Source organism: Melospiza melodia melodia (assembly GCF_035770615.1). NCBI lineage: Eukaryota > Metazoa > Chordata > Aves > Passeriformes > Passerellidae > Melospiza > Melospiza melodia. Next base: position 3,820,242 of record NC_086197.1, on the reverse strand, counting down.
TAACACAGAGATGTTTCTGGTATTGCTGGGCAGAGCTTTCACAGGCCAAGGCCTTTTGTGCTCTTTGTATTGCCAGGCTGGCGAGGAGGCTGGGGGTACCTGGGAGTTTGGGAGGAGACACAGCCAGGACAGGTGAGCCCAACTGACCAGAGGATATTCCAGACCATGACACATCACGCTGAGGATATAACATCAGGGGAAGGAGGAGGAAGGAGGGGGAGATTGGAGTGGTGGGTTTTGTTTTCCGAGGTAGCTGTAAGGTGGAACAGTACCCAGTCCTACTGGAGTACTGAACACCTTTCTATCCATGGGAAATGGTGAAGGAATTCCTTGATGTGCTTTGCTTGTGTGCTCAGCCTTTGATTTCCCTGTTAAACAGTCTCTATCTCCACCCAGGAGATTTCCAGCTTTTCCCCTTCCAGTTCTCTCCCTGATCCTGGTGTTCAGGGTGGGAGGGAGCGGCTGCGTGGGACGTGGCTGCTGGCTGGGGCGAAACAACACCATTGGGACAAGCTGAAAGGGCTTGAAATGGAAGAAATGTTGGTTCAGACTGGATATTTGGAAGATATTTATTACTGTGGGGGTACTGAGACTGCCCCATGCCTTCAAGTGTTCGTGGCGAGGTTGAACCAGGCTTGGAGCAGCCTGGGATAGTGGAAGGTTTCCCTGCCTGTGGGAGGGCATGGAATTAGGCTGGTCATTAAGCCCTTTCCAACCCCAAATATTCTGTGATTCAATGGCCATTCATTCATTTAAAGCTAAACTGGACGCATTTTCTTCCATTTCCAAAAGTCCAGGAATAATAGAATGATGAGTTGGTTGTTACTACCATAAGCGTCCAGAAGACGTGTGTTAGACCAAAGTTGGTTTAAACATGCTGGTTGAGTCCTGTGGTTTCTTTAGTCTCTGTTAACCTGGCACTGATGTCTTAAACAAAGTGGGGTTTAGCCAGAATGAGGGAGAAGGCCAAGAAGAAGCAGATCTGGTGGAGGTGGGGCAAATTCCTCCTTTCCGATGAGGCCCAACTGACAGAACAAAGCAGGGCTCAAGAGTGGTCACATCATTAGAAGGGGCCATAAACCATCAAAGATCCCCAAAATGTCCCACAACTCCACACTGATGCAGCACGATCAGCTAGAGCAGGTTTTCCACATTGTTCTCTGCAGCATCTTCACGTGTGGGGCACAGCACTTGGGCAGCAGCGTCCCTGAACACCTCCTGACCTGACCCCAAGGGTTCTTGGCTGATATTCCCGTGCCAAAGTGCTGTTGCCCATCAGCAAGGGACATTTTGCCCAGGTACAGGAAGTGAGGACCTCATTGCAGGGAGGGTAAACGAAAAGCCACCCGGATATACAACAGATAAGCAGTTCCTCAGAAATCAGAGCTGTAACTTTACAATATAACCTCATAAAAGTTGCCAAACAGGGAACTTTGTTTCCCCCATTCACCAAAGGATCTTTGCTTAGCAGCTCTCTCAAGCAGAGGTCAGAAGATGCCACTGGCTTGATTCTCCTGTTTCCTTCTCTTTTGGGACAGCACATGGCAACATGTTCAGTCCACAGAATGTGAACCATTGGAATTAATGGGGAAGATCTATCCAGCTACCTGATCCAACACTTTGCACTGAAGTGGCCTGAGGTCATGATGTATCCTCAGAATTCCCAGCAAAATAATTTTTCCTGAGCGACAAAAACCCCTGTGACACACTGGAGCCCAGAGCTCTCCCCAAAGATGGACACACACAGAGCAAACTGGAAAATTACCCTGCCATGGCAGTGCAGCTGCACCTTCCCAGGGAACTCAGGTGCTTCCCACCCCACTGTGGGCATGGAGCAGCTCTGGGCTCAGCAAAGGGCTCCATCCCTATGGCCCATTCACAGCAGGCTCAGCAGAAAGCAGAGGCAATGCCAGCTGAAAGGTGCCTGGCAGCATGCTTGTGGAGCTGGGGCAGCCCTGTGCTCAGCTCCAAGCTGGCTCCATGGGAGAAGCACAGAATTATTTCTGTTGGAAAAGGCCTCTGGCATCGTGGAGTCCAACTTTGGACCAATCACACCCTGTTCAAATGGACCATGGCACCAAGTGCCACATCCAGTCTCCAGGAACTGGGATTTCACCACATCTTCAGGCAGTCCATTCCAATGTTGAATCACCCTTTATGTGAAGAAATTCCTCCTCATGTGCCACCAGAATCTCTTCTGTTGCAGGTCGAGGCCTTGCCCTCTCATCGTCTCGATGGCTGTCCAGCAGAAAATGCAGATCCCCAGCTGGCTACACCCCCTTTTCAGGGAGCTGTGGAGAGAAATGATCTCTCAGAGCCCCCATGTCTGGGCTAAAGAACCCCAGCTGCCTCAGCTGCTCCTCACAGGCCTTTCCCTGCAGGGCCTTCAGCAGCTCCATGGCCTTGCTCTGCACGGCCTGCAGAGGTGGCCTCGGCCCGTGGATCCAGCCTGTGCAGATCCCTCTGCAGAGCCTTCCTGCCCTCCAGCAGCTGAGGCTCCCTCCAAACTTGGCACCATCTGTGATCTTGCTGAGTGTTCCCTGCATCCCCTCATCCAGATCATCAGGAAAGATCTTCAACGGGACCGGGCCCCACACTGGGGACAGCGCTTGTGTCCGGCCGCCAGCTGCATGTGGCACTGTCACCAAGGCTCTCTGGGCCTGGACATGCAGGCAGCTCCTGAGGCAGCCAGGAGAGCACCTCTCCAAGGCCTGGGCTGACAGCTTTTCCAGAAGAATGCTGTGGGAGACTGTGCCAGAGGCTTTGGTGAAGTCCAGGTAGACACTTCCACAGCCACCCCCCTCCTTCACTGGGCTGGTCATCTGGTCATCAAAGGAGATCCAGTTCACTCTGCAGGACCTGCCTTTACTAAAGCCCTGCTGGCTGGGACTGATGCCTTGGTTCTCCTGGATGTGCCCTGTCATCACTCAGGACAATCTGCTCTAAAACCCTTCTGGGATGCAAGGTCAGGTGGACGCACCTCTAGTTCCCCAGATTCTCCTTCCAGCCCTTCTTGTGGATGGGTGTCTCAATGGCCAAACTCCAGGCATCTGGCACCTCTCCAGAGACCCAGCACTGATTAGAACTGATGGGGTTGGTGTGTTGGTTTTGCACAGGCTGGATTTTTGTAGCAGAAGGGCCACAGAGGTTGCTTCTGTGAGAAGCTGCTAGAAGCTTCCACCATGTCTGGCATATCCAGTCCCTGATGGCTCTGAAGATGGAGATGCTGGTGGCCAGAGCTGGCCCAGTTAGAGATGTTTGTAAAACCTCTGGAATAACATATTTAAGTGGAAAATCAAAGCAAAGTGGCATGTGCAGTTTGAATTGCAGCTTAGATTAGGATGAGTTGAGAACATGTGAGGGAAACAATGGAGACACCAAGGTCAGTGGAGAAGGAGGGAGAGGTGATGCTCCAGGTACCAGAGCAGAGATTCCTCTGTAGGCCATGGTGTGACTGTGGTGAAGCAGCAGTTCCCCTGCATGCCCTGGGTATCCATGGGGAATGCAGAGATCCACCCACAGCCTATGGGGATCCATGGGGAATGCAGAGATCCACCCACAGCCCATGGGGATCTTTGGGAAGTGCAGAGATCCACCCACAGCCCATGGGGATCCATCGGGAATGCAGAGATCCACCCACAGCCCATGGGGATCCATAGGGGATGCAGAGATCCACCCACAGCCCGTGGGGATCCATGGGGAATGCAGAGATCCACCCACAGCCCATTTCAGAGCTGCCCATGCTGGAGTGGGTGGGTGCTGGGATCCACTGGGAGACCTGGTGAAGAGAAGGGTCCCCTGCTCCCCTGTTACAGCAGCCTGTCCTGTGAGGATTGCACTCAATGGAAGGATGACCCAGGCCAGGGCAGTTTGGGGAGGACTGTGTGCCTGTGGGAGGGACTCCTGTGTCAGCAGTTTTGGTTGGACTGCTGCTAGTGAGAGTGGAGCCACACTGGAGAAGTTCAAGAACTGTCTACCATGGGAGGGGCCCCACGGTGCAGAAGGGGAGGGACTCCTCTCCCTGAGCATTGGAAGAGAACCTTGGGTGATGAACTGACCAAGCCCCCCTCACTCTGTCTGCCTGTGCTGGTTGTGGGAAGGAGGGAATGGCTGAGGACAAAAAAAGTGTTTTTAAAGGGCTATTTTACTTCTCATTATCTTCCTCTGATTGTGTTTGTAAAAAACTCACTTTCTATCTCTAAGTTTAACAAGTTTTGCCCTTGGGAGTGTTTACTCCCAGTCCTTATCTCAACTCATAAATCTTTTATTATTTTTTTTCTCTCCACTGTCCAGCTATGACAGGGGAGGCTGAGTGAGCAGCTTTTGTGGGTGCCTGGTGTTTGACCAGTGTCAAACCACGACAGTTGTTCAAGCAGCCAGTGGCTCCAGAGCCTGGAAGGTGGCGGCAGTGAGACATGGCATGAGGAATGGTGAGGATGAGTGTGGTCCCAAGCCCCAGCCAGTGTGCAGAGGTGGGTGAGCAAGTCAGAGGGAGCCTCAGCCTGAGGTACAGCAGAGGTGTCTGCAGAGGGGCCTCAGCCTGAAATCACTGTGATGCTTTCATCCCAGCAGGGGCTGTGTCAGCATTTGATCCCAGCAGAGAAAATCCATCCAGGCAGAGGAGCTGGGAGGGCAGGAGCTTCCAGCAAAGGCAGTGAGAGTGATGTGCTCACTTTGCTCGCCGAAAAGCAACATCTTCTCCCAGGGGTGTGAGCAGCCCAGCTGGCACAAGGCAGGGCTCTTGCTGCTGCGGCCATGGCAGCTGGAGGCAAGAGGAGCAGAACTGCATGGTGCTGCCAGGCCGTGCCCCGTGTCTGCCCTGGCACCTGGTGCCTGTGCTCAGGTGTGCAGAGCCCCCAGAGCTGCCCCTGGGGAAGGGGCCTGGCCTCTGGCTGCTGGCCCAGCTGGGGGTGCCTGTTGCCCAGGATGCTGCAGCACATCAGCCAGCCCCAGTGGGGCTCTCCAAAGCTCAGGGCAGCTGCAGGGGCCCAGGGTGCAGCTCTGTATGCAGCTGAGGCAGGCCTGGAGCTCTGCTGGCTGCGGTCACAGCTGGGACACCAGCACACCTGGAGACACCTGCATGGGGCTGCCTCACTCTGCAAACCCACCAGAACCTGTGTTTTAGAGCAGCCCCCAAACAGGTTGGTCCTGGCTGAGCAGTGAGACCCAGCAGGACAATGAACAACAGCCCCTGAACTGAGATGTCCAGTGCCAAGCTGGCACCTCTGAAAGTGACACAGCTTGCATGAGCTGTTGGCACCCTGGCACATTTTGTTCATCCCTATTCACAGGAGAATGACTGGTGTCTGATGGTGACACTGCTGTGGGTGTTGTGGCATCCTCTGATTGCATTTCATACCCAATGTCCTGCAAGGATGCTCTGGGCACTGCGACTTCTGTGGAGGGTGTAGAAATTTCAGTGAGAAGCAGCTTGTGGTTTATAGACGACATGACCCTGCAATGCAGCACTGCAGCAAATCACTTTTATTGTAAGCTCTTGCAAACTCCATGATGGGGCACACATTGATCTTTGACAAGCATTGAATACATTTCCCCAAATCAGTTTCCCATCAATCTGCAGAAAAGCTTCAGAAGCAGAGCAGAGCATGAAGGTGTCCAAGGAGTGCAGCACAGGAATTCAGCTTTGGCTGCTCCAAGCTCTCTATGGATCTGATGCCAAAGCCTGCCTCTCTGATACAACAGCTGCTGCTCTCAAGGTGCACTTTCAAAAGCAAGCAAACAAAAGCATGTGCCAGGATCACAGAATCACTGAATTGTTGTGTTTTGGAGGGACTTCTCAGGACCTTCTAGTCCACGCTCCAGGCTCCAGCAGGATCAGCTAGAGCAGGTTGTCCAGAATCATGTATTGTTGGGCTTTGGGCATCTCCAGACATGGAGATCTACAGACAGGATCTCTGGGCACCCTGAGGCGCCCTGGTGCCACAGCCTGGCTAAGGAGGTGAGGGACAAGTCAGCTGCACACTCTTGGGGACAGCTGAGGAGGAGAGGACTCGTTCCTCAGAGCTCTCTCCTGACATGGGCAGCAAAGCAAAGCAGCTGGAGGCTCTGCCCACATCTTTGTGCCTTTGAGCAGAGCAGGAGGTGCCCTGAGGGACAGAGCTGGAAACACACCAGAGAAGGAAGCAGCACAGACTCTGACCAGGACATTTGTCCCCCTCTACCCTGCTCTGCTCAGACCCCACCTGCAGTGCTGCCTCCAGCTCTGGGCCCACAGCACAAGAAGGATCCAAAGCTGTTGGAGTGCAGTCCCGTGGAGGCCATGAAGGTGCTCCAAGGGCTGGGGTGTGTCTGCTCTGGGGAGAGGGTGAGAGAGCTGGGGATGTTCAGCCTGGAGAAGACTGCTGAGAGTGCAGTACATCAAGGACCTCCAAGAGGGCTGGAGAGGGTATTTGGACAAGGGTATGGAGTGAGAGGACAGGAGGGAATGGTTTCACACTAATGGAGGCAGGGTTAGATGGGAAATTATAAAGCAGTAAATTACAGTGAGCAGGCTGTGGTACGAGTAAATGTTACCCAGAGCTGTTTGACTGCCCCATCCCTGGAAGGGCTCAAGGCCAGGCTGGGGAGGGCTTGGAACAAGCTGGTGTAGTGGAAGGTGTCCCTTCCCATGGATACAGGTGAGAATGAGATGATCTTTAGGGCTTTAAGGTCCCATCCAAACCAACCACTCTGTGATTCTGTGATTCTATGATATGTGGGAAAAGCCCCCGAGGCTATTCTAATGATTATGCGAGGCTTTTTTCCGGGGACATGCATTGTTGAACAGAGTAACCGTTCCACCATAGAGCTCAGTCAACCTCTCCTCCAGCTCCCCCAGGCTGAGCTCCTCCACCTGGTTCTTGTCATTCTCAGCAATGGCCCCCCAAGCGTCTTGGGGCTCTTCGTCCCCCAGGCAGCAGGCAGCTGACCAGATGTGGCTGGGTCTGTTCACCCTGTTGTCAGATACGTAGGTGTTCCCAGGCACAGCACCTGTGATCACGTAGGTGGTTTTACAGTCCTCGGTGTTTTTCTTCATTGTTTTATCCTCATAGACCCTCCACTTGCCGTTGTTGAGAATGCTGTCCTGGGGCACTATGTTGGTAAAGGTGAAGGTAGCCATTTTACTCACATCGTTATCCATATGCCCAGTGGGACTCAAATGGCCATGCACCAAACTCTTCAGTCCTCTGTAGTCATCACGCACAGCCTGGCTCTTTTTGATATCGTCTAGGGAGATTTTGCATTTATCCTTGAGGTATGACTCTGTTTCCATATCATTAAGATTACACTTACCTGTGAGCTGTACAGGGAAAAAGAAAGAAGTGTTAGAATGGGGAATGGGAGTTATGGAGAAGATTTCCCTGAAGCAGAAGTCTCACATGGTCAAATCCCAATTTTTGTCATCTCAGTGTATGAAAATGAATGAATCTGAGAGAAATCATAGACATGACCAACCCACACGAACACAAAAGCTTAAAAGGGCAACCAGCTCAGAATCTGACTGCTCTCAGTTTGACTTGTGACCTTTCTGATCCTGCCTCCAGCCTGTGCTGGGAGAATGGATGCATGCACGAGACAAGAAGCATTTCCCAATCCCAGGATTGAAAGGTAATTTTGGTGGGACTTCATCTCCGCTGCCACCTGCTCCCCTTTCCTCCTGCCTTCACAGCCCAAATCTGCCTAGGGCTCTCCCTGGATCCCATCACACCACACTGTGATGCTGTGATTCTGTGATTTTATGTGTTGTTGCTACAAGTGTATCCCAGTCCTGGAACACCAGAGGTTGCCTCCTGTAACCCCATACATAGGGAGAAGTGTCAGGAAATCAGTCCTGGAGCTGAGGTTTCCCTGGGAGCGCTACAGTTCATTGAAGGATGAACAGTTTTGCTCAATAGGCAAAAAGATCTCAATGTGAATGGAATCTGTTACAGCAGTGCTGAGAATGTGTCCCAGAGCTGATCTGGGCCAGGGAGAATGTTCTGCAGCATCACTGCAAAGAAGTTACAAATGATCAGCCTCTGAGAGGCGCCTCTCATCCCAAAAGTGTGCTTTTTTTTAAGGGAAACTAAATACTCCAAAAAGGACTCAGGAGAAAATCAACAAAATCAAAGGTTTTTTGGAAGGCCAGGGTCCAATGTCCAGGAGGAAAATGCCAGGTTAGATAGGCATTGAAGCATTCTGGTCTAATGGCAAGTGGCCTGGTCCATGCAAGGCAATTGGACTGAGATGATCTTTAAGGTTTTTTCAACATAAACCATTCTATGATTTACCAAAAAAAGAGAATGTGGAGGCTGCAGGGGCGCAAGACCAGATTAGGTGCTTGAGTTCCTATGCATAAGATGAAAAGATGATTTTTTTCATAACTTTAACATCACTTGGTTCATCTTTAGAGAAACATATTGAGCCTTCCTTTGGAGTAGGGCATGTGGCTTCCTTCTCTGGCTCACCTTCCCCCAAATGCTGTCCTGCTACTCTGTCCTTAGCAATGACAGGAATTGCTTCTTTATCTCTTCTGCAATTGGCCTGGCCTGTTCTCCTGAGGTTTGTCTGAAGGACATTTGGGAAGGCTCTAGAACTTGTGGAGTTCTGTCTGTCTGCTGAATCCTTCTGGACCAAGCCTGAGCCAAAGGTGCTCAGGGGTCACTGCCCATGGGTGAAGATCCCACCCTTGTGACTGGACCAACACTGATGCTCCTCCCTTTGCACTGCCTGCAGTGCAATGTCCCTCCAGAAATCCCTGCACAGTTAACCTGACCCTCTCATCTCCAGTGCCTTTTCCCTGAGGCTTTGTCCCCTGGGCAATCTCACCCCATACTGTGTTTCTCCTCACTTCTCTCACACCAATCAAAGGCTGTTTAACACTTCACTGGGAGCAGATAAGCTCTGCCAGGGATGCAGAACAGCTCAGGGCAAAGTGGGGATCAGAGCCCAGCAGGACTGTTGGTCCCTCAAGTTTTGCCTCTCCTGGATGCCTTTTCCCCATCCCTTGGTCAGCCAGCAGAGCAGGGCACAGGGAGGGGAAGCATTTGACTTTGTCATGTCATGCCAAGTAATGTGATTTGCTGTTCCTGTCAGGTGAGGGCAGAGAGCTGGGCACCTTTGGGATGTGATTCATCTCATGATTCTGCTGATGTCTCAGGTGCATCAGAGGAACCATGTGGTGCAGGTGTTTGAAGTTCAATGAGGAAATTCCCATCCAGTGCATCCATTTGCATGTGTTTAGAGGGGTGTTATGAAATACAAGTGGTAATTTAAATCCTGCAGCTCATCTCTGAATGGTTGGAGGGTCATGTGATGTGCTATAAGAGAGACACTCACCTGAGGCTCAACAAACCACCATCCTCGAGGTCTCTTCTCTTCTACAGGCTGGTATTTGTAAGCAGAGTACACTGGAATTCTCCTGTCTCTGTCGTACAGGGTGGCATAGTGATACGAGTTCCTGAAGCGCTGACAGATCCGGGCTGAGTTATGTGGGTTCAGGGCATCATTTGGAAAGGTCCCCGAATAGAAGAACTGAGGACAGCTATTAAAGGAGTCCACCACCTCGCTGTGTCCCAGCCAGAGGCAGCTGGCCAACACCTGCAGCAGCAGCAGCCCCAGCATGGTGGCAGGATTTCAGTGAAGGGCTCTTGCTCCCCTGGAAGGCAAATGCAGAGGGACACTCAGCTTGGAGGGAGCAGGTCATGGCCTGGAGCCTTTGTGTGCAGGGGGACAGAGCTGGGAGAGGAGGGCACCATGAGAGACCAGGAAAGGAGTCATTTCTGTCCTCCTGCATGTGGAAAAATCACGAGGGCAATAACAGTAGAACCAAAAACAGGGCTTAGGAGCCAATAGGAGGCAGCAGTGGGAGCACTCAGCCTGTAGGAGGAAAGAGCCAAACCCACCAGGACTGCAATCAGCTCTCACAGCAAAGGGATCTTGCAACTGAGGCACAGCCCTGGGACAAGGTCGCCTTTGCCCACCTCCCTCCTGCTCTCAGCACCTTCCCACAGCACACACCTGCAGCTGGGCACGGACTCTGCTCAGCCCCCTGCCATGCTCAGCTGGGCTTTAATCTCATGGGCCATTGGGCAGGCAGAGAACAGCAATGCTGCACTGCCTACAGCTCTCTGGCCCCATCCAGGTTCACACAGACACTCAGCTCTTCCAGTCAGACCCAATACTGAACCCCAAATCATCCACCTGGGCTCCTGCCTCTCAGCTGACATGGGGCCATGGGTGTCCTGCTGCTCACCTTGCATTTCCACGTTATCCAACCCCAGACTCTGAACTTGCAGGCACATGGAGGGAGCAAATGAAGGGGCCAAGCAGATGGCAGCAGCAAGCATGAGGGATAACACCTCTATCTTATCAGCACAGTGGCTGCTGCAATGCCAGCCCTGAGGGGCAGCTCTTGCCCTGGTTGCTTGGGATTCGTGCTGATGCCCATCTTCAGCTTTGCTGATTGATTTCCCTGGACTGGCAAAGGCACCATTGCAGGAATTTCTTGGACAGCAACCTGTCCTGTCCTGTCTTTCTCAGTGCTGATGGGATTTTCAGCAGTCAGTAAGATCATTCCTTTATGAGAACAATGCTGAAAAGCTCCCTGGGATGATGGCAAACACACGAGGGGCTTTGTCTCCCTTCAGAGGCAGCAGAGGTTTGGGAGAGCAGGGATGCTTCCATTTGCATTGCCAGACACTCATTGGACAGATTTAATATCATCAGCATTTGGGATAAGGCAGCTGGGACAGGCAGCTCAAAGGGTTCCTGGCACACAAAGCTGCCACAGCCTCTAAAGCACAAAGCCCACCTTGGGCTGGCCAGGGGCTGAGCTCAGCACTGCTGAAGGCTTGACAAGTCCCCTTGCACATTTGCCCTTGTCTTCTTCTTCTCCCTGCCCCTCATCTCTCCATTTCCACTGGATTCAGGATGCTGAGCTGCACACAGCCCTGCTCTGACCCAAGATATCTGGTCCTTTTTCTCTTTTCCAGCCATGGATCGGGAATGTGGTGACCAATGAGCTGCAAACTGAGAACTGCAACTACCAGTCGGGACTTTTTACAGTACTCTGCAGAGCACGGCTGTATCTGCCCCAAATAAAGCAGAGAAGGGTCTGAAAAGTCCATCTGCATGACCCACACCATGAGTGGGTTAATATCTACTTTAACAGATTCATAGAAATGTATGTACCATGAGAAGGAGCAGCACAGGATTCTGCTTGCAGCCCCAAAGTGGCAGAGGAATCTCAAATGCCTCTGCTGCAGTCTCACACTCTCTGGGTTTATATGCTCTCCAGGAAGAGGCAGTTGTTGGATTTTCCAAGAAGATTTTTGTGTAACTTTTCCTGGGAATTTAGACCACACCTGTGTTTGTCTCGAGGTTTTTCACAAGGTCATGGATGGATTTTTAATACTCAATAAACTCCCCCTTCCTTCTTATTCTGCAGTTTGATATTAATTTTTAGGTGAGCCTGCTTGAGTTTCTTTCCCAAATCATTCCTTCTGTCTGTACTCTCCTGACTGACAGAAAACAACAAAGTCCTGCAAAATTCAGTGCATGCATAAGCTCTGATTCCTCCTTGGAGCTCAGCAGCTCCAGCCTAGGCTTTGTCCATGTAGATATTTTTTTCAGAAAGTCAGGAGAGATTTTTAATATTGGAATCAATGATGAGGAGGGAGGAACAGCTTACCTTGGTGCAGAGTCTCAGAACAGGCAGCTGAACTGTTCCTTCTGTCTTCTCCCACGAGAAAGGAGTGTTTGAAACCTCAGGAGTGCACCTGCAATATATACCCTTTCAAAAATTTCCCCATTGTTATAAACAAGGAATTCTACAGAATAGAGAAGTTATCTATTTTTATTCAGGGGATATTTTCACACCCACCCTGAAATGTGCTGACTGTTGTTTGTTATCATTTCCCCAGAATTTCTCTCAAATTTTCTTACTTGTAGCATGGTATGTCAGGATCAGTCAACTATACACCCAGTCATAAAGTTTCCCTTTTTTGTAAACAGTGAATTCCACAGAAAAGAGAAGTTTTCTATTTTTATTTAGGGAGTTTGTTCACACCCACTCTAAAAGGTGTTGACAATTGTTTTAGTTTCCTCAGAATTTCTCCCAAATTTGCTGCCTTGCAGCATGGCATGTCAGGGTCAGCTAACAGGGTCTGGTGGGTTCCTTGATCATTTCATCAATCCCACCAGCTGCAGCTGCTGCTGCTCCAGCACCTACACGTGTTTCTGCTCCCAACAGAACAGCTCTGCTGACACTGGATGGACTGGCCTGACTCTGATACACTCAGATATTCACAGTCTGTCCTTCTGCAGCCTCCCAGAACATCATTGCCATGGCCAGGCTACAAATATTCTCTTGCCTGGTTGCCATGGCTGTGTGACAGCTCCATCCCAGCAGCCTGGGAAGGGGAAGGCTCTGGGGATACCTCAGAGCACCTGCCAGTACTTGAGGAGTCTACAGGAGAGCTGGAGACAGACTCTGCACAAGGGCATGGGGCTGACAGGTGTGCTGGGTTCAGAGTTAATATTTTTGTCAGTGGCAGGTGTGGGGCTGTGGTATGGAGTTGTGCTGAACACTGATTTGATAACACAGAGATGTTTCTGGTATTGCTGGGCAGAACTCTCACAGAGGCAAGGCATTTTGTGCTTTTTGTACTGCCAGGCTGGCGAGGAGGCTGGGGGTACCTGGGAGGTTGGGAGGAGACACATTCAGGACAGGTGAGCCCAACTGACCAGAGGATATTCCAGAGCATGAGGCATCATGCTGAGGATACAAGGTCAGGGGAAGGAGGAGAAAGGAGGAGAAGATTGGAGTGGTGGGTTTTGTCTTCTGAGGTAGCTGTTAGGTGGGATGTGGCCCTGCTCTCCTGGAGATGGCTGAACACCTTTCGATCCATGGGAAATGGTGAAGGAATTCCTTGATGTGCTTTGCTTGTGTGCTCAGCCTTTGCTTTCCCTGTCCAACTCTCTGTATCTCCATCCAGGAGTTTTCCAGCTTTTCCCCTTCCAGTTCTCTCCCTGATCCTGGTGGTCGGGGAGGGAGGGAGGGGTTTTGTGGAACGTGGCTGCTGGCTGGGGTTAAACCACAGCATTGGGCCAAGCTGAAAGGGCTTGAAATGGAAGGAGTGTTGGTATAGAAAGGATATTAAGAAGATATTTGTTATTGTGGGGTGGTGAAGCCCCAGCACAGGTTGCCTACAGAAGCTGAGACTGCCCCATGACTGCAAGTGTCCATGGCCAGACTGGCTGTGGGTTGGAGCAACCTGGGATAGTGGAAGGTGTCCCTGCCTATGGGAGGGCACGGATGTAGGCTGGTCATTAAGGTCCTTTCCAAGCCAAAATATTCTGTCATTCAATGACCATTCATTCACTCAAATCTAAATGTGACATCATGCTGAGAGTATAAAGTGAGGGAAAGGAGGGGCATTTGGAATGATGAGTTTTGTAGCTGGGTTTTGTAGCTTCCCAGGTAGCTGTTAGGTGGGATGTGGCCCTGCTCTCCTGGAGGTGGCGGAACACCTTTCTATCCATGGGAAATGGTGAAGGAATTCCTTGATGTGCCTTGCTTTTGTGCTCAGCCTTTGCTTTCCCTGTTAAACTGTCTCTATCTCCACCCAGGAGTTTTCCAGCTTTTCCCCTTCCAGTTATCTCCATGATCCTGGTGGTCGGGGAGGGAGGGAGCGGCTGCGTGGGACGTGCCTGCTGGCTGGGGCTAAACCACAGCATTGGGACAGAATTCACAGAATTCACAGAATAACTTTGTTGGGAGAGACCCTCAAGATGATCAAGTCCAACTCATGCCCCAACATCTTAACTAAACCATGGCACTGAGTGCCACATCCAGTCTTTTTTTAAACACTTCCAGGGATGGTGACTCCACCACCACCCTGGGCAGATCATTCCAGAACTTCTTCACTCTTTCAGTGAAAAACTTTTTCCTAGTATCCAGCCTGTATTTCCCTTGACACAGTTTGAGACAAGTTGAAACAGCTTGAAATGGAAGGAGTGTAGGTTTAGAGTGGATATTAGGAAGGTATTTGTGACTGTGGAGCTGGTGAAGCCCCAGCAGAGGCATCCCACAGAAGCTAGGACTGCCCCAATGCTTCAAGTGTCCATGGCCATGCTGGCTGAGGCTTAGAGCAACCTGAGATAGTGGAAGGTGTCCCTGCCTATGGGCGTGCATGGAAGTAGCTGGTCATTAAGTTCCTTTCCAACCCAAAGTATTCTGTCATTCAATGACCATTCATTCACTCAAATCTAAATTGGACTCATTTTCTCCCATTTCCAAAAGTCCAGGAATAATAGAATGATGAGTTGGTTTCTAGTGTCCAGAAGAAGTGTGTTAGACCAAAGTTGGTTTAAACTTGCTGGTTGAGTCCTGTGGTTTCCTTTGTCTCTGTCAACATGGGACTGATGTCTTAAACAAAGTGGGGTTTAGCCAGAATGAGGGAGAAGGCCAAGAAGAAGCAGATCTGGTGGAGGTGGGGTAAATTCCTCCTTTCTGATGAGGCCCAACTGACAGAACAAAGCAGGGCCCAACAGTGGTCACATCATGAGAAGGGGCCATAAACCATCAAAGATCCCCAAAATGTCCCCCAACTCCACAGTGCTGCATGACCCAGTGTACAACACCTCCCAGGGGAAAAGTGGGGAAACCCCACATCATCCTGAATTCACAGAACCCATTGGACTCTTTGTTGCACAGGACCCTACCCCCAAAGGATCAAGAGTAAGGACATCAAAGTTGCTGTCTCATTGCAGGAGCCATGGGGGTATCTCGTACGACCTGTTGGCACCTCGACCCAAATTTTCATCCTCACTTGTTAGAGAAGTATGTGGAGTGTGATGCTGACACTTGGGTGAGTGTTATGGCATCCTCTGTTCATGTTTGGACACTGAACCTCCTGCAAGGAGGGACATTGTTACTTTACTGCTGGTGGAAATTTCAGTGGTAAGCAACTTGTGGTTTATAGATGAGGTGAACCTGCAATCCAGCACTGCAGCAAGTAAACTTTATTGTAATTGCCTGTGTTGGGACTGAGCAAGGTGAAGGTCACAACCCTTACACTGCTGTGCTGGTAGCTGCACAGGTGTTGATAAGAGACCAGTTTTTTGGCTACTGCAAAGCAGCACTGTCCCTCTGACATTCCTTCCCCCATCAAAGGGGATAGGAGTGGGCAAGTTCCTGGGTGGGGACACAGGTAGGCCAGCTGACCTAAATTAGCCAAAGAGATATTTCATAGCATTTGACTTCAGCTCAGATATATAAGCTAAGGGAGAGAGAATGAAGGAGGGGTGTGTGTGAGTTTTCAATGCTGGCCTTCTAGAGGAATTGTGCCCTGCTTCCCAGGAAGTGTCTGAACATCATTGTTGATGTGAAGTAGTGACTGGATTTTGCTCTCTTTAGCTCTTGCACACCAGGCACACACCTTCCTGGAGAGAGTGTGTGGGTGTGGGTGTGGGTGGGTGGAGATTCCTCCTTGGAGTGGAAATGCCTCTCAAGGTCACTTCTCAAGGCTGAGCCAATGAGATTTGATCATGGTCATTGGTATGGGTGATCTCTATTTAATTGTTTTTGCTGGTTTTAATATAACTGCTTTAATATATTTGCTTCAATACTGCTTCATAGAGCACTATATTATACTAGTAGTTATAGCTTCCATACTGTGAACTAAATAATTCTGATTGACATATTTTTGCTTTATCATTATAATCCTAATCATATATAATTACAATAATATGCATGGTTTGCAATCCTCAAACCTATGGGACAAGTTGTATAAAGTTTCAATTACGTCTATATAATCCTTTAGATGGAAACAATTGACAAAATCTGGAGCTCAGATTGGATCCAGCTGAACCCAGACAGCTCCCTGAGAAGAAGTTTACCAAGCCAGGGAGTCCTTTCTGGAGCTCGTGACTCAACAGTAAAGTTTCTCTATTAACCTTTGCCTGAAGCTCCCATTCTGCCCACAAAACCATTTTCAAGGAAAAGGGACTCCCCACAAGATCCCTAAATGTTCATGGTCAAAAGGAACAACAAAAATCAGAAGACATGTAAAATTCCACAAGGCTTTATTAGTAAATTACACACTTGGCGTTGAAACTGTTATGTTAGTCCCTAAACTACTCTATAAGCAAGTTGGCAGTGGGTATCCTTTTATATAAATTTTCCTGACCAGAAAACAGGTTTCTCACTTCTTAATGGAAGATAGATATCATGTGACGTCTGCTCTCTCAGACCTTCCTGGAAATGAATCAGGGGTCTTTGGGAGCCTTGGGTTGTCTTGTTCCCTTCTACAGTCCATTTGTCCCCCTGTATTATGTTCTGGTGAGACCTCACCTGCAGGGCAGCCTCCAGCTCTGGGATCCACAACAGAAGAAGGTGGCAAAGCTGTTGGAGTCCAGAGGAGGCCACAAAGATGCTCCAAGAGCTGGAGCACATCTGCTCTGGAGAGAGGGTGAGAGAGCTGAAGGTGAGGGAGCCTGGAGAAAGGACTCTCGGGAGAATTTGGACGCCTTCCAAATGGTTTTAAATGAGGAAGGGACTTTGGACAAGGGTATGGAGTGACGGGACAAGAGGGAACAGCTTTAAACTGAAAGCAGATGGGGTTAGATTAGATGTTAAGAAGAAATTCTTTACCGTGAGAGTGGTGAGGCCCTGGCATAGGTGGTCCAGAGGAGTTGTGGCAGCTTCATCCCTGGAAGTGTTCAAAGCCAGGCTGGACAGTGCCATGGGCTGCTCCATCCCTGGAAGTGTTCAAAGCCAGGCTGGACAGTGCCATGGGCTGCTCCATCCCTGGAAGTGTTCAAAGCCAGGCTGGACAGTGCCATGGGCTGCTCCATCCCTGGAAGCGTTCAAAGCCAGGCTGGACAGTGCCATGGGCTGCTCCATCCCTGGAAGCGTTCAAAGCCAGGCTGGACAGTGCCATGGGCTGCTCCATCCCTGGAAGCGTTCAAAGCCAGGCTGGACAGTGCCATGGGCTGCTCCATCCCTGGAAGTGTTCAAAGCCAGGCTGGACAGTGTCACAGGCTGACCGCTTGGAGATGACCATGGCTAGCCCAGGCTCCTGACCCGTGCCAAGAGTGGCTGCTCCCTGTCTGCCCCTTGGGCTGCTCTGGGAGGCAGAAAAGCAGGGCTGCCTCACCCTCAGAGGCAGCAAAGCTGCTCTGTGCAGCTGCTGCTAGAATCCTGAGTCAGGGAGTCCGGAGTGAAGGAAAAGAGAGGGATCACTTGTATAGGTTCTCAAAAAGCTTTAATCTGACAGGATCCAGGAACAAGTGACAGTTCCAACAGGGTAACAGCATCTTAAGTATGGGGGAGGGAACATGGGGAGGATACAAACTTGGACCAATGGTGAGACAGCTGGGGGGGCACAAGGCGGGATACACATCATGACATCCAGTGGGACACAACAGGGGAGGAGAGCAGGCCAAGCAGAGCAATAGGTATTCC
This sequence comes from Melospiza melodia melodia, assembly GCF_035770615.1. Classification (NCBI taxonomy): domain Eukaryota; kingdom Metazoa; phylum Chordata; class Aves; order Passeriformes; family Passerellidae; genus Melospiza; species Melospiza melodia. Next base: position 3,802,793 of record NC_086197.1, on the reverse strand, counting down.
AGGGATCCAGGATGGACATAGAAGTTTCTGGAAACAAAGATAGGGTTTCTGTGAAGGACAAAGGATGAGGGCAGGGTCTCCCTGAGTGGCAGGGAAGATTCTGAAATAAGGGGTTGGTCTTTAGGTAGATGGACAGGGGAATGGGTGGACATTGCTCAGGAACAAACCAATATGTATGGGGTACAACTGAAACAAACAAATTTGAACTTATAACACGACAATTTCATAACAAAGAAACTTACTAGCACGGGACAGGGCTTGGAGCCACCAAGGATAGTGGAAGGTGTCCCTGCTCATGGCTCAGGAGCAGGGACGGTCATTGAAATTCCTTGAAACCGAAACTTTTCTGTGGTTCTATGACATATGGCAAAAGCTCCTGAGCCTGTTCCAGTCAGGATGTGAGGCTTATTCTCGGGGACAGTCACTGTCAAACAGAGAAACCTGTCCCCTCCCATAGAGCTCAGTTAATGTGTCCTCCAGCTCTCCCAGTGTGAGGAGCTGAACCTGGTTCCTGTCATTCTCAGCGATGACCGCCCAAGCCTTTATGTAGTTGTTGTCCACCACGCAGCAGGCAGCTGACCAGAGGTGGCTGGGTTTATTAACCCTCCCCTTGGCAATGTAGTTGTTCCCAGGCACAGCACCCACGATGACATAGGTGGTTTTGCAGTCCTGGGTCCTCCTGATCATCGTTTGCTGCTCGTAGTTGTTCCAGGCGCCGCCGTTGAGTTTCTCATCCTGGGGCACTATGTTGGTGAGGGTGAAGGTGGCCACCCTGCTGCTGTAGTCATCGTGGTGGCCATTGGGGTTCAAATGGCCCCGGTTCAAACCCGTCAGGTTCTTGTAGTCATGAAGGATAGCCTGGCTCTGGCTGAGTTTCTCTAAGGTGACATTGTATTGATTTAAGAGTGTCCACTCTTTTTCCATACTTTTGGGATAAGTTGGGCCAATCAGCTTCACAGAAAATAAAAAGAAAAAGGTGTTAGTACTGGGGATGAGCATAATTGAACAGATTTCCCTAGAGCAGAAGTGTCTGAGTGTCAAGATCCTGTTTTTTGTCTGTTCCTGATGTGGTACAATACCAGATTAGTTGCTTGAGTTCCTATGAGGAACTCAAAGTGCAATCAAACTGCAAACATTTTTTTTTGTTTCAGAAATTAATTTCACATTTAGTGCATTATATTTAGCTGTCCTTTGGAACACTACATATGAATTTCTTCTGTGGTTCATTTTCACTTAAATCAATCCTGCCCCTCTGTCCTTAGCAATGACATAAATTTCCTCTTTTTGTGTACATTATTTGATTGGCCTGTTTTCCTAAAGTCCTGAAGTTTGACTGAAAGATATCTGGGAGATCTCTGTTGGTTTTGGAGTTCTGTCTGTCTGCTGGCTCCTCCTAGACCATGTCTGGGCCAAAGGTGCTCAGGGGTCACTGCCCATGGATGGAGATCCCACCCTTGTGACTGGACCAACACTGACGCTCCTCCCTTTGCACTGCCTGAAATGTCCCTCCAGAAATCCCTGCCCAGTGAACCTGACCCTCTCATCTCCGGTGCCTTTTCCCTCAAGGCTTTGTCCCTGGGCCATCTCACTCCCTTCTGAGTTTCTCCTCACTTCTCTCACACCAACCACAAAGCCTGTTTGACACTTCACTGGGAGCAGATAAGCTCTGCCAGGGATGCAGAACAGCTCAGGGCAAAGTGGGGATCAGAGCCGAGCAGGACTGTTGGTCCCTCAAGTTTTGTCTCTCCTGGATGCCTTTTCCCCATCCCTTGGTCACCCAGCAGAGCAGGGCACAGGGAGGGGAAGCATTTGACTTTGTCATGTCATGCCAAGTAATGTGATTTGCTGTTCCTGTCAGGTGAAGGCAGAGAGCTGGGCACCTTTGGGATGTGATTCATCTCATGCTCCTGCTGATGTCTCAGATGCATGAGAGGAATCATGTGATGAACATGTTTGAAGTAAAATGAGGAGAATCCTGTCCAGTGGGTCCATTTGCATGTGTTTAGTGGGTTGGTACAAAATAGAAATGGTTATTGTAATACTGCTTTTAATGACTGGAGGGTGATGTGCTGTAAGAGAGACACTCACCTGAGGCTCAACCAGCCAAGTTTTAGGTCTTTTGCCTGGTCCAGGTTGGTAGATGTAAGCAGAGTAGACAGGAATACGCATCTTCCTGTCATACAGGGTGGCAAAGTAGTACTGGTTCTTGTAGCGCTGGCAGATCCAGGCTGGTTTCTGTGGCTCCAGGGCTTCATTCGGGGGGATCTCCCGGAAAAAAAACTGAGGACATGAAGTTTCAAAGGACTTCACCACCTCGCTGTGTCCCAGCCAGAGGCAGCTGGCCAACACCTGCAGCAGCAGCAGCCCCAGCATGGTGGCAGGATTTCAGTGAAGGGCTCTTGCTCCCCTGGAAGGCAAATGCAGAGGAGGGGACAATGAGAGACCAAGGAGGGGGTAACTTCTGTCCTCATGGGTATGGAAAAATCATCAATGCTATGGGGTTGTGCAGGGAGATGACTGGGGATAAAAGGATAGTGTTACAGGAGAAAATACATTTGCTCCTCCCTGTATGAAACACAGTCAGCATGCCTGGCCTCGCACACACAAGGAGGACTAAATCTAAGGTGGGCCTAAACAGCAGGTGGAGTGGAGTGGAGACACCATGGCCCAGGCTCTGTCAAAACCCTTGCAGAGGAGACACCTTGGTGGCGTTTTCTAGCTGATAATCTGCGTGACAACTGAAAACCATAAGAGACAAATGAAGATGTCCTGCTGCTGAATCAGCAACCATGGCAAAATTCCTCTCCTTGGACTGACGCACATGCCCATCCCAAGGTTACTGCAGGTACTTTACTGAGATATCCACCCCCAGGGCATGAGAGCCCCTCACTGAGAAAGATGTTTGACTACATGCAAACACCACCTAAATGTAAAGAAATAGTGTAAAAGTGAATTAAAAATGGAGAGAAGTGATGGAAGACTCCATTGTAACTTCTGGAGTCAATTGATGGGCTGAACCTGCCTTCTCTCCCTTAGAGATGCCTATTGGGTAAGAATCCGACTTTAAGCATGCTGAATGATTACCTCAAGCCAGCTTTTGCTGAGGAGTATATTGTTCTGAATTAATATCTCACTTAATATCTCAAGTAAGTCCTTCAGGGGGAGTGGCAGTTTCTGGTGGTGGATAAAGGTGTGCAGACCCAGGAGGGCTTTCTCTGGTTGGTGTGTGACCCTGAACAAGTCAGTCAAACGCTCCAACCCAGAGAACTGTTCAGTGAAGGATCCCTACCACAGGACACCAACAGGCCGAGAAGGGTTTTGGCTTTCATGTGGCAGTAACAGGCTGAACACACACTGAAGGGTTGTGCACATTTCCCTTTTTCACATGAGAGGATGAAATCTAAAATAGGCTTTAAGTGCCCAGAGGAGGCAATGGTGGGGGCATAGTCTGTCTGAGGGGTGTCCCAAACCTACCCAATGTTTAAACAGCTCTCAAGGCAAAGTTATCACGGAACTGAGATATGGCACTGGGACAAGGTCACCTTTTCCAGCCTATTTAAGCTGAGCTCAGAGCTCAGCTTTGCACTGGCACTGGAGAAAAAAAACCTTTGACAAAACAGGGCTGGGAAGCCCCTATTTCCAAACATGATCTCATAGAATCACAGAACATGCTGAGTTGGAATGGACCCATCAGGATCATTGGGTCCAACTTCTGGCCCTGCCCAGGACAGCCCCAGAAATCCAACCATTTTCCTGAGAGTGTTGTACAAACACATTTTGTACTCAGGCAGGTGTGGTGATGTGACCACTTCCCAGGGGAGTCTGTTTCAGGACTCAACCACTTTCTGGGTGAAAAACTTCTTCGTGATATCCAGCTTAAATCTTCCCTGACTCAGTTTCAGGCCATTATCAGTCCCTCCTGCTCTCATCACCTTCCCACAGCACACACCTGCAGCTGGGCACGGACTCTGCTCAGCCCCCTGCCATGCTCAGCTGGGCTTTAATCTCATGGGCCATTGGGCAGGCAGAGAACAGCAATGCTGCACTGCCTACAGCTCTCTGGCCCCATCCAGGTTCACACAGACACTCAGCTCTTCCAGTCAGACCCAACACTGAACCCCAAATCATCCACCCGGGCTCCTGCCTCTCAGCTGACATTGGGGTATTAAGCTACATATCCCCAGGCTCTGATGCAAGACATCTGGTCCTCTTCCTCTTTAGCAACCCTGTGACCAGTAAGCTGGAAACTAAGAACAGGAAGAACAAGTGGTGACTTTTTACAGTACTCTGCAGAACATGCCCACAGCTGCCCCAAATCAAGTAGACAAGTTCCTGAAAAGTCCTTTTGTATGACCCCCTCCACAAGCTTCAAATGTATTTAGCTGACTTAATGTCTAACTTAATATCAGATATATAGAAACCAGCCTACCGTGGGAAGGAGCGGCACAGGATTCTGCTTGAGCCCCAAAGTGGCAGAGGAGTCTCAAATGCCTCTGCTGCAGTCTCAGACTGGCTGTTTCTATATGAGCTCCAAGTAGGCAGAGCTGTTAGGTTTCCCACAGTGTTTAGAGGGAGTTTGTCCAGGAGTTCAGCCACCTGTGTTTGTCCAGAGGCCTCTTGCAAGGTCATGGGTGGAGTTTTAGTGCTCAATAAACTCACCCCTCCTTCTTATTAACAGTTTGATGTTAATTTTCCAGGTGATTTGGCTTGAAATTCTTTCCCAGATCATTCCTTCTGTCCTCCTTTACAGAAAGTGCTAAAGAGCTGCAAAATTCAGTGCATGCATAAACTCTCCTTGCTCCTTGGAGAGCAGATGTTGGAACTCAGCAACTCCAGCCTAGGCTTTGCCTATATGTATTTATTCCAAAGCTCAGGAAAGTCCTGAAATTTTGGAGTAAATGGTGAGAAAGGAGCAAGAG